>NC_137772.1:82312137-82912137 GCF_963455305.1 Plecotus auritus | reverse complement strand
TACTAATAAGCTATGATATTGGATGTGATACTATCTACACTAATAAAAGAGAAACATGCAAATTAACCATCACTCCGCAACGCCCACCAGCCAATCAGAGCAAGTATGCAAATTAATCCAAGGAAAGGTGATGGTTAATTTGCATACACAGAGTGAAGACTGAAGACAGCATAGAAGAAAAAGGGAGGGAAAGTGGAAAGTGAGGTGGCGGTGGCGGTGGGAGGGAAAGCGCAGGGGGGGCGGCGGCTGCAGGAGGGAAAGTGCGGGGTGGGGGGGGCGCTGGCGGTGGGAGGAAAAGTGCGAGGCGGTGGTGGGAGAGAAAGCTCGGGGCAGCAGCGATGGCGGGAGGGAAAGCGCGGGGTGGGGGGCAGAGGTGGCGGGAGGGAAGGGAAAGCATGGGGCGGTGGCGGCGGGAGGAAAACCCTGGGGGGGCGGGATGGGTGGCGGTGGCGGGAGGGAAGCCCACTGGAAGCCATGTTCTTGCAGGAATCTTCCTGCAATGGGCCTCTAGTAATTATATTAAGTGTGAAAGAAAATTATTTTTTATTTGTTTTTAAGTAAGAACTTATACTTTGTTCTTAAGTTTAAACAGTCTTTATGGTGGAGGATAAACATCCAGGAGACATTTTTATTGTCATTTTTTTCCTTAAAGCCAATAATAAATGTATTCTTGCGGTTACACCAGTTCCTCCATCCAGCACATAAACTCCTGAAAATTGTCTTGTCTTTTCATGACTTAATCACATTTTGGTAGGATACAGAAACAAGGCAGCAACAAAACATGTAGGGGTTAATCTAACAAATAAAAAGAAAAAAAATAGATAAGTTTTGTTTCTGAATGGCTGAGTAGTGTTTAAATGATTAAAACTCCTACAATGAAAATATTTGAAACATAAGTACAAATAAACAAACAAAATAAGGAAAATTAAAAAAAGTGCAAGTGCAATTAAACAATACAAAATCAAGAAAGTAGGAACAAGAACCAAGACAAAAAGGGACAAAGAAAAAACTATCAAATGTATCATTGATTACATACAATGTTGATGGACTAAACACTGAAATATTTAATTAAAAGACTAATATATTGAGGATGAGTTTTTTAACTTCTTATTTTTTAGAGGTTTAAAGAAACCCCAGTAAAATGAACTTTTACATTTACTTTCATTTCAACCATTGTCAGGGATATTTGTTATCATATAGATGCAAGTTTCTAACTGTATTTGTAATATTTCTGACAAATAACCTCTTTTAACTTGTATTACAGGTCAGCTAATAACAAATTTTCTCAATTTGCATTCTCTAGAACAGTCTTTATTGCTCACATCCGTTTGAAATATCTTTTTCATGGGTTAGCAGTGGTTGTTTGAGCTTTTTTTGTGTATTTTTTTCATTTTATATGTTTAAATAACATGTCATATATTTTTTAAATGAGGAACCTACTTTATAACTTATCTTGGTTTCTCTGAGGGTGATGTTTCATTTTATTTTAAAGAATTTTATTACATTGTTAAGTAAAATTATATAGATTCCAAGTGTACATTTCTATGACACATAATCTATATATTGCATTGTGTGCCCACCACCCAAAGCCAAATAATCTTCAATTGCCATATATTAGACCCCCTTTACCCATTAATGCCATCCTCAGGCATACTGTTTTAATTGGAAATATTTGTTCCATATATTTGACATTTTCACTAGTAAACGTGTAGTTTTTACTTTTTCCTTTGAGGTTTTTATTGATAACTAGAGGCCCGATGCACAAAAATTCATGCAAGAGTAGGCCGTCCTTCCCCCAGCTGCCGGCACCTGCTTCCCTCCAGCACCCAGGACCCGGGCTGCTTCCCTTCTCTGGTGGCCTACAGGCACCCGGGACCTGGGCTGTTTCCCCCGGACCACCTGCAGGCACGTGGGACCCGGGTTGGCTTCCCTCTGGCCCAGGCTTTGTCAAGAAGGATGTCCAGAATGACGTCCAGAAGATGTCTGGTCTAATTAGCATATTACCCTTTTATTATTATAGATTAAGTATAGATACATTTGGAAGTTATCTTTAGCCAACTGAAAGAAATATGTGTTTTTTAGGGATTTAGTTACAATAGTGTAATTTATTAAGATAATGGGCTCTGCTTGCTTCACATCTTTGTACCATACTATGATTTGCTTAGCCACATTCTGCCTTAGTTTTGGGGTATTGACTTTATATTAGTTTTTATTGCTGTTGAACAAACTATCAGCAATAAATCAACACAAATTTGTTATCTTACATTTCTGTAGCTCAGAATTTCACATGGATGTAATTGGTTGAAATCAAGGTATTTGTATTGCTGATGTCCTTTCTGGAGGCTCTGAGGATTCATTTCTTGTTCATTCAGGTTGTTGGCAGAATTCAGTTTCTTGAAGTAATAGGAACAAGTTTCCAATTCTCTTGCTGGTAGTAAGCTCAAGGCTATTGCCACTTTCTAGAGGCACCTACCTTCCTTGGCTTATGTTCTCCTTCTTCCACGTTCAAAGCCAGCATGGACAGGTCTAGTCCTTGTAAGGTTGCATCTTTAATACTTCTTCTGTCAGCCTTTCCATCTGCCTCTAATCTCAGCCAGGAAATGTTCTCTGATTTATATTTCAGTACTTTTATTTTATTTTTAAATTAAATGTCTTGGGGTGACTTTGGTTAATAAAATTATATGGTTTTGAAGTATACAATTCTATAATACATCATCTGCATATTTTAGTCTCTGATCACAGAGATTCTTCTGTCACCGTATATTTGACCCCCTTTATCCTTTACTAACACTCATGTCCCCTTCCCCTGTTAACTACCATACTGTTGTCTGTGTTGATGAGTTTTTGTTTATATGCTTTTCTTGTTTGTTCATTTATTTATTTCACTAATTAGCCATAAGAAAAGATGAAATACTTCCATTTGCAACAACATGGATGGAACTTGAGAATATCATGCTAAGCAACATAGGTCAGACAGAAAAAGTCAAGAACCATCTGATTTTACTCACATGTGTGATATAAAACTGAAAGGTTTTCTGCCTTTAAGGACTTATGTGATCAGATTATAACCACCTTAATAATCTAGAAAAATCTCAGTATCTCAGTGTCTGTGTCAATATTCACACATTTAAAGTTCTTTTTGCCATGTACATTAACCAAGTAACAAGTTCTAGGAATTTGAATGAGAACATCTTTAGAGTACCATTATTCTGCCCACCAAAATCTCTTTGTATACTAACTTTCCTCATTTTTTAATTTATTTTTGTTAATCTTCATCCGAGGATATTTTTCCATTGATATTTAGAGAGGGGAATGGAGGGAGGGGAAGAGAGAAAAAGAGAAACATTGATGTGAGAGAGACACATCGATTGGTTGCCCCCGGCATGTGCCTTGACCAGGGCCGGAAACGAACCTGCAGCCCATGTACATGCTCTTGACCAGGAATCAAACCCGGGACCCTTTGGTCCACAGACCTACACTCTGCCACTGAGCCACACCAGCCAGGGCAACTCTCCCCATTTTTAAAAAAATTACTTCTTCAGGAACTCATATTAGCAATATATATTGGATCTTTAATTCTATCTCCCAGTTCTTTAAACTCCTTTAATATTTTATAATTTATTTATTTTCTGTTTTAAATGTATCTTTGTTGTTGAAAGTATTACAGATGTCCCCTTTTTTCCCACTATGGACTCCTTTTGGTCAGCACCAGGCCTTTGCCCCATGTCTTCACCACACTATTATCTGTGTCCATGGGTTATGCCTATATGCATATATGTTCTTTGGGTGATCTCTTCCCACCCACTCCTGCTTCCCCTCTGAGATTTGACAGTTTGTTCCATGTTTCTATGTCTCTGAATCTATTTTGTTCACCATTTTATTTTTGTTGTTCTTTAAATTCCACATATAAGTAAGATCATGTGATACTTGTCTTTCTCTGACTGGCTTATTTCGCTTAGCATAATACTCTCCAGGTCCCTCCATGTTGTCAAAGGGTAAGAGAGTCTTCTTTTTTACTGCTGCATAGTATTTCAGGGTGTCAGTGTACCTAGTTTTATGTTTTTTGGCAACATTCCTTCAACAGCAACATGCTGTCAGATTCCTGACAACTTTGATCTATGATCTTCACCAACTAACCAACTCCTACACAGAAACCATCACAACAATCTTCACTTAAATGGATGCATCTTTTAGGTACACTTATTTTTTCTAAATAAATCAACTCAAGTGCCACCTTATCCAAAGGGGCTTCCTTTAAACTTTTATGCATGCTGATAATGTGTCATTGTTTACATGTATTGTACCATGCTTAATTAATTTGTTGTCTATATGTACTTATTTATCTTAGTACAATGCAAGTTTTAAATCCAGAACCACTATGCTATACATCTCATTGTTTAGAACAATGTAAGAACCATCACGGATACTGAATGATTGCTGATGGTTAAATGAATGAATACATTGGGCAAATGAACTAATAAATCACTTTACTGAGTGGCTTTAATAGGATACCATGATAAAAAAGAAATATATATGGCTAAAATATTTTTAGCTTAGGTTGCTTTTTGGCTACTTAATTCCAGAGTCTGGATTTCCCCTTATAGCAGTCAGGGTTTCAAAATTAGAAAGCATTTGTCATATGACATGATAATTTTACTTAATAAATTTTAAGGAAACAACCTGATGAATTTCTATTAACACCTAATAGATATGGAAAATGATAGTTAAAATGACTATAAATTCTGTATCCTTATATAAACTCTTGATAAAGGACTGGGAAATAGCCATAAAAATTAATGTAATCATGAAAAACATATTTTTAATTAGCTTGATAAGAAAATAAGCAGATTTACATATGTACATGTTTTATATATAATTAATATTCGTATTTAATATATTAATACCTTTCAAAATGATGTGCATATAAACAAATGCATTTTGATAGAACTTTGAACTAACAATTCCTTAATTTTATCATTGCTCTGCCAATACACAGTTGTTTGGTCTAGTCAGGCTGCAAAGTGTAGCTGAGTCAGTTACCTCACCATTAAGAGGCTTCTACTAGATAACAATTATATTCTCTGTCATTCTATAATTCTTTAATTTCTACTGGAATATTATTTTTTGTTGTTGTTATTTGGTACCTCATCTTTTATTCAAATGGCACCTTGATGTAATAAATGAGGAACAAATGATTCATCCATAAAGTAATATGTTAAATCATGACATTTCTAAAGAATAAAATAGACACACATCTGTCTTATATACTGTTGGCTAAGATTTTATGTGGTTATATAAATAGTAAGGGTATTTATATATTGTACATATACATTACATATTATACATATAAAATTTATCTAGAACATATGCTTATTTCCACATTATTTAAACATTCCAATCTATGAAATTATAGCTACAAAAAGTCTGAAATATACTTATCATTTACTTGAAGAGGTACATAAATTTTTTAAATCTCATAATCCAGCATGCATTATAAAATTTATTTCATATCTCATATTAGGATTTAGAATAAAAGACAGTAAGTCAGAAAAAAATTAAAAGCAATGTGGACCCCTAGAGAGCTGTTTTGTCATGAGCTGCTTTAGAGTCAGTCTCCGTAAGTGGTTCACAGGGAGAGTCTCAGGCTGTTCATGGAATTAGCTGCTAGTTACATTTGCTATTTTTAAGGTTGTTGGCTTATATTGAGTATAATGTGGTTTGTAAAGGCATCATTTATGTTTGGTTCTTATTCTGTAAGACAGAAAGTATTCAGTAAGGCAGGAAGACACACTAAGGCAGACCATTAATTCAGAGGAATTTTTCTGTCCTCTATTTTATCTCTTGAGAAAAGCAGACTTGATTATTTCTTCATGACTTGCATGCAACAGAAGCAAGTAGAGATAACTCCTGGTAAACAAACCATTGATTAGACTAGGAATTCATGCTGAGGTACATTCTCCTAGAGAATATGCTCATTATTGAAACATGTGAAAAATTAATATTTAAACCACTAGTTTTTAATATATTACTTGAGACCATGTGATACTTGTCTTTCTCTGACTGGCTTATGAGAACAGAGAAAGCAGTTGTCAAGTTTATAAATATTAAACTTAAAATATTCTTAAAGAAAGAAAAACTAAAAATTTGTACTCACCAACAAGATTTGAGTATAAGGTTGTGTCATCCCTAATGTTATTAAATATCATCTTTCAAAGCATGACAAATCATTTGAGCCAATAATAGATACCAGTAAAAATAATCCTATATAATAAAACCCTACTATGCAAATTGACCAAACAGCGGAACGACCAGCGGAACGACCAGCAGAACGACCAGTCACTATGACGTGCACGTACCACCAGGGGGTAGATGCTCAACACAGGAGCTGCCCCCAGTGATCAGTGTGCTCTCACAGGGGGAGTGCCGCTCACCCAGAATCTGGGCGCATGTCAGGTGAGCACAGGTGGATGGTAAGGAGCAAGGGGTCTCGGATTGTGAAAGCCCTGACTGCGAGAGGGATGTCTGACTACCAGATTAGGCCTGATCCTAAGGGGGATCAGGCGTAAGCTGGCAGGTATATATTCCCCAAAGGGTCTCAGAATGTGAGGGGGCACAGACTGGGCTGAGGGACCCCCTCCAGTGCACGATTTCATGCACCAGGCCTCTAGTCCTATATAATAAGGAGGTAATATGCAAATTGACCATCACTCCAACACACAAGCTGGCCACCCTCATGTGGTAAAAGGTGGCCCCCCCATGTGGACACAAGATGGCCAGCAGGGGAGGGCAGTTGTAGGGGATCAGGCCATCAGGGGAGAGCAGTTAGGGGTGATTGGGCCAGCAAGGGAGGGCACTTAGGGACGACCCGGCCAGCAGGGGAGGGCAGTTGGGGGGGACCAGGCCTGCAGAGGAAGCAGTTGGGGGAGACCAGGTCTGCAGGGGAGGGCAATCAGGCTGGTAGGGGAGCAGTTAGACATCAACCAGGCTGGCAGGGGAATGGTTAGGGGGTGATCACGCTGGCAGGCAGAAGCAGTTAGGGGCAATCAGGAAGGCATACAGGTGAGCTGTTGGAAGTCAGCAGTCCTGGATTATGAGAGGGATGTCCGACTGCCTGTTTAGGCCCAATCTCACCGGGATCGGGTCTAAACGGGAAGTCGGACATCCCTCGAAGGGTCCCAGATTGGAGATGGTGCAGGCTGGGCTGAGGGACACACCCCCATGCACAAATTTCATGCACCGGGCCTCTAGTTATATATAATAGCCCAGCTGATAATAAACAACTTTGTTTCCTTTATCATTTATAACAATGAGATGAAAATACTTAGTTTGTATGAAATAATCATGACAGAGATGGACAAGCAAAAAGCACATGCCACATGAATAGAGATGGGTAGTTTTAAGCAATTTAAGATTAGAGCATAGGCTTCACCTTGGGGATACACCCATGTTTCTTGTTTTGTGCTCTAAAAACTGTGACATCTCTAGACTTTTGAGGTTCTTCTCAACTAATTTTTCTTTCTCTTTCATCTTTAATAAGAAAAATGAAAATTTGCTTTTACTTCTGACATTTCTGAGATTTAATAAAAAATGTTTGTATATTCATCTGTGATGACATTATAATGTCATTCTTGTTAATAGCATCTGTTACGGGATTAGTGTATGTGTTGTCAAAGTATTGTTTGCAAAAAGATAAGAACGTGACTATCACATCTTTCATGGATTGAAAATTTTTTCTCTCTCTTTAATGAGGAAATCAGTAAATAATATATCTTGTTCCAAGGAGAATATTGAGACTGGTTTATATAGCCAGTGAAATTAAAAACAAAAAACAAAAAACAAAAAAAAACTGAAATAAGATTGCTAAGTTAGTTACTAAATTGTTTCATTTCCTGTAGGACAATAAAACCACATTTGGCATTATTCTTTGCATTTCTAAAAGTCTTTTAGAATTTAAATATTAATGTTTAAGAATGACTTTTAAAAACACACAGTAATTTCTCTGCCATATTTCTACATTTTAAATAACTTATCCTGCCCGGCCAGAGTGGCTCAGTGGTTGAGCGTTGACCAGGAGGTCATGGTTCTATTCCTGGTTAGGGCACATGCCTGGGTTACGAGTTCGATCCCCACTGTGGGGTGTGCAGGAGGCAGCCAATCCATGATTCTCTCTCACCATTGATGTTTCTATCACTCTCTTCCTCTCCCTTCTTCTCTGAAATCAATAAAAATATTAAATAAATAAGTAAATAAATAAATAAATAAATCTATACTAATAAAAGGGTAATATGCTAACTATGGTGGATGTCTTCCAGAAGTCCTTCTGGACTTCCATCCAGACAAAGCCATAGCAGCTGCAAGGCCCAGGGCTCAGGCAGCCGTGAGCCCTGGTGGCTGTGAGGCCCGGGGCTCAGGTTTCGCAGCCACTGTGCCTAGCATTGGCAGCAGCTGCGGGGTGATGGGGGTGGTGCCTTCCCATTATCAGCCCAGTCACCCCCTGCAAAGGGAGGTCATACTGCTGCTTAGCCCCGCTCCCTGGGGGGAGCGGGCCTAAGCTGTCAGTAGGACATCCCCTGAGGGCTCCTGTACTGTGAGAGGGTGCAGGCTGGTCTGAGGAATCCCCAACCCCCCGCCAGTGCACAAATTTTCATGCACTGGACCTCTAGTAAATAAATAATAACATATTAATGGTATATTTAACCCATTAGTTCCAGCTATGATGTTTGCATGTCTTCCTGACTTCTGAGGCTTAAAAGAACTGTCTCATACCTGCATTACATATACTTTGAAAACCTCCAGCTTTGCTCAATCATTTTAAGTTTTATGGAGGAAGGTTGTCTAAGATACTAGCATCTACCACTCTGTAAGATTCCTTTGGCTGTTGTTCTGTATCAGTATCTCTGTTCCTTATACCAGATATTCACTCACTAAGTAAAATATTCTAATCTTCACTCATCACAACAAGAGATGTCTACAAAAGATGTGGATTTTTAATGGATATTTTTAAAGTTTCCAATTTTATTGAAAATGCATGTGACAGTGTTGGAAATAATTTTTTCAGTATTAGTAATAACTGACATCCTAGAAATACATAATCTTGAGGGCATCTCTTTCCCATAATCTTTTCTATATACTTTTTAAAATTTTTAGTTTGACAAAGTTTTCTCTCCCTGCTGTGTTTTTCAAGCATTATACCAACTATTTGAAAAAGGAAATGAGAGAGAGAGTTCAACTCCTTTCCTCCAAAGATACTAGCTACTCAGTTTGGATATGGTGCATATCTGAAGTAAGAGGAATTCCACAGCACTGAGCTCTGCAGGACACTTCGCATTATTTTAGAGTTGTTAAAAATATTTAATAAGTGCCCAGATATGTGTTGATTTCAACTTATTTATTTATTGCACTGGTTTAATAAAGTGTCTGGTTTGAAATTTGTTTGAATTCAGAGATATTCTTTCAGTGAAAGTTTTTATCTAAGGTTATTTGCTCTTGGTGAATATTTTAAGTGGATTAAGTCCAGACTCTGAAACAAAGACAACAATAATACCTTTCTTAGTGGGGTTGTGAGAATTAAATGAGTTCACACATTAAGTATTTAAGCAGGAGCCTAGGAAAGAAAATATTGTTCATTATGGTTGTTATTATCAAACATAACAGTGATAAGCAAAAATGCCCCACTGTTGCTCTGAAAATTACATATATTCTAGTGGCCTGGTGCATGAAATTCATGCACGGAGGGGGAGATTCCCTCAGCCCAGCCTGAACCCTCTCCAATTGGGGACCCCTTGGGGAATGTCTGACTGCTGATTTAGGCCCAGGATCGGGCCTAAACTGGAGGTCAGACATCCCTCTCCAAATCTCGGACTGCTGGCTCCTAACTACTCACCTGCCTGCCTAACTGATTGCCCTAACTGCCTCTGCCTGCCTGCCTGATTGCCCCTAATGGCCTCTGCCTTGGCCCCCACCCCCATGGCTTTGTCTAGAACAGCCGTGGGCAAACTATGGCCCGCAGGCCGGATCCGGCCCGTTCGGCTATTCTATCCGGCCCGCGGAGCCGAAAGAGTGGAGGGTTCTCTTGCTCTCCCCTCCACTCCTTTACTTTGAATTTATATTAGTTCACACAAACACTCCATCCATGCTTTTGTTCCGGCCCTCTGGCCCAGTTTAAGAACCCATTGTGGCCCTCGAGTCAAAAAATTTGCCCACCCCTGGTCTAGAAGGAAGTCAGACATCCAGAAGATGGCCGGTTGACCAGGTCTAATTAGCATAGTACCCTTTTAGTAGTATAGATAGATTATATAGGATAGCTTTGCTTAAATGATGGGGGAAAGCCTTTTTCATCAGGAGGATATGCTCTTGGCAGACAAAAATACATAATCCCTGTATCTGGACTGATAGCCAGCCATAGGCACTATACTGCCAAAATGGTCATTAAAAAATTGAACTGCTTTCTTACACCTTATACCAAATAGCTGTTGCCCTTAAAACCCCTCCTCAGGCCCCGCCTTAGGTTCTGCCTTCACAGTTAACCCAGGTTAGGTTCTGATTGGTCGGTTTCTATGCCAGTCAGTGTCAAAAGCTCTACCTCCTTGGCAGCCATTGGCTCCTCGCACTTCACCCAGATTTGGTTCTGATTGGTCAGTTTCTATGCCAGTCACCATCTCCAGGCCTATCAATGGGCCTGATCAGGGAGGTGGGATTGATCAGTAGCCCCAGGGGAGGCCTCAGAGAAAGAGAGGTGTGGTTGCTGGCTAGGCCCGGAGAGAAAGAGAGAGGCAAGTGCTGATCAACAGCTGTCATGGAGGCTACAGATCATACTCTGCTTCTCTCTCCAGTCCTCTCTTTGGTCCTGATCCGCAGCCCCCTTGGCAGTCAGTGCTGGGTTGGGGCGCCTGCAGTGGCAACCCAGCAGTGAATTCCGGTCAGTAGAGCCTTCAGTCATTTTTGATGTTATGGACCCTGGGTTTTTATATATTAAGATATTTTTTAAAAGTATAATACTTAGAAATAAAGACAGTGTCCCTCTCTTTCTTAGAAAACATAAATAGGTTATACTTCATTTAGTGAAGGGAAAGAAAGGCAAAGGCATGTGGCTTAAAATGTACACATGCAATGGGTTGAAGAGAGGGACTTATGGATATGGAAGGGCAATATATGGCTGAGGAAAAGTATGGAGAGTTAAACTTTCAATGACTGATTTAGAAAAGATATAGACTCACTAACTCAAATAAATTTCATATTTGTTTTAAGATAATTCTTCATAGAAAACAAGTTTAAACTATAGTGCATAAATTTGTATTCTGGCTTTTTCTTAATATTTTTGCTTTTATATGGAAACATAGACTAATATTTGCCAAAATACTTACTCTTAAACCCGTCTTACTAAATTTGATATCTCCTTTCTAGAAAAAAAATATCTATCATATGGCTAGAATGAAGGTACTTTTCCTCCCTAGAGGAAATATATTTTCTTGAAATTCTCCTATATTCCTGAATTTTAACCAATTTGAAGTTTCTATAGTAGTATTGACAACTGCAAAATTATAATATAGAAATAAGCATTACCCTTTTCTTCCCATTCTTTAAGGTGGACTTGCTAAAAAAAAAAGGAAAAAAAAAGAAAAAAAAGGTCCTAGCCCTAAATTCCACTCCATGGAAAGTAATGTCATTAGGTCATTATCGCAGGTCTTTTCACTGTGCTAAATGAGCTGAACCTTTCTGAGCAAGAAAAGTCTATGTTATTTAATAGGGCATATAACTAGGAAGCTTCAGCAACTGCTTGTTGCCTCTACAGTGAGATGTCCTCATTGTGTTTTTTCATGTCATTATTAGATACTTGGATTTGCTCTCCCTTCAGAATCCGGAGGAACCAATTGGAACTAATTTGCCTTATCTGTTTTAGAGACCTAACTGCCTTATTAAATATAATGTACCAAAGTGGAATCTTCTCATTTTCAACCCTTCTCTCTACACTATTGATTTACTTCATTGTTGAAGAGCATTTAATGAAAAGAATCTAAATTTCCACATGAGCAGTTGGCATAGTGTTTAATTTCACAATTGTTTCAGAAGCAGCTCTGGGTGTCCGAATCATCCTGCTTAAGTTTTGTCTCCCGATACAAATATAGTAATATATTTTGCCAATTCAAATGAAGCATCGTCACATTTTCTTGCTTTTGAATTTGTTTACTTGTTTGGCTAAATTAGGCAAATTAGAGGAATCTTTTCACAACCTCTTTAAAATAATCTTGATTTTAATATAATGACGAGACTAAAAACATGTATTAAATATGTTTTCTGTGGAACTGAACAGGCAACTGATCCTAAAAAGCATAAAATCATGCCAAAAAGCCTAAGAATACCATACCTTGCTGTGGAGAACATGGTGCAGTTGTATAGCACACTAAATCCTTTTTTGCATACATTATTTGATTCTCACATGATTGCTAAAAGGCGGCACAGCACCCATTATCACCATTGTACAGAACTGAGGCTCAGGCTGTTTGTCACTTGACCTTTACAGTGCATCAATATAATCTAGAGAATGTTATAAAACTACAAATGCCTGTCCTCCCCTAAGATCAACTGAAGGAAAATTTATGTAAAAAGCCCTGGGTTTGCACATTTAAATCTCCCTAACCAATCCTCAAATTAGATTGTCTGCCACTGTTTGTGGCTAGCTTTAGATTGAATCTAAGCACTCTACAGAAAAGCGATGAGAGCACTAGTGGGGCAGCAGTGAACTTGGCTGTGTGAGTGAGGGAAATCGGACTCGTTGCTATGAAGGGTACTTCATGAAATATCTGCACTTGAAGTCCCAGTTAAGTCTCCTTGCATCCATGACAGTTACAATGTCTGAAATATTCTTTTACTGAGACTTTTGAGAAAGTAGAAAGGGAACAAGGAAGGGAAAGGGTTACCTTGGGGAAGTGTTATTAACATCCCTCAAATTCCTTTGTCTTTGGTTTAAGAATATATAGAACTACTGAAAAACTTATTTAAAGAATCCAAAACCTGTCACCGTCAGAAGAGACCCTCAAAGAATGACTGCAAACATTGATAATGAGAGTGAAGGTGGAAACTACTTTTCCATGGGTCTGATGGTGTATTTCTTTTTTTTTTTTTTTTAGTATACTTTATTGAATTTTTACAGAGAGGAAGGGAGAGGGATAGAGAGTTAGAAACATCGATGAGAGAGAAACATCGATCAGCTGCCTCCTGCACACCCCCTACTGGGGATGTGCCCGCAACCAAGGTACATGCCCTTGACCAGAATCGAACCTGGGACCTTTCAGTCCGCAGGCCGACGCTCTATCCACTGAGCCAAACAGGTTTTGGCTAATGGTGTATTTCTTGATGGTGTATTCTGTCTTGCTTGGAGATAGAGGTAATTTAGGTAATCTCTAAAAAAATGTTGAGTAATATGATTCAACACTATGAGGTAATATGTAATATTTCAAGTTTGATTCATGTCTGGAGAAAATAGATTTCTAAAGGAACTGTTTATATTTCTTTTCATAAAATATAATGTAAAATATACTAATCTCAGATATCCTAGAGGCAGCATGAATTCTTTCATCTTACTTTTCTAGCCCTAAGTCCTTCAAATTATAGTTCAAAGATCAATTAAAAATAAATAAATAAACATCGCCACTTTTCTGTGGTTGAGATATCGCATCTTGTATGAAGATTTCATTTTAGAGGTCTCATTTTGAGTTCAAATAATTGAGCACAGAGCATTACCTGTGTAACTGGAAATTATGAGAAAACAGGTAATGCATGTCTGGCTATCTGAATTCAAAATCTAAAACATCTAGATAATAGCCATCTTACTCTCCTCACTTTGGCTCACAACATCCTCTGGGGTTTTGTTTGTTTTCTATATTTTCCTATTCTAGATGAAAACAGATATTAATGTTTTCTTTAAACTATGCCTTAGGCTAGAGAAGATTGTTTCATTTCAGATAGGAAGCAACAAATTTAAATTAATTTGATGCTAGTGTGATCAGAATCAATGCACTTAGACTTTACAATATTATTACATAATCTGTTTTAACTCAGAGTGTACTAACACAAGACTTTTTACAAAGGTAAATACATTTGCAACAATGAGATTTTGGCATGGTGAGCTGGTTCTTTCTCTCTGAAAATATAAGATAAAAATTCATGAGTATTGAGTGTCTACTTTTCTAGGAGAACAAAGAAAGATAATATTATTACTGTTTTTTATTTAATAAATCTTTATTGTTCAGATTATTACAATTGTTCGTCTTTTTCCCCCCATAACTCCCCTCTACCCAGTTTCACCCCACCCTCTGCCCTTATCCCCCCCACACACTGTCCTCATGCATAGGTGTACGATTTTTGTCCAGTCTCTTCCCATACCCCCAACACCCCTTTCCCCCCAGAGAATTGTCAGTCCACTCCCTTTCTATGCCTCTGATTCTATTATATTCACCAGTTTATTCTGTTCATCAGATTTTTTATTCACTTGATTTTTAGATTCACTTGTTGATAGATATGTATTTGTTGTCACTTTGTTGTTCATAATTTTTATCTTTACCTTTTTCTTCTTCTTCCTCTTCTTAAAGAACACCCTTCAGCATTTCATATAATCCTGGTTTGGTGGTGATGAACTCCTTTAGCTTTTTCTTATCTGTGAAGCTCTTTATCTGACCTTCAATTCTGAATGATAGCTTTGCTGGGTAGAGTAATCTTGGTTGTAGGTTCTTGCTATTCATCACTTTGAATATTTCTTGCCACTCCCGTCTGGCCTGCATAGTTTCTGTTGAGAAATCAGCTGACAATCCTATGGGTGCTCTGTTGTAGGTACCAACTGTTTTTCTCTTGCTGATTTTAATATTCTCTTCTTGTCTTTTGCTCTTGGCATTTTAATTATGATGTGTCTTGGTGTGGTCGTCTTTGGATTCCTTTTGTTTGGGGTTCTCTGTACTTCCTGGACTTGTAAGTCTATTTCTTTCACCAGGTGGGGGAAGTTTTCAGTCATTATTTCTTCAAATAGGTTTTCAGTATCTTGCTCTCTCTTTCCTTCTGGCACCCCCATAATTCGGATGTTGGTATGCTTGAAGTTGTCCCAGAGGCTTCTTACACTATCTTCATATTTTTGGATTCTTTTTTCTTTTTGCTTTTCTGGTTGGGTGTTTTTTTCTTCTTTGTATTTCAAATCTTTGACTTGATTCATGCAATCCTCTTGTCTGCTGTTGGATCTCTGTATATTATTTTTTATTTCAGTCAGTGTATGCTTAATTTCTAGTTGGTCCTTTTTCATTTCCTTGAGGGTCTCACTAAATTTATCAGTCTTTTCTAGAAAATTCTTGAAAAACCTTATAATGGTTTTGAACTCTATATCCAGTCGTTTGCTTTCCTCCATTTCTTTCATTTGTGATCTGTTTCTTTGTCTCCGCATTTTGGTTGCTTCCCTGAGTTGATAGAGTGGCTTTGTGTGCTAGGTGTCCTATAGGGCCCAGTGGCTCAGCCTCCCAAGTTACCTGAGGTGGACACTCTTAGTGCACCCCTTTGTGGGCTATGTGCACAGTCTTATTGTAGTTAAGCCTTGATTGTTGTTGGTATCACTGGGAGGAATTGGCTGTGAGGATCAGCTGTGTCTATGCTGGGAGAACTTCTGTGCTGGAGACACCCTTATGAGACAAGACTTGCAAAAGCCTCTGTGCTCAGCTCGGATGGGGCGGAGTCTCAGGGCAGAGCAGACAGCATTGGCTTCCTGTCAGCCCTGCCATAGGAGGCCCCTGGGTCTCAGTGTCCCGTGGTAATTGCTATAAGCACCTCTGAGAGAAAGCCACCCTCGAGTTTTGCCTGCAGCCAGACAGTCCAGTTTCTCCCCGAATGAGTCTGGGTCCCCAGAATCTCACACGGAACTGGAGTTCAGAGCAGTCGGGAGCTTTTGTCTCCCTCCCGCTTGAGAAAGCTAGCTGCCTACTCAGTTGCCAGTCCTCTCCGCGTGCCTCCGTACCTCTGCCTTCTGAAGCTCCTCTGAGTCTCAGTGTGATTTTCTCTTTCCTTCTAGTTGTAGAATTTCCACTCAGCCAGCCTTCCTGTGGTTCTGTATGATGTCAGTTTTGTCTTTTAGTTGTAGTTTTGAAATTGTTGTGTGAGGCAGCAGTTTAGGTGTTTACCTATGCCGCCATCTTGGTTTCTCCTTATTACTGTTTTTAAGCAGTTTAAAGGAAAAACCAGAGAATTGTAATTCCAGGAATACAGAAATTTAATCTGTTAACAGTTGTACCTTCAGCCCATATCAGATAATAAATAATGATGAAAAATAATTGATTGAATGATTGTGATCTTTGGGATGGGCTCATCTCCAAATGAAAATTTTAAAAATCTATTTTAATGTATTATGAGTATTAAATGAGTCAAATGAGTAAGAATAGAGCTAGAACACTCCACTCAAAATGTATTATAATGTATATTATTATGAATATCAATAGTAGTTTTATTGTAGAATGCCAGAATAAGCTAGTTACTATTTGAATGTACCTGTGCTTACAAAATCAATCAAGATTATTTTTATTCAGAACATGAATCTGAATAAAATGACAAGAGTATAAATCCCTAATACTTAAATATATATATATATATATATATATCCAAACTGCTAATTATACTTACGACATCAATCTGTTAAAAACTATAAAAATGTGAAATATGTCATTCTGTTTTAGATGTAGATAACCAACAAAATAGGATTGAAATCATGCTTTTGACTAGACATAGGGTGCTTTCAATTTTGTGCATTATTATACAGTGGATGGTCAAGTAAGGACATTTTGCATTCAGAGAATGCTGAGAACCTTCTCTTACTTTACTCTTTCTCCCAAGCTAACTCTATGTCACTCTATGTACAAATATTTTTTTCCATATAATTTTTCACATCAAGAATGAATATGCCAGTAGGCATTTAGTGGTGCATATATAAAAAGAAATGTAAAATTATAACCCATAAGGGCTTAATATCTTGGCTATAAGGTAAAAATGCATTTACTTTAGATGAACTAAAACAATGTTATTAGCCACAGTGTGATTTTTAAATTTAGCCTGATTTCCAGTGTGTCTGAGAAACTACATTGAAAGAATATTCCCCTTGGTGTGGAAGGATTCCAGCTGATTAAAGCAGTCAATGTGATATACTAAGTTTCAGTTCTCCCAGACTCCTAAGTCTGACACATGATTGGTTTATGGCTTTTGCTGAGGAACAAACTGTGTTATTTGCTTCCTGATTTTCCTCTATCTTGCATTAAATTTGCAATTGGAGGCTAAAGAATTTTTCTTTTTAAAGGTTTATGGATTTTGGTCTAAGATTTAGGAACCCTGAGAGAGATCAGTGAGGATTCTAGAGTTATACTTATCTGGGCTATCACAATGACACCTGGGTTTACCAAAAGGTTTTAGCTACAAGAATCATAGCAAAGTCAGAGTCAATATATGTGAACAGTTTTGGACTACAAAAAATATTCAGAGTTTTTTATTTGCAGTAGAATTTTTTATGTTTATTTGTATTATCTTAACATTTGGGGGAAAAAAACCATTGTAGGAAAAAGATGGAAGTTATTAAAAATTCATTACTATCATTTTGAGACAGAAACAGTATATTTGTAGCAAGTAATTCCTACTATTCTATAATTTATAGGACCTAAAATCAGCAATAAAAGATAGAATTAAAGGATGGCAAACATAATAGTATTTGAACATTTTTCTAATTAATTAATTAATTAATTAATTTCACAGATACTTATCTCTTGCTTACTAAGGACAGAGAATGATAAAGTAGAGGTATACTGAATAAGCATTTGGCCCCAAAGCCAAATGCCTAAGCAATATAAGTCAGTATTCATCTGAGGCGTAAACTCATCATCATGGAGAGATACTTGCACAAATTAGAAATTTTATTTAAAAAAATATTGAGATACTTAAAATCTTGGTATCTAAATTAAAAAAAGTATTTAAAATTGATTTTTAAAGAGATAAAGGGAGAGGGAGAGAGAGAAAGATTGATGTGAGAGTGTAACTTCAATCAGCAGCCTCTTGCATGCCCCCTATGGGGCACTGAGCTTACAATTTCTGTATATGCCCTGACCTAGAATAGAACCAGCAACCTTTCAGTACATGGGATGACACCCAACCAACCGAGCCACACTGGGCAGGGCTAAATATCTAAAATTTTTATCAATATAATGCAAGAATGTATTTCCTCATAAATGCTAAATGTTAAGTAAATTCTGACATAACTGTAGATTTTTATTAGGCTAGATTATTACTTTTCAATCCTTAGTAGGTACTCACATTCAACTGTGACCTGTACAGTAGCAAGATAGTTTTTTATACCTTTGCAAGAGATTTAAAAAAAAAAAAAAAAAGGAAAAACTTTGTTTTGTAATCTCATTGGTTAAATGGAATTAAATAGCTAAAAATTAATTGTACTTCTCAAGAGTAATTTTTTTAGTGTGATGAATGCTAGTGCACTAAACAATTGAATATAGATTAAAATTGATATATATAGAATCTTTGTTATTATATTTATGCATTTATTTAGTTTTATTGACTTTTTAATTTAAATTCTTTATTGTTTCAAGTATTACATATGTCTCCTTTTTCCCACATTGACCTATCCCCAGCCACTCCCACCCCCAAGCACATGCCCTCATCCCCCTACTGTCTGTATCCATTGGTTATGCTCATATGCATGCATATAAGTCCTTTGGTTGATCTTTTACCCTCCCACCCCTGCCTTCCCTCTTAGGTTGGACCAGTGGTCGGCAAACTGCGGTTCACGAGCAACATGTGGCTCACGAGCCGCGGTTTCCGCTCTGTTGACTAATGAGTTTGCCGACCACTGACGTAGACTCTCGATTCCAATAATTACAGGCTGTTGTTGTTCCTTGTGATTAAGCCCCTATCCTAGTGGTCGGCAAACTCATTAGTCAACAGAGCAGCAAACTGCAGCTTACGAGCCGCATGTGGCTTGCAAGCCGCATTTTGCCGACCACAGGGTTGGACGGTCTGTTCAATGCTTCCATGTCTCTGGCTCTATTTTTGTTCAATAGTTTATGTTGTTCATTATATTCCACAAATGAGTGAGATCATGTGATGTTTATCTTTCTCCGCCAGGCTTATTTCACTTACTTAGCATAATGCCCTCCAGGTCCATCCATGCTGTTGCAAAGGTAAGAGTTTCTTCTTTTTTACAGCAGAGTAGTATTCCAATGTGTAAATGTACCACAGTTTTTTAATCCTCTCATCTGCTGATGGGTACTTAGGCTGTTTCCAAATCTTAGCTATTGTAAATTGTGCTGCTATGAACATAGGGGTACATATATCCTTTCTGATCTGTGTTTCTGTTTTCTTGGGATATATTCTTAGAAGTGGGATTATGGGGTTAAATGGGAATTCCCCAATAATGAACTCACAGAAAAAGAAACTACAAAACAAACAAACAAAAATCCCATTTACCATTGAAACAAAAAATATTAAGATACCTAGGAATAAACTTAACTAAAGAGGTAAAAGACCTATACTCAAAAAACTACAGGACTTTGAAAAAGGAGAGAGGAAGACATAAACAAATGGAAGAATATACCGTGCTCACGGATTGGTAGATTCAACATCATTAAAATGTCCATACTACCCAAAGCAATTTATAGATTTAATGAAATCCCCATTAAAATACCAATGGTATATTTCACAGACATAGAACAAACTCTCCAAAAATACATCCTATATAATAAAAGAGTAATATGAAAATTAACCATCACTCCGCTATACCCACAAGCCATGCCCACCAGCCAATCAGGAACAAATATGCAAATAAACCCAACCAAGATGGCTACGGCCACAGAGAGCACAAGGGAGGCTTGGGTTTCCCTGGCAATGGAGGAAGCCAAGATTTCCACCTGCCCTTGCCAGCCTAGGCCTCCACTCAAGGCTACAAAGTTTCAATGATAGAAGATACATAAATCCCAACAGAAATGGCTGCTGCCATGGAGCAAGCAGAAGGCTTGGCTCCGCTCCAGGCTACAAAGTTTTAATTGTAGAAGATAAATAAGCCCCAGATACCAGGGCCTTCGCTTGGGTCGCCAGGGGCATAGACGGCCTCCAAACCACCACAGGCCCCTCACCCAGGCTGCATCATGCCGCAAGGGAACCCCCACCCTGATCTGGGACACACTTCAGGGCAAACCAGCTGGCCACCACCCCATGCACCAGGCCTCTATCCTATCTAATAAAAGAGTAATATGCAGATTGACCATCACTCCAACACACAAGATGGCTGCCCCCATGTGGTCAAAGATCCTGCCCCCATGTGGACACAAGATGGCCACCACAAGATGGCCAGCAGGGGAAGGCAGTTGGGAGGGACCAGGCCTGCAAGGGAGGGCAGTTGTGGGCGATCAGGCCTGCAGAGGAGGGCAGTTAGGGGTGACCAAGCCAGCAGAGGAGGGAAATTGGGGACAACCAGGCCTGCAGGGAAAGGCAGTTGAGGGGGACCCAGGACTGCAGGGAAGAGCAGTTGGGGGGGACTGGGCCTGCAGGGGAGGGCAGTTGGGGGTGACCAGGCCTGCAGGGGAGGGCAGTTAGGGGCAAACAGGCTGGCAGGGGAGCAGTTAGGCATCAATCAGGCTGGCAGGGGAGTGGTTAGGGGATGATCAGGCTGGCAGGCAGTTAGGGGCAATCGGGAAGCAGGCAGGTGAGCACTTGGGAGCCAGCAGTCCTGGATTGTGAGAGGGTGGGATCGGGCTTAAACGGGCATCCCTCGAGGGGGTCCCAGATTGGAGAGGGTGCAGGCTGGGCTGAGGGACACCCCCCCCTGCACGAATTTCGTGCACCGGGCCTCTGGTATGGAATTAAAAAAGACACCGATTAGCCACAGCAATCCTGAGAAAGAAGAACAAAGTTGGAGGGATCACAATATCAGATATCAAGCTGTATTACAAAGCCACTGTTCTCAGAACTGCCTGGTACTGGCACAAGAACAGACATATAGACCAATGGAACAGAATAGAGCCACCCAGAAATCGACCCAAGCCATTATGCTCAATTAATATTTGACAAAGGAGGCAAGAGCATACAATGAAGTTAAGACAGTCTTTTCAATAAATGGTATTGGGAAGATTGGACAGATACATGAAAAAAAATTAAACTAGATCACTAACTTACACCATATACAAAAATGAACTCAAAAATTGATAAAGGACTTAAACATAAGATGTGAAACCATGAAAATCTTAGAAGAATCCATAAGCAGCAAAATATCAGATATATGTCATAGCAATATCTTTATTGATACAGTTCCTAGGACAATGGAAACTAAGGAGAAAATAAACAAATGGAACTACATCAAAATAAAAATATTTTGGACAGCAAAAGAAACCATCAAGAAAACAACAAAAAGCCCATGGCATGGGAGAACATATTTGCCAACGTTATCTCTGATAAGGGTTTAAACTCCAAAATTTAATATATTTTATTGATATTTTACAGAGAGGAAGGGAGAGGGATAGAGAGCTAGAAACATCGATGAGAGAGAAACATCGATCAGCTGCCTCCTGCACACTCCCCACTGGGGATGTGCCTGCAACCAAGGTACATGCCCTTGACCGGAATCGAACCCGGGACCCTTCAGTCCGCAGGCCGACGCTCTATTCACTGAGCCAAACCGGTTTCGGCATAAACTCCAAAATTTATATGGAACTCATACAACTTACCAAAAGGAAGATAATCCAATCAAAAAAATGGGCAAAGGACCTAAATAGACACTTTTCAAAAGAGGTCATACAGAAGGCCCAGAGACATATTAAAACCTGCTCAAAGTCCCTAATCATCTGAGAGATGCAAATCAAAAGGACAACAAGGTACCATCTCACACCTGTCAGAATGGTTATCATCAACAAATCAACAAACAAGTGCTGGCAAGGGTGTGGAGAAAAAGGAACCCACCTGCACTGCTGGTGGGAATGCAGATTGGTGCAGCCACTGTGGAATACAGCTTTATTGACATTTGTTGTCTCAGTAAATATAGTAGTCTACTAAAAATAACCTAATAAACTTAATTTACTTGAATTAATAGTAAATGTTTATCTTTATATTTAATGATTTATTAGTGGTATTATGAGTCCTGCTGAAGCAGGAATTTTAGGGGGACATAGGCAGGCTTAGGGATTTTTTAGAATTGGGGTCCATGGGAAAAAACAAAGGACCATAGACTGGGAAGAGGGTACATTCCCATAACACAAGGAAAGTTACATCTCCATAAGACAAGAAAGCTGCAACAGGTACATTTTCATAGAATGAGGGAGCTGAGAACAGCATAAGGTCTATATTTACAAAATAAAGAGAAGTAGCCCTTCATCCATCAGGAGAAGAAGAAAGCCCAAAGGAAATAGGAAAACAATAAGGAAGGAGGGAGGAGAACCTCACATGTCCCATGTGAGGTTCGACCTTAGAGCCCAGGAGTTACTATAGTAACCAGTCTAAGGGAAGAGTGACCAATCAGAGGGGATATCAAGGCACCAGGATCTGCAGCCTTTATAAGCCATAGGGAAAAGGAACTCAGTGGGACCCTTTCCCCTTCCCCACATGGGAGTCCATTCTGTGGGACTCTTTCCCTCTCCCCATGTGGGAGTCTGTACTTATTCTTCAATAAATCTCCACCTTTGCTATACCACTTTCTGTCCGTGGATTCAATCTTCGATTCTGGCAGACAAAGAATCCAGGTTCCATTCCAAAAATTTGGTATCACTGCTTCTTAGGTCAAGTTAAGATAATTTAATTCCATCACTTGTCTTGAGACAGGACAAGAAAGCAGGTGATCCTACATGATGAGATACCACCTCCCAAGGATGTAGTAATGATAATGAGGTTAGTTCTTAAGAAACGAATCCAAGTAAATGTAAGAAGCTCATAAAATATATTTTTGACACATTCCTTCCCTTGTAATGCTCAGGTCTACTTATTTACTCTTATTATCTCCAGGTCCCATGCTACAATTTGACATCTATGTTTGTGTGTGTGTATAAGTGTAAGTCCCCACATTTTTTTTCCCTCAGGAGCAGTGACTAGTTCAATCATTCAAAATCCTCTTCAAGATTATGGAACATGGCATTTCCTGAACTGCTCAAAATGCACAGTTCGCTAAAGCTAGTTATTGGTGAAGTTTCTCCAGGGACTTTACTTGATATTTATCCTTTATTGACCAACCACTCTAAATTTCCTTCACCCATGGCAAGCATCTCTGTGAAACCTCTGAGTTCTAATCATGTTCTTCCCTGTCCTCATTAATCCTCATGTCCCTGGTAATTATGATTGCTACTTCAAGAAGAATAACTCTTATATACTTGCTTTTCCACTGCCCTAAGTAGACCAAAGAGACAGATCGAAGTTAATGCTTAATATTCAATAAAACCTTACCTATTCCACTGAAGGAAACAACCCTCTCTTAGAACCAGGATCTCTAATCAGGAAGATACTAAGATTGTGTGGACCAGAATCTTACATTTTCAAACAGTTCACTGGGAGGGATGGTGAAAGGCACATCTACTTTTATCCTTTGTTTCCTGAATCCATGTATTCTGGCTGGTGGGGACAATTGTATATTTTATACCCTGGAGGACATTGCCCCAATCTTGCATGTTGGTGACCTTGTACCAGAATCTAAGCTGAATCTGAAACAGATGGCTCTCAAATTTTATCAGGCTAATTTCTGATAAATGGTATAATGTATGTGAAAACTAATAATTTTCAAGATCATAAGGCAACTATATTAATCTCTTGGTCCTAAAATACATATTTTGGTCTAAAAGAATTTGTAAGGGACAACATATATATTAAAAAGTATATCTGCATGTCTTCAGATGATTGTATTGGGTGAGGCACTTTGGATAAGAAAAATTTATATATGATATATGTATGGATTCCTTCATATGGAAGGGGTTAAGTATAATTACCTTGGAACAAGGTAACTGGGTAGTATTTACATGCAATGTTGACGAAAGCTCAGTATTAATATGTACTGCTAGTGAAATAGGAATCTTAGGGGTGAAATGGCAGATTTAGGAAATTTTTAGAATTGGGGGTTCATGAAGAAAAAAAAAATACAGGGCTACAGATTTGCAAAAGGGTACATTTCCATAAAACAAGGAGGGACCTGGGAGAAGGTACATTTCCATAACACAAGGGAGAGGCAACAGTAACATTTACATAAGATAAGGGAACTGGGAGTAGCCAAAAGGTCTATATTTACAAATAAAGAAAGAGGAGGAAAGCCCAGAGGGAATAGGAGGACAATGAGAGAGAAGGGCCTCACATGTCTCAAGTGAGTTTTGACCTTTGAGCTCAGGAGTTACTATAGTAACCAATTCAAAAGGGAATGTTGACCAATTAGAGGGGATATCAGGACACAGTGACTTGAAGCCTTTATAAACCCTTGAAACAGGAACTGGGTGGGACTCTTTCCCCCTCCCCACTTGGGAGTCTGTGCTGTGAGATTCTTTCCCCTTCCCCACGTGACAGTCTGTACTTGTTCTTCAATAAATTTCCACCTTTGCTATACCATCTTCCATCTGTGGATTCATTCTTCAACTATGAAGGACAAAGAATCCAGGGAACCATCCTGCCCAGGGGAACAAAAAGTGTTCTAGTCCAAAAATCCCTTATCACTAGGAAATTGCACACATAGCTCATGTAGTCAGACATATGCAAAATATTCAACCCTGTTACCAGAGGCTCTTTATTCATGAGACTACATAAGCAATGGCTTGCCTAGATATAGACCGAATAATATTTTCATGGCCACCTAATTATTGAGAGGCATTCTTTTGATGGATCATCTCTAAAATAAATTAACATGAGGCACAAATATTTTAATTGTATGTATTCATAGGTCCTTCTACATCAATCATGTCAAGCTCAAAGGCTAACACAGTCCAAATAAGCAAGGTTTAAGTTTATGTGGGCTGCAAAAAGAAAAGCTTCAATTTTCATAGAAACATAGGTTTATTTTGATAGATACATCTGAATACAAAGGGCTGAAATAAATGAGTAATCATTAACATAAAATAATAGAACATTTTATAAAAATTACTATTTTTTCTTGAACATTAGCATACCAGACACTGAATAACTGCACAAATTAATAAGCGTAATGCAAATAAACCTATTTTTTTGTTCTCTGAAAGCAAAATATTTCCTGTTGTGCACACTAAGCAAGTCAGTACAAGACTAACTACGTGGCAATTGGCTGCTAAAATATTCCCTGCTAGTATTAGTGGAGAGAAATGGTGCGCCTGTGCATAAGGCATGTAAAGGAAATGAATGCAACACGATTATAGTAATCAGTCATTAGCAAACATTGTAGTTCGTTATTAATGATTATGTATAACAGGATATTGTAAAAATTAAGTTACAAATTTTTTATTAAAGTGTTTCTTATATACCATTAATTGGCTGGGCCACAAAAATATTCTTTGTGGGCCAAATTTGACCCACTGGCCATGAGTTTGACATGCTTGTTCTACATGCTTCTTCCCCAGAACTCCTTGACACTAAACGTAGTCTTTTTACTTTCAGTACCAGGAAAAATCTTGTTCAGGCATTTGTCACTTGCAAAGAATTACTGAACATCTCACATTTCAGGCAAATTCTCTCTCCATATAGATTAGATAACCAAATGTATTGCTTATAGTTCTGTTCCCTGAAAGGACTACTCTTTATCACTCGGGAGAAGGGTGGTAATGCACCTACAATTCATTTCTAGTTAATATTTCATGAGGCTGGTATTTTCTCCTTGATGAAACAGGAGAGTTCTTCTTAGAATTTCTGAGACTCTAGCAAGTGTGGAACCATTTTTTTTTCCTTCAGATATTTATATCACTTTCTCCAAGATCCTGAATTACCACAGTAATGTCCTGGCATCAACTACTTATGTAGGAATCTGAGTCCAAGCTCTATATAGGCAATTCCTCCACATTACTACACCCAACATCTTACCTTTGTTCACTCCTCTATAAGTATGGTAGGTCCTTTAACCTTTCTATTTGTGTATAACCTCAGTGTTTTCATTTTGCCTTTTTAACATTCAAATACTTATTTAAAATTTCTTTCTATAATATTTTCTGTCAGAACTACTGGTATGTTTTATCTTCTGACAGGGACTTGACCAATAAACTAATTAGTTTTAAGAGTAAGTTCAGAATGCAGGCATTCCATAAAGAATTTTGAAATGGGTTTAAACATCTTGTCAGTGGAAAAATGGGATGCTAGCAATCCTCAGCACGTTGGAGCATCACTATTAATCAAATTATCACCTGTGGTTGACTGTGATTCAGTGCTTATAAAGCAAATGCCTTGGGGGACCCAGTTGCTGCTCACTCAGTTGTTATGGAAATAGTGATAATTGTAAGGATTATGAGATGGGATGGCTTCTTTTGAGTGCCCTTGAGCACTGATATAAAGATGACAAGCTCAGGTTTTTAATTTCTTGGCTCAAATTGTGATATGAAACTAGAATCCTTGTAGGGTGGCTTTAAAAGCATCTCTAATTTACTATAGATCAAAGTCAATTTAATTTAATTTTAAAAAAAAATTTTTTATTGATTTCAGACAGGAAGGGAGAGAGATAGAGAGATAGAAACATAAATGACAGAGAATCATTGATTGGCTGCCTCCCAAACGCCCCCTACTGGGGAGGATCGAGCCCGCAACCCGGGCACAACCCGGGAATGTGCCCTTGGCCGGAATCAAACCTGGGACCTTCAGTCCGCAGGCCAACACTCTATCCACTGAGCCAAACCAGCTAGGGCATAAAGTCAAGTTTGATGAGTATTAGACACAAATTATAGTCATATTGCTTGTAGAATAACTATGTTGGTTGAGGTACCAACCTCAAAAAATTTATGGTGTGAAATTTAGGATGGTATTATTTTGAAAAAGTGAAACCCTGAGATTTGAAATGAGGATATTCTGTGAACTCAAATGAAGATGGAGTGAAACCTGTTCTTTCTCATGAGGTAATATTGAACCTAAATCTGGTCATAAGTTGAGAGGCCATGAAGGTGGTTTTGGAGAGAATGATATGTCTTGTGGAGATCAATCCTTATTTTGAGAGAAACTTACTCTATGCCAGTGGTCGACAAACAGCGGCTCGCAAGCCACATGCGTCTCGTGAGCTGTGGTTTGCCGTTCTGTTGACTAATGAGTTTGCCGACCACTGTTCTATGTAATTCATCACAATTTTTCTCTGGAAAAGATGAAGAAAATATTAACTGCTATCTCCCTTCCATTTGTTTTCACTTCATTCAAATTTCTGTGACTTTATCACTAAAAAAGATAACCAGAGAATCACATCAATACTCTATGATAAAGGAACCTTGAGAATGGTCTGATAGTATAGTCATAATGAATAGAGAGGAATAGTTTGAGTAGAGATTTGATAACTCCATGAACATGTTTTATTAATGCAGGCCTCAGAGGCAGAAAAAAAAAAGGAGCAAAAAGAGCAGGTATTCAAGGTCCATGTTAAGGATTATATGAATTCTCAAAACTTTCCATGTATCTATCTCTTATAATTAATGAATTAGAAAACTTATACAGATACTAAGCACATAAAATGTTGATAAGATTTTCATGATAGGTATTTGTTATTTAGGAAAAAAGAGAGAAAAATAAACTGAGTTTTCTATGGACTATAGAAATTTTGCTGCAAACTATAAAATAAACTTTTACTGAGCATAACTTTTTAAATTAAGTTAGTTGTACAAGGAATAACTATAACAATTTTTGACTTCTTGAAGATTACAATAGAACCCAAAATTTCAATCTTGACTAAATCTATTTCAGGAAGAGGGACTATATTTGACAAGCCATTTTAGAGCGAGCATTAAGATAGTCAAGACAACAATTCAAATGTAAAGTTATAATTAAGCTTTTATTTGATTACTATCACAATACAATAAAGAAGCAAAAAGAGACCCTGGCTCTTCAGTGTTCTATTTCAGAAGGAAGGGATGAGGGAGAGATTAACCAAAGAACTTATATGCCTATATGCATATATGTTTAAACCATGGACAGACAATAGTACAGTGCAGGAGGCCCAGGGAAGGGGAAGGGAGCTGGGTGGAGAAAGTCAGTGGGAGACACAAAGAGTATATCTGCAATACTTTCAACAGTAATGATAAATTACAGAAAAAAGAAATAGTCATAGAAAACTTAAAAGAAATAATTGTGTTTGGAAGTTATTTGAAGACCTATTGACAACAGAATGAATTTGATCTTCTAGAATTCTGGTTCAAGAGATGACCTCATTGAATAAACATGTAAGTAAATGAAAAAACACTACCTACTGTTTTTAAAGAAGGAGGAGGCTCTAATCAATGGAGTCAAAGATAACAATCTTATATATATATATAAAAGGCTAACATGCAAAATGTCCCCTCAGGAGTTTGGGAGACCAGGAGTTCAATCACTCACTATGACATGCGCTGACCACCAAGGGGGCAGTGAGGAATGAAGGATGTCCCGGATTGGCTCTGATCACCAGCCAGGCCTAGGGACCCTACCTGTGCACAAATTGTGTGCACCAGGCCTCTAGTTATTATATAAGATCATTCCTTCCTAAAAGCAAAGTGGTAATCCTCTAAGTGGATTTCATACTCCAATTGTTTTTCAACCACCTGTGTTGAGTGAATGACTTTTGCTAAATAAAAAAATATATGCTGAGAGAAATACTTCACAAGGCCTAAATAAGGATGTTGAAAAAATACACTTATCCATGAAAGCAATAAGAGCCATAAAAATTATAAAATTCTACTTTTTCAGAACTCTAAAAATTAATCAAAGAGTATGGACTACAGAATTAGTGCATATTTCCAGAGACCAGTGGGACACTATCAAACACACTGTCCCACAGGTCTTGGGTGATCTGAACTAATTACATTTATATATGAAATAACAGGAGGAGAAGTGAGAGATAAAGTCTTAAAATATGTAAAGAAATAATGCTGAAACTCACCAAAATTGATTGCAAGGTTAATCAACCCCAAGTAAGATAAAATCAAAGAGATACATGCCTAGATGTATTATAATCAAACTGTCAAAAGCCAGAGACAGAGAGCCTAGAAAAGAGAAAAATCAAACATCATATACAAAAGTGATCTTCAGTAAGATAAACAGCTGAGTTCTCATAAAAAACAAACAAAAAACACAAAGACCACGAGTGAATTTGATGACATATTCAAAGTGCTATAAGGAAAGATGATTAAACAAGAATTCTATACCTAGGAAAATGGTCTTTCAAAAACTGAAAATGAAATTAATGCTGCTCACAGATAAGCAATAACTCTGATGTCACTAACTGAATTCCTCCATAAGTAATACTAAAAGGAGTTCTTCAAGCTGATAATAAGTAAGTTTAGACAGTAAGTGGACTCCACATGAAGAAACGAAGAGTACTAGGAGACATCACTAAACATCTTTTTTTTTGTATTTGATTAAAATGGCAACTGCATAAAACAAGTATAAATATTTTTGATGGACACACAATGTATAAAAACATAATTTGTATGACAAGAATAACACAAAGGAGGAGGGTAGTAAAGGACCTATATAGAAGCAAAATTTTATATATTATTGTAATTAAGCTGGTATATTAGTTTTCTAATAATCTCTAAATGTCTATATGAATTATTCTATTTTTAGTCCAGAGTTGAACTGCCTGTCTCCAACTTTATTTCCAGTCAGATTATAAAAAAAAAGAGAAAGAAATAAACAACAAAATCTTCCCCTGTCTGTCCTGTTTATGTGTTACAATTATTTACTATTGTCTCACTTTTGATTTTAGTATCAGTTTCTTATCCCAGTATTTGACTCCTTATGTTTTAAACTGTTGGAACTTCTTAGAATACCAATGCAGTTCCAATAGATATTTTGGTGATATATATGGAAATGATAAATGCTAACCTAACTATATGATCCTACCTTCTGTTAGCTACTGCACATCAGAACTTCCAAGCATGTGATTATGGGCTCAAACAGTTGAGTTCTCACACTGTCAATGCTAACATTGGTTCCCTTCATGGGAAATTTCAGTGACAATATACTAGTTAGTTACTGTGAGGATTAAATGAGAAAATGCATGTGCATTGCCTGGCCTAAACTAAAGCATAAAATATTATTTATTCATCTAATTACTTATTACTTAATAACTATTAACAATATAAGATTTTAGTATCAGAAGCTTTGCTTTTCAATCTCTATGTAGAAATTTTGGTGCATTTGCCTCATTTTCCCCCCAAGCTAGATATGACTAAACAGTTCTCAATAAAAACAAGGATATGGTCAGCTTAAGTATCTTCTATTCAAGATCTGATTATCAGATTCCTAGACAGTGTAAGGAAGGATAATGCAAATTTTCAGAGAGGAAAAGGAGATATCACATCTATATATATATATTCTTTTCACAATTTTGAAAGTTTTATTTCCCAGGAATACAATTTAATAGAAAATATGTTATGGATTTTTTATAGATTCTGAAGTGTTCTGGTCATTTTGCTCAGTTAGATGGGAAAAGAATTTCAAAGTCATTTCACAGTAGTAATATTTTATTCTAATTGAGTATCTTAAGATTGTTGAGTATATTAAGAATGCTTCACCTAAGCTTAGCTCTTGTGGTGTGAGATAAAGTGTTAGATGTATAAGAAATACCTTAGATTTAAAAATGTGTTCAGGTTTCTTTCAGTCTTTTGGAATCCTGAGATGCAACAAAATATAATTGCCTAAAACCAAAGTTAAGACCTGTGGACAAAAACAGAAAAAAAAAAAAAAAGATTTTAATTGCTTTCTTTAGCAAATAAGTTGCATCTTTTTTCACTTTTCGACTTTAATTTACATAATTTTACACCTGTGCATGTCCATGGAAATTATACAAGGTTAATACAGACTGTAGATCATATTATATCATTAGAATGTATATAAATTAAGAACTCAGTCTAGATTAATCTTTTTTCCCCAGCTTTTGATTCTTTATTTTTTTAAAACCTTTATTGTTGAAAGTACTACATATGTTCCCTTCTTCCCTCCATTGACTTCTTCTAGCCTGCCCCAAATCCCACCCCACAGAGTAATCTTATAAAATTACATAGAATATATTTGTTGTAACAGTCTCTTACATATAATTTATTAGAATGAAATATTTTAGGAATAATTGATGTATTGGAAATATTTGTAGCAACAAACATTTGTTAAATAAATGTCAAGAATTATTCACCAAGTGTATGGGTTAAATGAGAGGTAAGTATATTGGTACTTGTTTATTATCTTTATCTTTCTTATTGGTATGATTTTGGTCAATTGATGGATGACAGGACTCATTATATATTGGAAATATAGTCATATATTGACTCCTACTTATGGATTTTATTGTATATGTTATTGTCACTGGATTCTTAGGAAAAGATAATCAAAATATCTTGAATTCTTTTGAATGACTGTGAACTTTCTTTTGCATTTTTTTGTAATAATAACATTATTTATTTTAAGAGTTTTAGAAGTGGTATTGAAAACTATTAATCATTTCTTTTTACCATTAATATATAATTCAATAGCATAAATATTCTGAATATACCTAAGTCTGATTATAAAACTAGAGTATTGTATGATTAACAGCATGCATAGAAATTCTCTTTATAATCTACTAGAGGCCCAGTGCATGAAAATTCATGTACTGGAGGAGGGGGTCCCTTAGCCCAGCCTTCCCCCTCTCACAGTCCGGGAGCCCTCAGAGGCGGGAGGCGACCTGGCGATCAGAGGAAGGTGATGCCCCCATCACACCACTGCTGCTGCCACTGCCGGCAGCGCAAGCCTTGGCCGGCCCTGGTTACCTGTGCCTCGGGCAGCTCTGGGCGGCTAGGCAGCTGCCATCTGAGGCTTACCTGTGCCTTGGGCCCGCCCTGGGTGGCTGGGAAGCCACCATCCTAGGCTTGCCTGTGCCTCGGGCTGGCCCTAGGCAGCTGAGTAACTGAGGGCAGATCTGGCCGCACTGTGTACCTGCTGCCCCCCCAGCTGGGCTGAAAGGACTTTAGGACTCTGGCAGCAGGCACAAGGAGTGGCCAGACCTGCCTTCCACTCACCTCCCCCTCCCCGCCACCCCCGCCAGCGGGGCTGAAAGGATTGGGGGCCTCCAGCGGGGCTGAGGGAACTGGGTGCTGCCATATTTGTGATGGTGTGAGAGTCAATTTGCATATTCCCTCTTTATTAGATAGTATTCTTTATTTGACACAGGTTCTATTAATGCTTGCATTTACTTTTCATAATGTCTTGATGTAATTAGCTATAGACTATGCTTACATTCAGTAAAGTATCTAAAACACAAAGCTATTTTTCTGAAGAATGCTATTTTAGTGTGATCATGGAAATATAGTTTCCTGTTCAAGGTTTATTAACTAATTTTTATGACTATTAAATATGCTCCATTTGATAAAGTGCAATATTCTAATCATATAGTTATTTCATTTATTTGTGATTTTACTGGACAGAAAATAATATCTAAATAATGTCTTTATTAATGTTTATTTTCTTTGAGGGAATAAATAAAAGAATATATACAGCTCATGATAAAACAATATTTGACTACTGCTTCAACTGTAGCAACATGATTTTCAACTTAAGTCTAATTAAATCTAGTTTTACTTTCTTATAACCCATCACTTCAGTCAATGTGTTTTGTGTGATAATTTCCTTAGAGTTAAAAAGAAGCAATTACTTTTATCTCTATGAATAAATAACCTCATTTTTTGAGTTCTTGCAATGAAAGCTAGTCTAAGAAAATTTTGATTCTCTTAGATTTACCACTTTTATCTTCAGAAAGCAGTTTCTTTATAATAAAGACAACATTAATTATTGAGTATTGTATAATTTACATTGTGCTTTTATATGGGTTTTTTAATTGAAAACTTCAAAAATAAACTCCAAGTATGTCAGGAAAATATTATTATATCTGTTACACACATGTAGAACATATAGTCCACCTTAATAGAGCAAGTACTTTTGAGCACTGATAGTAAATAATTGAACTTGTATTAGTGCCTTGTTTTATTAATCTTTGGGTATGAACAGATATGTTTACTAAGTGATAAGTACCCTTTTTGACAGAGCACATTTGAATAATATTTAGATAATTATAACAATATAAATAACTAATAGGTCATTCATGATCATTCTAATGTTAAAAATAACAAATAATTCTTATTTTGTATTAAATATCAGTATTTTGTTATCTATATTACATTTTTATCCATTATAGAAACCTTTAAGTTAAGTTGAGCAGATCTATATTTATAGGGGAAAAATAGCAGTTCTGGAAATTACTTATCCTTCTCAAGATTAAAAAATATTGCTATTAATTATAGTAAACAGTGAAAAGAGTCCACATAGAATTATCTCAGTTTCCACATAAATAGTAATGACAACAATATTGATAAACACAATTTCCAATCCACAGTGCACAACATGTATTAGAGAGTTTTGTTTAATATAGAATAACAATTTTATTAAAGGGATTCATATTCCCAGGGGGGGGGGAACAAAACACAGGAATTTCCGAATAGTGAAAAAGAACTCATGTCAAGAAGGTTATATCTCTTTCTTTAATTGTTCAATGCAAAATAATTATTCAGTATTTGAGTCCAATGCAGTTATAGGAAAAGCTGCACTGTCTGAAAAATCTAGGGTAAACATATACATTAAAAAACCTGTTTACGTGGTCATGTATTTGTGGGATGTGAGGCATCTGGGCAAATAAGATAACTCAATACAGCTGACATGACACTTGAACTGTGGAATAATATTTATTTAACAGTATATATGACTGATTGCCAGGTTTAGGCTCCTTTATTTGAGCATGGGGGTGGATACCTAGGGACAACATACAACTGACCCTACAAAACAGTAAACTTATGAGTGTGAAAGGAATGCTAATCATATGGACAATAGGGAACTGGCATAAATCAGGACTGTTGCCAGCAAACTTGAAGGTAGAAATAACACAGTATTTCTTGCAGTGATTTGCTTTTTAACCAAAAGAGATTGCTAGTTCATTGAAATAAACAGTCAAGCTATGTTGTATTCTTAGTAATGGGCTCATAAAAGTGAGTTCAATAAATATTTGCTAAATGTAGTAATGAAAAAATAAAGGAAATAATATTCTTAGTGTGTTCCTAAACTTTTCTTTGTTCAAAATTACTATACACAAATGTTTAAGGGAATGAAACTTGCAAAGAAAATAGAACACTACAATTATAACACAAAAGAAATGAGAGGAAAAAATGAGAAATGCTTTGAAATTTATACCTACATTAACTGGAATGTTAACAGATTAAGTATTCCATTTTTATTCACATAAATAAAAAATGATTTAAATTATTAATATACTAAGATGAACTAAAAAAGAAAAGAATACTGATTTTTAACTATAATGTTTTCTATTTTAACTATAATGTTTTCACATAAAATATAGTAAAAATATCTACTAATTTCCATCTTCATTTTATAAAAATGAAACTTTAAAATAATGTCAAAATAGTTATTAATTACTCTGGAAATAATTATGAAATTAATTATGGTAATATGGCCCACATTACCACCACATTTGTTATAATTTCCATATACTATCACATTTGTTAAAATATTTTGAATATTTAGTTAATTGATGTGATTATATAACTTTTGCCCTTTATGATAGGTTAGAGTGAAAAAATACATTACTTGTAGGTTTTTAGCTGTAATCAAATGCAGATTTTAAGAAAATATCATGGAATATGAGAAATTACAAATCTAAATAAGAGACAATTCAGTTGATATAAAGAAAGAAAATTCATTTTCTAAAGTATACATTTTCATTGATTTCAGACTGGAAGGGAGAGGGAGAGAGAGATAGAAACATCAATGATGAGAGAGAATCACTGATTGGCTGTTTCCTGCAACCCTAATGGGGATGGATCCTGCAACCAGGGGCATGTGTCCTGACCAGAAATCAAACCAGTGACCTCCTGATTTATGGGTCAACACTGAACCACTAAGCCACCCCGGCCAGACTGAAAATTCATTTTTTAAGTATGTTTTTATTGATTTTAGAGAGAGAGAGTGAGGGAGACTGAGAAAGAGTGAAAGAAACATCAATTGGTTGCCTCCAGTAAGTAAACACCCCTAATGGGGATCAAACTGAAAACCTGAGTCTGTACCCTGACCTGGAATTTAACTGGCATGGTTTCCTTACATGGGAGCTCAGCCAAGTGAGCCACATCAACCAGGGCAAAAGTTCATTTTAAAAGTACTTCTGGAATAAATCCAACATGTTATTTATGTAGTAGTGTTATTTCAGATTTTTTTTTAACTAGCTGTATAGCAGAGTGTTTATAGTTCAGAATATGCCAATAATAACATCTGGTAGAATGCAGTGAAACAGAATATATGTGGGGGAAACATGGAAATCCTGGATTGATTATTTTTATTTCTTCACTTAAGTAATAAATGTGCACATTCTATGTGGTTAAAATAAGTACAAGGAGGAACAAAAATATAAAAGGGAAATGAGAAGGGCAATAGTGGGAGGTTAAATTTAAAAGAGAAATAAGATATACAAGAAAATAGAGATGAAAGGTACATAATGAATTAAAAATAAGAAATAATTAGTGGGGTGATGAGACAATTTTGAGGTACCTAAAATAAAATTTTATTTGTAACTTCTAAATTATTATGTACAAATTTTATAATTATTTATCTTCACTGTTGGAAAATCAACCATTTTTTCCTCATTTTATTAAGTTGATTGGGGTGACATTGGTCAACATGAACATATACATGAACATATAGGTTTCAAATATGGATTTCCTCCCAGTGTACCAACAGCAATCAAGGCTTAACTACACCAAGACTTTGCACTCAGCCCACAAAGGGGTATACCAAGAGCGTCCACCTCAGGTGATTGGGGAGGCTGACTACTGGCCCCTATAGGTCACCTACCACACAAAGCCACTTCATCAACACAGGGAAGCAGCAAAATGCTGAGACAAAGAAACATGTCATGAATGAAAGAAGTGGAGGAAAGCAACTACTGGATGACATAGAGTTCAGAACCACATTTATAAGGTTACTCAAGAATTTTCTAAAAACTGCCGAGAAACTTGATGAGACCTTCAAGGACCTTAATGAGAATGCCAAAAAAATGGAAAAGGACCAGTCAGAAATTAAGCATACACTGTCTGAAATAAAGAATATACAGAAACTCAACTGTAGATCAACGTACCCCAAGAATCAAACCAAAGATCTGAAATATGAGAAAACAAAAAACACCCAACCAGAAAAACAAAAAGAAAAAAGAATCCAAAAATATGAAGATAGTGTAAGGAGCCTCTGGGACAACTTTAAGCGTACCAACATCCAAATTTTTGGGGTGCCAGAAGAAGACAGAGAGCAAAATATTGAAAACCTATTAGAAGAAATAATGACAGAAAACTTTCCCTACCTGGTAAAAGAAATAGACTTACAAGTTCAGGAAGTGCACAGAACCCCGTACAAGAGGAATCCAAAGAGGACCACACCAAGACACATCATAATTAAAATGCCAAGGGCAAAAGACAAGGAGAGAATCTTGAAAGCAGCAAGAGAAAAACGGTTAGTTACCTACAAGGGAGCACCCATACGACTGTCAGCTGATTTCTCAGCAGAAACTATGCAGGCCAGAAGGGAGTGGCAAGAAATATTCAAAGTGATGAATAGCAAGAACCTACAACCAAGATTACTCTACCCAGCAAAGCTATCATTCAGAGTTGAAGGTCAGATAAAGAGCTTCACAGACAAGAAAAAGCTAAAGGAGTTCATCAAACCAGGATTACATGAAATGCTGAAGGGTATTCTTTAAGAAGAGGAAGAAGAAGAAAAAGGTAAAGATAAAAATTATGAACAACAAAATGACTTCAAATACATACCTACCAACAAGTGAATCTAAAAATCAAGGCAATAAAAAATCTGAAGAACAGAATGGACTGGTGAATATAATAGAACCAGGGACATAGAAAGGGAGTGGACTGACAATTCTCAGGGGGAAAGGAGGTGAGGGGTTCAGGAAGAGATTGGACAAAAATCTTACACCTATGGATGAAGACAGTGGCGGGGGGTAAGGGCATGGGGTAGGGTGGGGAATCAGGTGGAGGGGAGCTGTGGGGGAAAAAAAAAGAGGAACACCTGTAATAATCTGAACAATAAAGATTTATTTAAAAAAAAAAAAAGATCTGTATGTTGCATGGTGTGCCACCACCCAAAGTCTAATCTTCTGTAATCTCATATTAAGACCCCTTTCTCCCCCACCCCCTTCCCTCTGGCAACTACCACTCTGCTGTTTGTGTTCAAAGGTTTCAGTTTTATATCCCACATATGAGTGAAATCTCATGGTTCTTAGCTTTTTCTATCTGACCTATTTCAGTTAGTATAATGGTCTCAAGGCCCATCCATGTTGTTGCAAATGGCAGTATTTCATCCTTTCTTATGGCTGAGTAGTATTCCATTGTATATATGCACCACATCTTCTTTATCTAGTTCTCTATTACAGGACACTTTGGTTGTTTCCACATCTTGGCCACTGTGAATAATGCTGGAATGAACATAGGGGTGCATATATCTTTGTGAATACATGATTTTGAGTTTTTTTGGTATATACCCAGGAGTGGAGTTGCTGGGTCATATGGTAGTTCTATTCTTAATTTTTTGAAGAATCGCCAGACTGCTTTCCATAGGGGTTGTGCAGTTTACATTCGCACCAGCAGTGAATGAGGGTTCCCTTTTTTTCCATAACCTCTCCAACACGTGTTATTTCTTGTGTTGTTGTGTTGTTAATAATGGCCACTCTAACAGGTGTAAAGTGGTATTTCATTGCAGTTTTGATTAAGCAACCATTTTTATAAAGTCATTTTCAGTTGGAAACAAATTACTGCTTATTTATAGTTTATGTTCTAAAGATTTCTAAAAAGATTTATCAGCTTCTTGGACACAGACATGAATAACTTATTTTTGTAATATGAAGGAGAGAGTGGGGGCAGGAGTGGGAGGGCAAGGATGAGTATTTGAGATAACAGTGTATGAAGAACTTTGAGTTAAAACTAAATTTTATACTATGGGGAATGGAGGGCTGGAACTTTTTTCCCCCTCCAGATTTTAAAAGACACCCAGAAATTTAGTTGACTGTAAGTTCAGTAAATATAACTGTGGGCCAGAATTACCACCTCAAAAGATGTTTCCTGAGGGAAATTATTGATTTGGGGGGACAGGCAAAGGGGACAAAAAAAAAAATAAAAACAAGGTCATCAGATAATCTGTATAATACCTGTATTACAAAAATTGGATGTCATAGTTTAATAAGAACATGATAAGTTTCAGAATATAGAGGATAAGTTTAGGGAGATAGAGATCTCTAGATACTACATCACAGGAAAGACAGGAGGTGGTGAATATATTTAACTTTATAAAGGAAATTTGAAAAGCCAAATAATAGTAATCTTCATATAGCTAAAATATGAAAGAGAGTTTATATTTATCATATGTATTTCTGATTAGAATAAGAAATAGTCCATGGAAATTGATGAGACACATTTCAACCACAGCATAAGACACAACTAGAGTTGCTACTGAATAGGATCAATTTCCCTGACATAAAGGGATGAAATTCCCATTGTGGAAATGTGGGATATTCATTTGACAAAGATGTCATAGAGCAGATTCTTCCTTGGATGGTTTATTTCTAGTCAAATCTATCTTTGCATAATTAGATACCAATAGATGAAAATGATGTAATAGTATTTGAGTCCTTGAGATTTTTAGGATGTAAATTTCTGTGGATGAAACATTTCTGTGGAAGAAGAAAGAGTACAATAAAGAGGCAGAAGAGGATAAGGGGTGCAGAGAGTGAGAGTGAGGAGAAGAATGAGAACAAAAACAAGATCAAGAAAATGAAATAAACCACATTAAAAATAGTTGTGTACTTAATTTTGTACTGCATGGAGTGCAACAGAGAAATGGGAAATCCAAACTGAGCATATTACTTTTTTGGCCAAAAATTGTGGGATCAGAAAAGAGAATGAATTTATATGCAAATTTAGTTAGCCTTGGAAGTACCAAGACTAAAACAGCAATGTACCATTACTGTATACATTTAATTATGTATGCAATGAACTGATATGTCTCAACTTTGTAATCCAACTTGGTATAGCCCATTTTAATACACTATATGTGAGGAGGAGGATGCGGGTGACAAGTGACAGTTAAAGTTTATAAAGTATCTTTTTGTGCTGGTGAAATGTTCTAAAGTTGACTCTTGTGATATTTATACATCTTTCACTTTTCTAAAAGCCATTTAATTGCATTCTTTGAATGGGCAAGTCATATGTTATACAAATTATAGTTCAATAAATTATGTATATATAAATACCTGTATTTATATATATGATCTTAATCCATTGAATGTGTAGCTTATTTTGTTTCTTGAACTACAATTTATTTGTAAAAATGAGCCATCTTTTAAGCTATATTTTAATTTGCATAACAATACATTTTATAGCTTTACTAAAACCTTCAGAATACTACAGTAATTATATCCTTAAATATTTGCATTATATTTGACAGGTTATATTTTATGTTGAAATAAATATAAATAAAAGAATATTAATAAAGGGATTTTTACAGAAGTTTGAATTTCAATTACTTTGAGGAAAACAATAAATATTTACATTTCCCAAATTTGTGTCTTAATAGTGTATGCATTATGAAACATAATTTGGTGTAATGTTTAAATTTAAAAATATTTAGGTTCTGAGATGGGTCTGTGGACCAGTTAGGTTCCTCAGAGAAATTAAACCTATAGAACACATATAGAGATAAATAGAGTTTATTATGCAGGGTTGGCTTACTGGATCATGGAGGCTGAGAAGTCCCCTGATCTACCATCAGCAAGGTGGAGACCAGGTGGAAACCCAAAGTGGTGCACTTGCTCCTTAAAACCCAAAGATCTGAGAACCAGAGACTAACGGTATAAATCTCCAGGTCTGATTCCAGAGACCCAAGAACTAGAAAAGCTGATTACCAAACAGAAGATAGATGTCCTGATGCAACAAAGGGCATATTTTTTTTCTTCCTTTCCTTTTTGTTCTATTCAGGCCTTCAACAGATTGGATGATGCCTACCTGCATTAGTGAGGGTGATCTTTTTTTCTTTCTAAGTCTACCCATTCAAATGCTTATCTATTCTAGAAACACTCTCACAGGCACGCCCAAAAATATATGTTCACTCTTAGTCCAGTCAAGTTGGCACATAAAATTGCCCATCATAGTCCACGTCTGATTAAGCCTCCATGTTAGTAAGTCAATCAGCTTATGATCATCTCTCTTTTCTGTTGTTTCTATCTCCTCTTATGCAGAAGGTCAGAACTCGGTTCCTGCTGTCTCTCACTGAAGTATGGTTACCTTTGTGGAGAAAACTTGTGCAAAGGCTTTGACACCTTCTCAGACCCATGCCAAGGCTTCTCACTTCCCACCTCAACATTTATCTGCCAGGACAGTGGCCTGAGGCACTACGGGTAAACCTCTGCCTACCAGTATAAACTCAAAAGTGAGGGAAAAGAAATACTTGAGATGCACTTAAAATTTTCTCTCAAATTATTGAGAATCAACTGCCTATAGTGTTGGTCGACTTATCCTTGCGTTATTCCTCCCTCCTTCCTTGCTTTGTTCTCTCTGTCCAATGCTGCTGCTTGCTCCTTGTCATCACATTTCCCCAACAAAATTCGCACACTTAAATATTTTCTCTGGTCTTATTCTCTAGGAAACCTGGGATAAGACAGTTGTTGAATATGCCTAATCTCAGGATTATCCAATTAACCTGTTATAAGTAAATATATTTTAGGATTATGTTCTAATAAATTAAAAACTGGAACTATTTTATGAGATTTTGTGCATTATTTTTTACATGGATGCCATTTTCAAAAATTTCCTGTTTTGCATTTTTTCATTTTAATCCTCACCCGAGGATATTTTTTCCATTGACTTTTAGAGAGAGTGGAAGGGAGGGGTAGAAACAGAAAGAAACATCCATGAGAGAGAGACACGTTGATTGGTTGCCTCCCATACATGTCCCAACATGGGCCAGGGATCAAGCCTGCAACCAAGGCAGGTACGCTTGGACAGAATTGAACCCAGGACCCTTCAGTCCATGTGCTGTTGCTCTAACCACTGAGAGATATAGTATGAAATCTATTTCTCTTTTTTCAGCTTCCATTTAAATCCATTTGTATATCATGTTTCCTTAAATGAGACTAATATAAGCAAAGCTTTTTTTTCCCCATAAAATAATTAGACTATATATTTTGATATCCTTTTGTTTTAAGTTTCTCCTTATTTGGACTTATAGAGAGCAGACACAAAAAATTGCACATGCATTTAAATTATCCCCACTCTTATCATAGTTTTAAAGAATCTGATTTTGAGATTTTTGTATGAGGAAGACAATACATACAGAAGTTGAAGAGGGGGGAATACTAGAGTAGCTGTCTGCAGTGCAAAAGTGTAAACTCATCAATCTAGAAATTAGTACCTTAGAGACTCATGTAAAAGTCAATAAGACTAAGTGATTAACATACATCATACTATTTTTTCAGCTAACCTCATATTTAAATTTATAATACATGAGTTTATACAGTGGTGTATGATTTTATATAGTTAACATAAAATGAGCATATACAGGTTTAAAAATATTCCCTGCCCCCTTAAAATCACATTGTATTTTTGATTTAAGATTTAGTAAATATAAATCTTAGGGATACTGCATTTATTACCTTAAACAGTATTGCTTATTGTCCTGCCAGTTGGCAAACTCATTGTACTGGAGAACAAAGTTGTAATGACTCATTATCTTGTCTTTATTATGAGAAAGAACAATTGTTATTGTGTTTGGTCAAAAATGGCTGCAGAATTAGCACAGACTACCCATTTCTATTCAAGGGGAACATTTGCTGAAATTACTGCTCCTCTGTTCACTGTAGCTTTTATTATGGCCATCAGGATTTGCTCCTAAATTCCACTGTTGTGTCTGTTTGGTTAATTTTGTTATATATAGGTGCTCTGTAAATGCATGCTGCAGAAAATTTGACATGTAATCAGAAATCTTTATTTTGTAGAGTTTAGCTTTGTGACCAAGCCAGTTTGACCACAAAGGGTGGTTATTTCTGGATGATTTTATAGATTTTGGAATAGTAGGATTGTTGCTTTTGGAAAACAGTCTACAAGGAGGGTTTATAATAAGACATTTCTTATAATGTCTGGATAATTATTCAATAATTGTGCATTGTTATATAAGAAGTCTATATATTAATATTAATATGCACACTATTGGGCCTCCAACAAAGAGGTGCAGACATCCATGCTGATGTTTAGGAGGAAATTCTGGCAGCATACTAATAAAACATCTAGGGCTGTAATGAAGTCAATCTATGTGCACTAATATTGAACAGCATTGTTATTAAAAGCCCTGGCCAAATAAAGAATTTTACAGGTGTTCATTTTTCTCCTATTTCTCTTAGAGGCACCACTGTCCTCCTACAAAGACAGATAGAAACCTCAGTTATTTTTTACTTACTCCTACTCTTCTCCCTTTCTCCACTGTATTCAATAAACTTCCCAGGCTTTTATGTCTTCACATAAAATATCCTTCAAACATCTTCTTTTTTTTTTTCATTCCGTTCAGAATATCACTGTTCTAATACACACTTTCAGCATTTAGCACTTGGAAAAATTTATCTTTTCAACGGCTTTTCTTATTTCCAAAATCTAGTCCTCAATTCATTCTTTATGCTGATATAATAGTTAGCATCTATATATATAAAAAGCCAGCAACTGTAACAGCCATAATGACCATAATGACCAGTCGCTGTGATGCCCACTGAGGACAGTGAAACTTTGAGGCCCCTCCCCCCTGCTGGCCTGCCCCTGGTCAGACTCTCCCACCCTGACCAAGAGTGGGGCCGCCAGCCAAATTCCCCCTCCTTTCCCCCAGCCAGCCCCACCCCTGATCAGCCCATCCCACCACGATAGGCCTGAAGCCCCTCTCCCTGGCTGGCCCACCCTTGATCCCACCAGCCAACCTCCTGCTGTCTCCTCCTTCTGACAGGCCCAGCCCCGATCCACCCTGGTTGGGGCTGGGCCGGCTGGACCCCACCTATGCACGAATTCTTGCACTGGGCCTCTAGTTTTAGAATAAAAACTAATCATGATACAGCCCCACTGAAAAAAATAAAAATGTTTGTCTTCCTTCAGTGATTCCAAAATAAAATATGCAATTCTTATTGTTATAATTGATGTAAACAAAGACTACTTTCTGGTCCACTTCTCATCGCATCCCTTGGTACCTTATGTACAATTACTTCTTCTTACTGTCTGAGTATTTTTTCAGCCTGGGATAGCCTTTATTCCCAGGTACAACTGTAAACTCTATTTGTTATGTGGAGCTCAGAACAAATATTCCACCTTTGTAATCTTCAGAGTAGCAGTCACTTTTTTGTGTGTTTCTCCAATAAGTTGGTATCATTTTTATTTTCTCATAATATGTATAGATATTTGGTAATTTTAAAACAATAAAAATACATATAAATTTTGTTGAGTAACTATTGAACAATAATACATGTATTATTGTAAAATAATTTTAATAACAGCTGATATTTATGTGATATTTACTATATTATGAACAATATTCTAAACACTTTATACGTTAATTCATTCAGTCATTACAACAACAGGAAGGCATACTGAAAGGAATTCTAAGGACAAAATAGACAGGTTTAGGGAATAAAGAGGGTCCATGGAGGAGGAATGCACTGGTGAAGGACAGAGGTATCACTGGCCTGAGCAATTAAAGCAATTATAAGGTAAATCAAAAGCAGCTCTAACCTGAGCAGTTGGGAGCTATAAGGGGTAATTAAACATCTCTGTCTGGGACAACTGAGAGAGAGCCATAAAGGAGATCAAAAGAAACTACAACCTGAACAGATAAGATGGCTATGTGAAGGTAGAGAAATATCACAGGATAAGGGGGAAGGAAGGCATACATTCACAGAGGATAAAGAAAAGTCACAGAGTGCCAGGAAGAAGGAAACATACTTTCACAGAGGATAGAGAAATGTCAACAGATGCCGGAAAGAGGGAGACATATTTTCACAGAAAATAGAGGAATGTTACAAGATAAGGGGAAGAGAAAGAGGGGGACACCGCGTGGGTTTTGGACTTTGAAACAAAAGAGTCATAAACTGATGGCATTTGTTCATGTTCTCATGGCCAACCCTACTCTCCTCATGAAATTGAAGCACCATTTTGCCTTTCCTGTAAAATCAACAACGTTCATTCCTCTTGCAAATATTCTTGCCTGATGTTGAATAAGCTTGGTGACACACATAAGCCACTCTGGAACAGCTCCATTATCCAAATTTAAGCCTCTGCTCTAATTTTGCCCATTTTGCAGGCTTTCCTCTTAAGGCCTTCTTCTTTTTTGGCATCTTAAGGAGTTGTTCTTCCTGTTTTCTTCACTGTCTGATCATACACTGAGTGGGAGGAGGTCCAAATTGTCTCTCTGTAGCTATATTTCCATGGTCTTTTGCATAGCTGATTACATGCAGTTTGAATTTTGCAGAGTAAGACAATCGCTTATCGGTATTTATCTTTTTATTTTTTGACATCTTTATGGGCTCAGAATGCTCCAGTCCCTGTTGCATCTGCCACTCTCCACCTCTACCTCCAATTACAGCATCAGCTGACGTCAGTAACAATAAGGCTCGTGATTGGAGGAAGCCTGTTTGATAAGGTATAGGCAGCTAGGCACACGCAGGGCTCCCTCCTCAGCTGACTTCCATGTACAAGATGCCCCTCGATTTTCAGTCTAACGATTTCAGAAAAAAATAGCATCTTATACACAGAAAAATATGGTATATGGAACAAGACCAGAAGTCCTTTTAAGCTGAATGGCAGATATTAAGGAGTTGTGGGGTGTTTTTTGTTTGTTTGCTTGTTGTGTTGTTGTTGTTGTTGTTTTTCAGGAGAAAAGATAGCACATGTATATGCCAATTATTAGGTAGAACAAAATATAAACCAAAAGGAAGTACTAATAAAACAACTATGAAGGCCAGGCTGACTAGGAGAGCAACACAGCAAAAATGAGCAGGTAAGAAAAGTTTTCCCTCCCTGCTAAAATTGTGGGTCTTAATTTAAAAAGATAATGTTATAAGGTGAAATAAACTAATGTTGGAGGTACAACCTTTAGCCAGCAGGTATTTGTATGGGCAGAAAGAATGGCCTTATTATTATATCAACCTCTTCAATGATAAGAGCTTCTTATATATTCCTTATGCAGGAACAAGACTAATGGACCACTGAGATAATTTTCTCATAACATAACAAAGTGAAATTACATATGGCATCATATGAGGTGACACCTCTTTTCTCACAAATAATAACACTGGGTTTACTTTATCAATGTAAAAATGTGTTTGTATGTTAACTAGATTTTACTGCCTTAAGAGACTTATAATCTGCATTTCTCAGATAAGGAAGTCAAATCAGAAAAAAATTAAATGAATGTATGTGTTTATGAATATATACATAAATGTGTTATTCTTATATCATGTAGATGGTTGGTAGTAAAATACACTTTAAATTCAATATTTTAAACATTTTGGGTGAGTTTGTTACTGAATAAATTGTTGGACACTAGGGAGAAAAAATTATTTATTAAGCATCTATTATGAGTTGTCATTATATAAGCTGCTTTGTATCTGAGGTTTTATTTAATTCACCGAAAAAGCAGTAAGCCATGAAACCAAGTCTCCTTAATTACAGACAAACTGTTCTTTCTCTATGTTACATAATTGCCTGTTTCCAGTAATACATAAACTAGTATATCCTTGTAGAAGATAAGACTGCAAATCAATAAACAGCATATTTATCAAATTTAAATTCTTTCTCATAAAGACACACTTCAAAAGCTTGCCATGCTATTGATATTGATACCAATCCAAAATTATTTTGTCATGAATTCTTTTTCTTCCTTTCTTTCTTCCTTTCTTTCTTTCTTTCTTTCTTTCTTTCTTTCTTCCTTCCTTCTTCTCTCTCTCTCTCTCTCTCTCTCTCTCTCTCTCTCTCTCTCTCTCTCTCTCTCCCTTTCTTCTTCTTCTTTTTTTTTTTTTTTGCTTAAACCTCACCCGAGGATATTTTTCCATTGATTTTTAGAGAGAGGAAGGGAGGGGGAGAGATAGAGAGAAACATAGATATGAGAGAGACACGTTGATTAGTTGCCTCTGCATGTGCCCCAAACAGGGCCGTCCAGGGATCAAACCTGCAACCCAAGTATGTGCCCTTGACTGCATTCGAAACCAAGATACTTTATTCTGAAGGCCAGCGCTATCTCCACTGAACCAAATGGCTAGGGCTTGTCAAAGATTCTTGCCAACTTCAACTAATTACCCTTCTTGTAAGGACCTTTTTAAAAGTACCAAGCCCAAGCCCTACATCTTTAAAAAGATCATCTACTTTCCTCAATTGAGACACTTGTAAATTTCTGTCAAAATAGTTCAGTATGTCTAAAAAATTTAATTTTGCCTACTAAATTGATTTTCTGATGGCTTTTGGGGAGTCAGTATTAAGGCCACTACATAATTTTATTTTCTTTAATTTATTCTAATTAGGGAAATTATGGTTCTATAAACTTTGACTTGTGCAGGGTCAATATGAGCTACATTGCATTTTTTTAATTTTTAGCTTGAATAATATAGATTATGTAATGAACTTTGGTTAGGTAAAACTATTAAGCTACAAATTCAGATGTGATATTTGAGCAAAAAGTTATCTGAACCCAAAAAAGATAATTTTTCAAAATAAAGATGTGTATTAAAACAGAATAGTTATTTCCACATTTGACATCTATAGAAGATGATAGTTGGCTTTATTTTGTATGTCTGGCAACACACTATTTTATAAACATCTATACATATAAAGAGGTAATATGCTAATTGTCTGTTACGGTGTCCCAGTAATGACCAATTTGCATATTGACAGTCCAGCAGGAGGATGCGCATGCAGCAGGGAGCGGGCGGCCAGAGCCAAGTTCCCAGGGGTCTGAGGAGAGTGTCTGACAGGAGCCCAGACTTCAAAAAAGGAAGAGGAAGCGGCCACAGGGAGCCCTTCCAATCCCCCTGCATGGACACCCTACCCCAGCCAGGGGGATGGGGAGGCTGACAGGACAGGGAGAAGACCCAGCCTCAGGGGTAGCTGCAGCCTGCACCTCCAACTCCCAATCTTTCCCCCCCCCCCCCGCCACCCCCACCAGGGGTGCCCACAAACCATCAGTGCCCCTGAGGCACCCGGGGCCCATGGCCCGCCACTGCCAGGCCCCCTCTGCTGGGGCTGGGCACACCTCTCCTCCCTATAACTCCAGACCCAGGTGGAGGCAGGCCTGAGCAGCCCCCCAGGCCTGAAAGCAGCAGCACCGTCTCAGCAGTGGAAGCATGCTGAACCTCCCTGGGGGCATGGCTAAACCAGCCCTCCTAGACTGCCTGGCTCTGCCCTGGCCCAGCTCCCACCCCACTCCAGGAGATTGGAGCCCCACCCTGAGCAGGTACAGCTGTGAAACAGCCACATACAATTTAAAGAATGGCACCAAGCAGGAAGGTTTAACAGTTACCCCCCCTTCAGCCTTGCCACCCCCCTAGCTTACCCCTAATGCCCTGCCCATCACCAGTGCCTCCAGGGATGACCACTGCTACAGGGCTGCTGGCCAGAGCCCGACCCTCCGAGGCCTGCAGAACCCTCTGCAAAGCTTCCATAGCTACAGTCCCAGGAAACAATCATGCCCTCCTCCCCTAATCAGCACCTGCTACCTGCGAGGGCACCCATGGACTTAAAAATAACAATCCCTTCCGGTTTAGACATCACTTACTTGATGAAACATTTCTGGGTTTATTAGCTCAGAACCTCCTCATGACAACCCAGTGAGGTAGGCGGAGACGAGATTACAATTCCCATGGTATATGCCAGTGGTTGGCAAACTGCGACTCGCGAGCCACATGCGGCTTCCGAGCTGCGGTTTGCCACTCTGTTGACTAATGAGTTTGCCGACCACTGACCTAAACTCTCGATTCCAATAATTACAGGCTGTTGTTGTTCCTTGTGATTAAGCCCCTATCCCAGTGGTCAGCAAACTCATTAGTCAACAGAGCAGCAAACTGCAGCTCACGAGCCGCATGTGGCTTGCAAGCCGCAGTTTGCTGACCACTGGTATATGCGTATGTATTCAGAAATGAAGCTCAGAGAGGAAAAGCGTCAAGCCCAGTGGTTCCCAAGGTGCAGCACATGCCCCACAGGGGGGCAATTTGATTTTAAGTGGAGACAATTTGAGAATGAGTTGACAATGATTTTTTTGCATTTCTATGGTTCTACGGGGCCTCATCTATAGCGAATCCTACATAATAAAAGGCTAATATGTAAATAACCGAATGGTGGAATGAGCAGTCACTATGATGCACACTGACCACCAGGGGGCAGACACTCAATGCAGGAGCTGCCCCCTGGTGGTCAGTGTGCATCCACAGGGGGAGTGCCGCTCAGCCAGAAGCCGGGCTCATGGCTGGAGAGCACAGCGGCAGTGGTGGGAGCCTCTCCTGCCTCCGTGGCAATGCTTAGGCAGCTGTCAGTTGGATATTCTCCCAGGGCTCCCGGACTGCGAGAGGGAAGAGGCCAGCCTGAGAGATTGCCCCCACCCCACCAAGTGCACGAATTTCATGCACTGGGCCTCTAGTATTTTATATTCAGAAAATAGTGTCATTTTTGAACATCTGATTGTATTAACAAAGCCCAGTTTTAAGCTGAGAATGCAGAAAAACCTTTTAACTAAAGCTGAGAGCATTCATATGGAGAATCTGAGTAACTTAAATTTGATTTTTACAACAACCTTTAGAGAATGAACAAAAATGTTCACCCAGGCTTTCATTTGTTCCCTTTATCATGGATAAATGATTTAAAGATCATGTCATCATAAGCCTTTGAAGCATCCTTTAACTGAGTGGTGAATAAACCCACTAAAATTGATTTTCAGATGGTTGCAGAGTAGGTGGAAGCAACATTCACATCCACCCAGGACCAAATTAGAAGTATAACTAAATTATAGAACTATCATCCTGGATAACTTACTGAGGACCAGCAGAAGAGGAGTCTTACAATCAAGGACTTACAGAAGAAGACACATCAAGACAGGTAGGAAGTACAGAGATTCAAAAAGAGCTGGCTTCCCTTTCACAGGTTGAGGCTGAGGTTCTGAAGCGCTATCACAGCTGTGGGCAGTTCTCCCAGAGAAGCATGGGGCCTAAACCCAAGCTGGGCTCCCCAGCCCAGAGCACCAGAGCCAGGAAGAGGCACCCATACAGTAGCTGATCGTGAAAACAGCAAGGTTTCTGTCATCTGAGGAGAGATAGCTAGAGACACAGGCACTCACTTAAAGGGCCAATGCACAAAATTTTGTTTGCAGCCACTCACCCTGAGCCCTGGTAGAGGGAGCGTAGTACACTGGAGTCACCTGAGGAGAGTCTGGGATTTTTTATTTTGGGGAGAGAGCTGGAGGAACAGTCGCCAGTATCCGTGTGCTCAGTTATTCTTCTATACTGAAGATACCATCTTTCTTGGGTGGAACACTCTCTATGCATGTAATTAGCCTGGAGGAAAATAATTGGCTTACCCTCTGGACTCCTTCTTACCTCATCCTGCAAAGCTTAGGCTCTTCTGAAGAGTCAGCTGCCTTGGCCAGGGTGTAAAGGTCTGAGCAGACTCAGGGGGTGTCAGTGATTGAGTTGCCTGGCTTTGGGGTGGGGGCCATTCCTCCCACTTTCCTGTGAACCTGACTGGCCCTTCCCCTTCACAAGAGGTGTGATAGAACCACCCTCACGGCTTCTGGCAGGCTCAACCTCCAGGCTTTGGAGGCTCTATCCTCCTGACTTCCAGTGGCTCCACCCAGCTGAGATCTTTGAAAAATCTGGGACAGACTGAGTTGTGTGGCTCAGGGGCAATTATCACACCAGCACTTTCCCTGAAGCCTGACCGGAACTTAACCCTCATGAGAGATCCACTAGCCTTGTCCTCCAAACTTCACCAGAGGCTCTTTCAGTGACTGAGCTTAATAGGAAGGCATGAGGCAAAGACAGGGGGAGGCAGATCTTGGAGTGCCTTGGAACTTTTGCTAACCTTCCCCTGGGCACGGTGTTGGCAAAAGCCAGACTTGACGCACAGCTTGGTCCTTCCTGAATCCAGAAGAAGTAGCCACAAACTGTGGATCAATTGTAGCTCTTAACAGGTTGCCAAGGGCCAGGCACAGGCAGTGTCTGACATTGAATTGCACCTGAGTCCCTACCAAGATGCCCAGAATCAACACACTTAGTGTCCAGCTTCAGAAACATCAGAGCAGGATCCAACAAACTTCACAAAGAGCATTTCCAAAAGGAGATCTTGCCAGGCACCAAACTCTGCTGTGGAGAATTCAGCTTCCTGTGATCGCACCTGCATAGCAGTTCACACACCATAGTCGGGGTTGAGTCTCACAGTTATCCAGCCTGAGGGTGATTTCCACACAAGAACAGGCCAAATAGAAATCATGACTCAATAACAACAGGAGGACCCATATAACCCACTCAGTGGACATTCTTAGAGCATCCAGCTAAGATGATCACCACTGGGTCCCACAGGACACCCACTACATAAGGCCAGCCCAGGAAGACTGGGTGTCATAGCGAATATGTCTAATACAGAGGGAAAACACACACACACACACACACACACAAAGAGGCAGCCAAAATAGGGAGATAAAGAAAAATGTCCCAAATTAAACAACAGGAAACTCTCCAGAAAAAGAGCTAAATGAAATGGAGGCAACAAATTTATCAAATAAAGAGTTCAAAGTGATTTTTATAAGGATTCTCAAGGAACTTAGTAAGAACAACATGAAAATGATACATAAAACATAAAAAAGGGAGAATCAGAAATGAAGAATACAATATCTGACATTAAGAACACACTGAAAGGAATAAACGGTAGGATGGTATTTATCAAACAAACAAAAAAACCTATAAAAGATCAATGCAATCAACAGTTGGTTCATAAAAACATTAAAAAAAGGTTGGCAAACTTGTAACTAAACTCATCAAGAAAAAAAGAGAGAGGACTCAAATAAATAAAATCAGAAATGAAAGAAGAGAAGTAATAACTGACATCACAGAAATACAAAGGATTATAAAAAATATTTAAAAAGAACCATATGCAGACATATTTGACAATTTGGAAAAAATGCATAAATTCCCAGAAACATGCAATCTTCCAAAACTGAATCAGGGAGTATCAGAGGATCTTAATTTAAGACAAATTACGACTAGTGAAATTGAAGCAGTAATTAAATAACTCCCAACAAACAAGTCCTGGACTTCACAGGTGAATTTTAGCAAACACTCAAAGAACTAACACCTGTCCTTCTCAAACTATTCCAAAACATTCAAGAGAAGGGAAGACTCCCAAGCTCATTTTATGAGGACATTATTATCCTACTTTCCAAACCAGATACAGACACAACAAAGAAAGAAACTTATAGGTCAATATCACTGATGAACATACATGCCATAATCCTCAAAATATTAGCAAAACAGGTCTAGCCATACATTAAAAAGATAATACACTATGATTAAGTGGCATTTATTCTTAAGGTGCAAAGTTATTATAATATCTGAAAATCAATAAATAGGTTATATCACATCAACAAAATGAAGGATAAAAAAAACATGATCATATCAATATGTGCAGAAAAAGCATTTGATAAAATGCAGCTATTTATCTAAGCAAAGTAGGAATAGAGGAAACATACCTCAGAACAATAAAGGCCAAATATGACAAACCTACAGCTAACATCATACTCAATAGGCAAAAACTATGTGTTTCCCTTAAGATCAGGGAAAAGTAAGATGTCCACTTTTACCACATTTATTCGACATAGTACTGGAAGTTCTAGCCACAGAAATCAGAGAAGAAATTAAAGACATACAAATTGGAAAAGAAGTAAAACTTTCATTATTTGCAGATGACATGATACAAAATTAGAGAACCCTAAGCACTCCACCAAAAACCTACTAGAACTGATATAAATTCAGTAATGTATTAGGATACATTATGAAATAAATATCCAGAAATAAGTTGCATTTTTATACACCAATAATAAAATGAAAACTAAGAAAAAAATCCCATTCACAATTGATTCAAAGAAAATACCTAACATCAAATTTAACCAAGGATATAAAAGACATGTACTTGGAAAATTATCAGACACTGTAGAAAAAGATAGAAAAATAGAAAAATTAGGAGGAGCATATACCATGTTCATGACTAGGAAGGTTTAACATAATTAAAATGTCCATACTATCCAAAGCAATTTACATATTCAACACAATTCCTATCAAGATACTGATGGCATATTTCACAGAGCTACAACAAATATTTGCAAAATTCATATGAAAGCACAAAAGACTCCAAATAACAACAGCAATCTTGAGAAAGAAGAATAACATTGGAGGAACAATGCTAACTAATATAAAACTACTAGTAGCCCTGCACATGAATCCGTGTGCCAGTAGGTTGCTGCTGCCCTCCTGTAGCTCTCCACTGCCTGCTTGTACTTTGCTGCCCCACCCTCCTGCAGATCCGTGATCTGGTTGTTACATGGTCAGTCGTTACTCCTCATGGCATAATGGATAATTTAGCATAGTCCTCTCTTATTATATAGGATATTATAAGGCCACAATAATCAAAACAGCATGGTACTGACATAAAAAAAAAAAAAAAAAACAGGCTGAAAGCTGTCAGAGGGAATGGTGTTGCTGGCAGGGTAAGAAGGGTGGAGAGATTTAGCAATGAAAAAAAAGGACTCAAACTCTTACATACGTATGGTGATTACCAGAGGGAAGTGGCATGGGTAGAGGTAGGTAGAAGAGGGTAAAAATTGGATAAATGGTAATGGAAAGAGACTTAATTTGGGATGGAGTACACAGATGTTATATTATAGAATTGTATATCTGAAACTTATATAATTTTATTTAAAAAATAAGTGAAATATAAAATATTAAATAAGATTTATGGAAGAAGACTAAAATAAAAAAATATATAACACTAAAATGTACTCAATTTTTACATAAAGTGTGCAGATTCCATTGATTTCAGGGAATTATCTTTTTTTAAGTTAATTTTATTTAAATTGATCCAGAGACATAGGAACATGAAACAGACTGTCAAATCTCTGAGGGAAGATGGGGGTGGGTGTGTGGGTAGAGATCAACGGAAAAACTTGTATGCATATATGCATAACCCATGGGCACATACAATTGGGGTGTGGGTATGGGGGCACGCTAGAAGTGGTAAATTGGGGGGAAAGGGGGTAATACTTTAGACAATAAAGGGTTTTATAAAATAAAAATAAAGGCATCGTCCTGGTCAGGGCACATCATAACCAAGTTGCAGGTTGAATCTCAGGTTAGCGTGTGTATGGGAGGCAACTGATGGATGCTTTTCTATCATATCAATATTTCTCTCTCTCTGTCCCTCTCTAAAATCAATGAAAACATATCTGAACATAAGAATTGAAAAAAAAATGTTGACTTTATCAAAATGGATATGGGGAGATGCAGCAGATTCAAGTGGGCCACATAAGATTCTTCTCCTTATATCTATGAACATGTAACCTGTTCTTTGATTTCAGATTTTAGTCAATTCAAATGACATTAATTGAATAGAAATACTATTATTGAATAATATAAATAGGAAATTATATAAAATTAGGCAATAAATAATATATACAGCATTCTTTATAATTTTTAATGACTTTTCTAGGTGAAATGTTTTATGCTACAATATATATAGCATGTCCATTATAATCCTCATATAGACAGGATTCTGGTGGAATTTTTTTTTTTTTTGGCTCATGGCTTTGTTTTGCTGTATGTTCACATTATTTAAGTTCAGCATTTAAACTGTGCCTAGGAAACAGTAGTTGTTTAGATTTTAATTATTGAATAAATTAAATAGAAAATAAAATATAAAACTAGTTTATTACATCAGGTGAATAAAATATTTAAGAAAGATTGATCAAATGCAGGCCCTTAGCTTTTCCTTTTTCTTTATTTAGGAACTAAAGGCCCAGTGTGTGAAATCACGCGAGACCCATCAATGCACCTCCCGGTGACTGGTTATTTGGTCGTTATGGCGTTACGCCCACTGGCCTTTTATAATATAGATAAAGAAAATGTGTCATTTTGCTACATTCCATGAAATTCAATAATAATATAAATCTTTCAATTGAGGTCAGAATATAAATACATGCACTAATTTTTCTCAGTATTATTAATGTTACAATGTATTTTCCATCAGAGTAAATCAAATTAAAAAACACACACAAACAAACAGGTAATGAATGCCCAACTTAAAATGTTTACAGACAAATAAATGTTAAATGTGAAGGAGGAAAAATAGAAGAGATAAAAGTGTGCTGGACATGTTCTCATTGTTAAACCGTCTCTATATATAGAATATAAAATTTTATCAGATGGACCCTGGCCAGGTGGCTAAGTTGGTTGGAGTGTCATTGGTACACCAAATAGGTTGCAGGTTTCAATCCAGTCGTGTCACATACCTAGGTTGTGGGTTCTATTTTTGGTTGGGGTGCATATGGGAGGCAACCAATCTATGTTTCTCTCTTGCATCAGTGTCTCTCTCTCTCCCTTCCTCTCTCTCTAAAATCAATTAAAAAATAAATAAAAACAAGCAAACATATCCTTGAGTGAGGATAGCAGATGATTAGATTTTAGAGAACAAAACTCCAATATATATTTTGAATCTTGTTTTTCCATAATGTATTATAGTTCTAATTTTCTTCCTTCTGAATGTAAGTTGCTTAAAAGAATAAAACATTTTAATATATCTAGTACATTACTGTGTTATTATTCATATCAATTTAAATTTGTTCTTGTTCCATAAATCTGTTATTTAGATATGCAGCATGTTTTGTTGTGATTAAGGTAACTGATTTCATTGAAAGTAATAGTTTTACTGTATCATGCAGTATTTGAAGATTTAGAAGAGTAAACATTTGCTCTTTTGTTATATTATAAAGTATAATCAGTACTGAGGAATCTTAAGATGTGCCTCCAAGAAAAATTATTAGAAAAGTTACTCACTTATCATGGAATGATAGACACATATAATTTTCTATGAAAAAAATTCTGCAAAATTGCCAATTTTTTTAATATTTGAGTTTTCTAAAGATTTATTGATGTCTTTATTAAATTAACTTGAAACCTACATTAAAATTAATCATCATATCACAAAGATTGACATTTCAAATAATTTTCCATTAGGAAATATAAACATAATTCTGCCCCTGTGCAACTATTTTAGCATCTATAAAGGACAAATTTTCTACTTTCTTAATGTTTTTTTTTTTTTAATTTGTATAGTTTTGTACATTGGTAAAAAAGAACATGTTTATTTATATCATCTATACTCTATTTTTTAAGGTGTATGTTTACCCTTGATATTTATGCTTAATGAATGAAAAATGTATTTTTTACCTGTAGTAATATAATCTACTAGAGGCCCGGTGCACGAAATTTGTGCATGGGGCCGGGGAGGGGGGCTGTCCCTCAGCCCAGCCTGCACCCTCTCCAATCTGGGACCCCTCGAGGGATGTCCGACTGCCTGTTTAGGCCTGATCCCAGTGGAATTGGGTCTAAACGGGCAGCCGGACATCCCTCTCACAATCCAGGACTGCTGGCTCCCAACTGCTCGCCTGCTTGCCTTCCTGATTGACCCTGACTGCTTCTGCCTGCCAGCCTGATCACCCCCTAACCACTCCCCTGCCAGCCTGTTTGCCCCTAACTGCCCTCCCCTGCTGGCCTGATAACCCACAACTGCCCTCCCTTGCAGGCCTGGTCCCTCCCAACTGCCCTCCCTTGCTGGCCATCTTGTGGTGGCCATCTTGTGTCCACATGGGGGCAGGATCTTTGACCACATGGGGCCGGCATTCTTGTGTGTTGGAGTGATGGTCAATCTGCATATTACTCTTTTATTAGATGGGATAGTGGCTTGGTGCACGGGTGAGGGCTGGCTGGTTTGCCCTGAAGGGTGTCCCGGATCAGGGTGGGGGTTCCCTTGGGGTGAAGGGCGTCCTGAACGAGGGGCCTGTGGTGGTTTTCAGGCTGGCCATGCCTCCCAGTGACCAAAGCAGAGGCCCTGGCATCTGGGATTTATTTATCTTCTACAATTGAAACTTTGTAGCCTGGAGTGGAGGCCGGGGCCAGCAAGGGCGGGCAGAATGCTTGGCTTCCTCCATTGCCAGGGAAACCCAAGCCTCCCTCCTGCTCTCTGTGGCTGCAGCCATCTTGGTTGGTTTTATTTGCATATTCCCTCCTGATTGGCTGGTGGGAGTGCTTGGTGGACATGGCTTGTGGGTGTAGCGGAGGTATGGTCAATTTGCATATTACTCTTTTATTAGATAGGAATAGACTCACTTTTTAAAAACATAAATTGCTTTACTTTTATTATTAAGGTACCATTTTTGGAAAACATCAGTGGCTTGTGTGCATATACTCTGAGTGGCCAGATTATTATGATCTCTGAATGTGTAATAATCTGGTCACTCACTATATATATATTAGAGGCCCGGTACATGAATTCATGCATGGATAGGGTCCGGCCAGCCTGGCCAGGGGGAGGAGACATGGGTGTTTGGCCAGCCTGCCTGCTGGTCGAACTCCTGGTCTAGGGAACAATTTGCATATTAGCCTTTTATTATGTAGGATATACACTGAGTGGCCAGATTATTATGCATTCAGAGATCATAATAATCTGGTCACTCAGTGTATATGTGTGTGTGTGTGTGTGTGTGTGTGTGTGTGTGTGTGTGTATATATATATATATATATATATATATATATATATGCAAACATATTTATGTGTAGGTGTGTGCATATACATAGACTTCTGAATGAATCCTATCTAATAAAGAGGGAATATGCAAATTGACCGTCACTCCACCACAAAGATGGTGGTGTCCATAGCCACAAGATGGCGGTGCCCAGTCCTCTCAGCCCCACCAGAGTCCCCCAGTCCTGGGGGGGGGGGTGGCTGCTGAAAGCGGGCAGCATGAGCAGCCTGGTGGAATGCTTGCTGTGTCACCGCAGCGACGAGGCAAGAGTTCCACTCGGCCATGGAGGGATGGCTGGGGGGGTGTTGTGGGGAATGCTTGTGTCATTGCAGCCAGGCATGAAATGCTTGCATTGTTGCAGGCCGGGCTGAGGGACCCCCACAGTACATGAATTTTGTGCACCAGGCCTCTATTATATAAATACTGCCCTAACTGGTTTGGCTCAGTGGATAGAGCATCAGCCTGCAGACTGAAAGGTCCTAGGTTCGATTCTAGTCAAGGGCATGTACCTTGGTTGCAAGCATATCCCTAGTAGGGGGTGTGCAGGAGGCAGCTGATCGATGTTGTTCTCCCATTGATGTTTCTAACTCTCTATCCCTCTCCTTTCTTCTCTGTAAAAAATCAATAAAAATATATTTAAAAATATAAAAAATAAATGGAAATACATATTCATTGTTTTCACCATCAGAAAGACAAATACTTGCATTTTAAATCACCTCTTCTAATATCACATAAAATAATTTTACATAATTATAATGTTGCATCTTAATATTCTGTCCTTCTCTATGATCTTATAAATGTAGAATTATTCTGTTCTCTTTTCACTTCAGTCTATTTTTCAGTAATGGTAATTATTTGAAAATTAGAGTTTTATCTTTTGATATTACCTCTATTATTTTACTCATTATTATTTATTTTATTTCTACTGAACCCATGATATTAGGAGAGCTTCTTACTGTTTGTCTACATATTGCTGTTTTGATCTTACACTGAAACAGATTTGTTTTTTAATGTATATTTAAAATAATATTACAAAAATTTTTGTGATCCTTTTATTATGAAAGTTCCCTTCATCTCAATTTTTTTAAAAAAATTCTTATACTTAAAAAATTTTAAATAGATTTTGCTATGGTAATATAATAGATATTTTTCCAAATATTTTATGTATACTCACTAGTGTATACATAAAAAGAGCTTTTGCCTAAACCTACCTTTCCTTTGTTAGCCAAGGAAAGAGCCAAATGACTATATTTAATGAAATAAAAGATTATATTTCTCATTCATATAATATAATGTGGCAGCCACTCAGTAGTTGAGACAAGAAAGAGAGATGTGTATCTCTTCACTTTCAGTTTGTTGATAGTGAGTAAAACCTTACCTCCCAGTCACATCTGTCTCTTATGAAGCAATCCAGATTGCACAGTCAATACTAGACACATTTCCGGCAGGCCTCTATCTGTACTGTTTATTGAATATTCAATTTTATCATCTATTAAAACTGAATGATGACTAATGTTGAACAAATGTGAGTAGAAGTTTTATATTTCTGTGAAAATTTTTAAAGTATATAGAAAGTATATTTCATATAACTAGAAACCTGTCTAATTATCCCCAAATGCATCATTTTTTGGTATCTCTATTTTTTTTTTCCTGTAATCTGGAAGATGGTTGCTTGGCACATTAGAATAGGTGATCTATAAGCTTCTCCCCAACCTATATGATTAACTTATGCATATTGAATTTTTCCCATCTTTTTAATGCATTGTATTGAGTAAATTAAATCTTGATATTTAAACTTGACAGATAGTTTCATTCATTTATTTATTTATTTATTTATTTTTGGTTTTGGAAATTTTATTCTTTTATTTTTTTTATTTTTTAAATATATATTTATTGATTTCAGAGAGGAAGGGAGAGGGAAAGAGAGATAGAAACATCAATGTAGAGAAAATCATTGATTGGCTCCCTCCTGCACATCCCTTACTTGGGATCGAGCCCGCAACCTAGGCATGTGCCCTTGACCAGAATCGAACCTGGGACCCTTCAGTCCGCGGGCTGATGCTCTATCCATTGAGCCAAACCAGCTAGGGCTGGAAATTTTATAAAGAGAAAAAATAAATCATGTACTAAGAAAATAAAAAAGGATCTATATCATATGTCTAGGCAGGACTAAATCTATTACTGAATATTAGTAGAAGAAGCCGAAGCTTTTGAAATGTGAAACTGCTAAGGTGACAGAATGATCAGTCACATTCTGATAAAATAAGACAATATTAGTATAATTTTCTGTATTATATGTTTTCTGACTTTTATTACCCTTATATATTATTATCCTAGAACAGACTACACTAGACTCTATTTTATTATATATTATTTCCTCGTCTTATCTCCTCTCAGGCTTACCTTTTCATAGCCCAGTGTTGTGCTTTTATACTTTTCTGTCTTGAAAAAAGAGCAATCTCTTCACAGAGACAATCCCTTGCTACCCATTATTTTATTAACAGACTAGTGTGCAAATAGAATACACCTTTGAAAGACAGATTCAAACACATACCTCAGAATCCACTTTTCAGTGTTAGTAACGTGCATCCAATACTGGTATGATTAATTGCAGGTGTGCCTTCTCCCCTGCCATATATCTCTGCCAACCTGAGTATGAGTTATTGTTAAAATCATAATGTCTAGAAAGAATTCCCTCTAAGATATTCAACTTTTTTTTTCAGAGTATTTTTTGGGACTACAACTTCCAGCTTATAGCAATTATATCCCAGTTTCTTATCACATATATACACTACAAACACACCATTTTATGCTATCCTTCTAATTGTCTTTGGAAGAATATAAAATGAGAGACATGTAAGAGTATGGGGATATGTTTCTTAATGGTTATTTTAGTGGATATTTAAGAGAGATTATATGAGAAAATTTTCAACCATTAATATAGGCAGTAATTTATCATGCTCTACTTGTTAAATTCATGTTATTGTCTGTTTAACAGATAAAACATCAGGCAGATTTTTTAATCTAGAAAATTCTAATGAATATAGAAAATATGAAGAATTGATGACAGAGGTTTCCTTAACAATTATCTATTTCAATAGAAAATATTTTTTTCAGGCAACTATATGAAAACATACAAATCTACAAAATACCTTACTATTCTTTAAAAAGTTTTTGAGTGCTTACATGAAGATAGAGAAAGTTCTAAAATAGGAATACTTTAGAATGTTAAAATAGCGATCAGGAGTAATTAATGAAAAAATTGAAAAAATGGAAATAACCAAGAATATCTTACAAAATGATGAAGAAAGAAAAGTCAATTTTTCTTTCTATATAATCCTGGAACATTTTTCCACGTGTATATATATAAAGGGTAATTTTAATTTAACCTGTATCATTGGTAAGGTATTCCCTGTTAAGACCATTCTACTACCTGATTTTTAGAAAGCTATCCAACTGTATATTTATCTTTAATTTTTTAAATTGAATTTGTTGGGGTGACATTGGTTTGCAAAGCCATACAGGCTTCAAGTGTACAACTCAATAAAACATTATCTGCCCATCGCCCAAGCAAGTCTGTTTCCATCTCCATTTTATACCGCATTGCCCACTTCCACCTATTTCCACCCCCGCACCCCGCCCGGCTTCCCTCTGGCTTTCACCACAGTGCTGTCTGTATCTATGTGTTACATATACATGTTTTTTGGCTAATCCCTTCAACGTCTTTCATTCACTCCCCAACCCTCCTCTTCTTCTTTTTCACTTTGAGTTTCTTTTTAAAATGTAGTTATTTAGACACTTATTTAAGTTTACTCAATTCTCATTTTATCTATAATTTGAAATATGCATATTCCTGCTAACATATATTCTGTTAATATTTTATTCAAAATTTAATTGACATTTAACTGCTATTTATATGATTTTATCTTTAATATTTGTGAAGAACATGTGAAATAATATTGTCATATAAATCCTTTACTGTAGTGCTAGATTATCACACAGTGGCAATGCATAATCAGTCAACAATAGTTTGTAAAGTTATAAAAGGTAGAGTTTCCCATTTCCCCTCCCCCTGCAGGAAGTTCAGGTGATATGTTTTTCAACATTACTAGGGAAACCTGGAGAAGAGAGACTCCAAAGTTTTGTTACTTATGATAGCTCTGCTTTCTTAAATAAAAGCTAGCTGTGATCTTTTGATAAAGTAAGACTTCTATTCAGTCAAAGAAAAAAAAATTGGAGTCTGGGTGAGAAGAAGATTAAAATGGGAAGCTTCAAGACAGTTTTCTCCAATGCACTTGTACAAATAAAGGCTTGTCCAGAATATGTTGTGTGCTTATTGATTATTATTTCATCTGGAGTTTATTTCCAGTTGAATTGTTCCAACTTGGTTTCTACTTTTCCTTTGAATCGCTGGTTTTAGCAATTGTCTTTCACGTTTACCTGCTGAGTTTTCTGCTAGTTTATTTTTATAACTTCTTGAGATGTTCCTTATGTCCTGAATTTTTCTGTTTTGAATCTTACCTAGCCTCTTGAAAAAGCGAATACCTGGAAAGACTTACTTGTGCTCATGTGTATTCTGTGTCTAGGGAGCAATAGCAGCAGTTTAATATTTGCTGAGATCATAAGTTAAGGCATTCCTCTTTTACTCTTTTTACAACATTTAAGATGACAACCTGTATGGAATGTGGCATAAAATGTTTTTCTTTTAGAGTTATATTGGTTAAAATAATCCTGTTAGCCCTGACCGGTTTGGCTCAGTGGATAGAGAGTCGGCCTGCGGACTCAAGGGTCCCAGGTTCGATTTCAGTCAAGGGCATGTACCTTGGTTGCCGGCACATCCCCAGTAGGGGTGTGCAGGAGGCAGCTGATGGATGTTTCTAACTCTCTATCCCTCTCTCACCCTCTCTGTAAAAAATCAATAAAAAATATATCAAAAAACATACAATCCTGTTAGAAGTCAAATGGGTACTCAAAGATTACCATTTACATAGTGCTTCCCAAACAATTTTTAAAGCATTATTTCATTTCTACCTCATAATAAGCATGTTAAATCCATGTGTTTAGAAATTATAAAATTATCCGCATTTAAAAGATAAGGAAGCCAATATAGAAAACAGGAAAAAAAAATTCTGATAATATCTGAGCAACTTAATGACAAGTTTTGGATTACACTCTACATCTCTATTTTTTTAAAAAAACTATAGTATGGTTAAAGATTCCTTTATGGATTCAGTAGTAATAATCAATAAAATAATAATATGTTTGAAAATGATTTTGGAAATATATATGATTAATTTGATTGAGGAAGTAGTTGAGAGCTGCTTTTTGAAAGAAAATTTCTATCTTAAATATATTGAAATAAAAATAATAGAAAACAATATTAAATATATATATATAAAATATAATACATATTTTTTGTGTCAAAGTTTGCCAGCTATTTGCACAAAATAACCAACCACCAATATATCATCGCTAAATATAATTTACTATGAATTGAGTACATATCCAGGTCTTAAGTGAAATTTTTTAATAATATATTTATTTTACTACACATTTACTCAAAACTAGATAAATATCTAAAATACATTTGTAATAGCATTGATATTATTAAATCTCACAAATCTATTGAATATATATTAAACTCATAAGATTTTGAACTAACCATTTTAATAGATAGCTAGCAATTTTGAAATTTCCTTTTTGGTTCTATCATACAGGGGTCCTCAAACTACGGCCCCCAGGCCACATGCAGCCCACCGAGGACATTTATCCGGCCCACCGGGTGCCGCTGCCTGTCCTGCTTAGCAGCCGACTCGTCCCGGGCCCGCAGTGCACATAGGAATTCGTTCATAGTTTTTTTTTTTTAAAACTATAGTCCGGCCCTCCAACGGTCTGAGGGACAGTGAACTGGCCCCCTGTTTAAAAAGTTTGAGGACCCCTGATATAGAATATTTTTCTCTGTGGGGAATCTGTAATTTTTTTCTTTTTTAAACTTTATTGTTGAAAGGGGGACTTTATAATTTTTCATCTATTTTTGTTTGTTTTTGTAATTCTTTATTGTTTAAAGTACTATATATGGTATTACCTATGACTCCTTTTCTCCCTATTGATCTCTCCCCGGCCACACCCCCAACCCCTCAGCACATGCCCTCACCCCCCTAGTGCCTGTGTCTATTGGTTATGCTTATATGCATGCATATAAGTCCTTTGGTTGATCTCTTACCCTGACCCCAACCCTCCACTGCCTTCCCTCTGAAATTTGATGATCTGTTCAATGCTTCTCTCTCTCTAGATCTATTTTTGTTCATCAGTTTATGTTGTTCATTATATTACACAAATGAGTGAGATCATGTGATACTTATCTTTCTCTGACTGGCTTATTTTGCTTAGCATAATGGTCTCTAGGTCCATCCATGCTGTTGCAAATGGTAAGAGTCCTTTCTTTTTTTACAGCAGCGTAGTATTCCATTGTGTAGATCAAGCATGTCAAATTCAAAGGCTAACCTAGGCCAAATAAACAAGGTTTAAGTTTATGTGGGCCACAAAAAAACAAAAGCTTCAATTTTCATAGAAACATATGTTTAGTTCAATAGAGACATGCTGAATACAAAGGGCTGAAATAAATGAATAATCATTAACATAAAATAATAGAACATTTTAATAAAAATTAATCTTTTTTTCTTGAACACTAACTTACTAGACACTAAATAACTACACAAATTAATAAGTGTAACACAAATAAACTTATTTTCTTCTCTCCAAAAGCAAAATATTTCCTGTTGCACACACCAAACAAGTCAGTACACGACTAATGACGTGGCAATTGACTGCTAAAATACTAGTATTCGCTGCTAGAATTAGTGAAGAGAAATGGTGCACTTGCGCATAAGGTGCATAAGGAAAATGAATGCAACATGATTATAGTAATCAGTCATTAGCGAACATTGTAGTTCCTTATTAATAATTATGAATAACAGGATATTGTAAAAATTAAGTTACGGAATTTTTATTAAAACATTTCTTACATAGCGTTATATTGGCTGGGCCACAAAAATATCCGTTGTGGGCCGCAGGCCGAGTTTGATATGCTTGGTGTAGATGTACCACAGTTTTTAATCAACTCATCTGCTGATGGGCACTTCAGCTGTTTCCAAGTCTTAGCTATTGTAAATTGTGCTGCTATGAACATAGGGGTGTATATATCCTTTCTGATCGGTGTTTCTATTTTCTTGGGATATATTCTTAGAAGTGGAATTACTGGGTCAAATGGGAGTTCAATGTTTAATTTTTTGAGGAAACTCCATATTGTTTTCCACAGTGGCTGCACCAGTCTGCATTCCCACCAGCAGTGCACAAGGGTTCCTTTTTCTCCACATCCTCACCAGCACTTGTCATTTGTTGATTTATTGATGATAGTCATTCTGATGGGTGTGAGATGGTACCCTCGTTGTCGTTTTGATTTGCATCTCTTGGATGATTAGTGATTTTGAGCATGTTTTCATATGTCTCTTGGCTTTCTGTATGTCCACTTTCAAAAAGTGTCTATTTAAGTCCTTTGCCCATTTTTTGATTGGATTGTTTATCTTCCTTTTGTTAAAATATATGAGTTCCCTATAAATTTTGGAGATTAGGCCCTTATAGGATATAACATTAGCAAATATGTTTGCAGCAATCTTGAGAAAGAAGAACAAAGTTGGAGGGGTTACATTACCAGATATCAAGCTATATTATAAAGCCACTGTTCTCAGAACTGCCTGGTATTGGCACAAGAACAGACATATAGGCCAATGGAAAAGAACAGAGAACCCAGAAATTGACTCAAGCCATTATGCTCCATTAATATTTAACAAAGGAGTCAAGAGCATACAATGGAGTCTCTTCAATAAATGGTGTTGGGGAAATTGGACAGATACATGCAAAAAAATAAAACTAGACCACCAACTTACACCATACACAAAAGTAAACTCAAAATTGATAAAGGACTTAAATGTAAGATGGGAAATCATAAAAATCTTAGAAGACTCCATAGGCAGCAAAATATCAGACATATGTCATAGCAATATCTTTACCAATACAGCTCCTAGGACAATGGAAACTAAGGAGAAAATAAACAAATGGGACTACATCAAAAATAAAAATCTTTTGCACAGCAAAAGAAACCATCAACAAAACAATAAGAAAGCCCATTGCATGGGAGAATTTTTTATCTATTATGCATGTTTTCTCTTACCTTCCTACCTTCCTGAGCATTATTAAAATAAGTGATTTATACTTCTTTTCTGATCATTTCAACATCTCTGTCTTCTTGGGAATGGCCTTTACCATTTCCTTTGAGCACATGTTGCTATTTGCTGTGTGTGTGCGTGTGTGTGTGTGTGTGTGTGTGTTGCATAATTTGGGATTGCAACTTAAATATTATTTATGTTATTTTTAGACTTCTAGAGGCCTGGTGTGTGAAATTCATGCATGAGTAGGGTCCCTTGGCCTGGCTGGTGATCAGGGCTGATCAGGGTATTCTGGCTGCCAGCTGGGGCCTTCCTTCTGGCTGCCAGCTGGGTCCTCTCTTCCCCAGCTGCTGTCTGCCAGCTGGGGCCTTCCTTTGTTCCTCGCCGCCCCTTGTGGTCAGCTCATGTCATAGGGAGCGATTGGTCTCCCTGTCGAACTCCTGTGGAGACAATTTGCATATTAGGCTTTTATATATATAGATAGATTTTGTTACAATCCCCTAAGAAGTATTTTTTTACCCTCAAATAGCATTTATTGTTTTTAATTGAAATATAACTGACATATAACATATTAGTTTCAGGTGTACAGCATAATGATTCAATATTTGTACATTTTGTTAAATAATCAGCACAATAAGTCTAGTTAATACTCATCACCATACATATTTAAATTTTTTTTAATTTTAAAGAGAACGTTTAAGATCTACTATAATCAACTTTTGAATATGCAGTACTATAGTCACCATTCTGTACATTACATCCCTATCACTTATTTTTATAACTGGAGATTTATTCTTTTGACTCCACCTATTTCACTCCCTCTACCCTCGCCCACATCTGGCAACCACCAATCTGTTCTCTGTCTCTATGAGCTTAGGACTATTTTAAAAATGTGTCTGTTTTGTTTTTTAGACTCCACATCTAAATGAGATCATAGTATTTGTTATTTGTTTTTCTTAGTCTGACTTATTTAACTTAATACTCTGTTAGAACAAGGTCTAATTCTTGAAATACTTACTCCTAAATCCTGCTCACAGCACTAATTGTGTGAACAAGTTCCTTCTGGAACCCTGCTCACTGTACTTACTGTTGGGAACTCAGTTCCTCCTTTACCCTCTGCTCACTGAGCCAAGTGTTGGAAGCACTTACCTGGTACTGTTGGGTCCAAGCCCCTCTGCCTTCTTTCACCTGCTCCTGCTTCTGAGAAGTTTCCTGAAGATCTCTGCAACCAGCTGCCTCCCACAACAGCTATGCTATGCTGGTAGAGGAGATGCCATGAGAAGTTGTGGGTATCTGAGAAAGTCTTTATTGTAGAAACTAGTGGCCATTTGGCCATTGCTAACAAGGAGCCACTAGACAAAACAGTTCTTTAAAGCAAAGTCCCATGCAATAGGTAGCCATACAGTGGCTAGGTACCAGCAGCCCCTGTATCCACAGCCATTGTCTGTGCAACTTCCCACTGATCAGCAGTCTCACACTAAGCAGTCCAGCCTTACATAGGAGCAGCCCCACTAAGCAGCCGCACCAGCCATTATCTGAGCAAGCTACTTGCTGGTCACTACCATACTTTATACTACTTAGACAAAAGAGGCTTTTTGCCAAAAGAGTGACATCCATCTTTTGGGTTATAGAAGGGCAGCACTCTTGCACAGTGCATAGATTGCTGTGTCTTTGCACCTGCATACAGTATCTTAGCCCTGGACACCCTGATTAAGATTCCCATGCTTAGAGTGACCTTGGACATCTGGTGTACTCTGAACAAGGCTTCTACACTCTAACTGGCCTTGAGCATGAGGCGTACTCCGAATAGGGTCCCTCCATACCCTCAAGGTTTTCATCCATGTTGTTGTAAAATGGCAGGATCTCACTCATTCTTTTTTATGGCTGAATAATATTAATTTTCTTTTTTAATTCATACCTCGATGGGCATTTATTGTTTTTATACCTTGTCTATTAATGCCAATAATGCCAAACAGGTCCAACAGAAGTTTGTGCTTTTATTTTGTTTTGTTTTCCTTAGCTGCAAGCTGTTTTGAGTTGCACCCACTCATGGGCAGTTTGGGATTCATCTGGAGACTTTGGCAGTATATGAACAGAATTTTTGGTTCTTCTATGTGTCTCCCTTCTTTCCAGCATCCCCTTCCTCATTTTTCAGCAGTTAAACTTCCCCAGTCTGTCCTCTAGTTCTTCAGGCCAGAAATACTGTAGATTTCTATTAGAAATGTAGCCACTGTGTGACATGCTGGCATTCTAAAGTCATAAAAACAGGAAACTCAGTCTTCGTTGGTACTTTCAGTTCTCCACTTGCTGACAAAATAAATGCCTGAGTTTTTCATCTTTCAAGACCTTCAAGTAGGTCCCCACTCTCAGGACTTATCTTTGTTATGAATGGGGCGTTGAGCTTGTTAGAAGCTTACTCAGGCATAGTGGAAATAAATTATTCACACTTCAATTTTAAATTCCACTAGCCAAATATTTAGTATTCTTTCCTTCTGTTAGACTAAAAATTTATTTTTATAACTAAGATTAATATATATGTTACAATAGAATATAATTATTAGCCAAGCATGTATACATATTAACTCACTAAGATGAGCAGAGGCTCTATTTCCAAACTGTGATGGATATTTAACATGAAAAAAAAAAATGAACTTGTTTGTGTTAACCAATGATATGTTGAGCTGTTTGCTACCACAGCGTTATCTAGGCCATCATGACAGAAACATGATAACAAATAAGAAACTTCCTGGTAAAACTCTGGTAAAAGGTTATCTGATAACTGACATATGGTGATTGAAAATTTACACACAGTGCCTATTGTAATTAATTAAATGTTTAAAATATTAAAAAATGTTGATTTTGTGCATTATAAACTATTTAAATTTAATAATACAGGTACAATATACTTTTTATCTATTCATATAGTTTGTGGCCACACAAATCTATTTTTTTCCTAATAATAGTTTAATTTATTCAGTAATGATTATCCTGTAGCAGGTTTTTTCAGAAATAGATTGTACAAAGTAGTGAGACTATCTTATGCCATAAATGAAATTACATGTTTCAGAGTGCCAAACTCTCTCACATGTCTGTTATTGTGGCTTCATCTGCATGTTATTTTATTAAAAATCTATTTTCTCTAGTCTTTTCTTTCTCAGATCCTTGCTTTACCGAACAAGTTTAGGATATATAAAGAATTAGCAGCTGTAGAACTGTCATATTAATATTCTCAATTAAATTCATTAATAATTTGATCATGCTTTCATGCCATCATGTTTACTTAATAAAATTTTATTGGTAAATCATACATAATTGTTTTTATGAGTTTCTGTAATGCACAACACACATACAAATAGACATACACACACATATCACATATGCACATACACTGTTCTAAAACTGACAAAACATATGCAGTATTTCTGATGTGTCTTCTCAGTAAACATGTTGCCTCTATTTTGAGCAGGTAATTTACAATCTGAGAAAAATCAGGTGACAAGCATATAAAAATGCACCCCTGATTGCAACACAGACTATATTAGAGTACAGCCAAATATATTCAATTTCACATAAGAACCAGTATTTCAGAAATACAAATTTAACAAGCAAACTTGTATTAGCATCTGAGGAATCACCTGGGATCCTGCAGAAACACATGCTGAGCAGCAAGGAATACATAATCTAAAATTCCAACAAACAGACTCCTTCTAGATTGTACCATAGATAGGATACCTGCTACCACACAGAGCTATGTGAATATCTTGATGTTATGTACAGGAGGGCTAATCAATATAGTAGTTTTCTTGAAATAGAGCTAATTATTAGTGAACTCAGTAAGGTTGCACAATTTCAGTAAGTGTCCTGTGATCTTAACTGAAGCTACAGGTCCACAGTAGAAATTGATTAAACATTGTTCTTGAATTATAGAATAAAAACCAAAAAAAGAGATTAAACAGAAGAAATATGCTCTTTATAATAATTTAAGTTAAAATTAAAATTCAGAATGAAGTTGTTTTCTTTTTCATATATAATATTGCATATTTTTACAACATATTTTCAGGAATACAACATGATGTTTTGATATCCTATATAATAAAGAGGTAATATGCAATTTGACCTTCACACCCTCACAAGATGGCTGCCTATGACCAGGCTGGCAGGGGAGTTAGTGCGGGATGACCAAACGACTGAACAAGCAGGCTACGTGGGGCGGCCAGGCCGGCAGAGGGGTTAGTGAGGGGTGGCCAAATGACTGAACAGCCAGTTGTGTGGGGCGACCAGGCTGGCTTGTGGGGGGGCAGTTTGGGATGGCCAGGCCAGCAGGCGGAGCAGTTGGGGGTGACCAGGCCAGCAGGGGGGGCAGTAAGAGGTGACCAGGCTGGTGGGAGGGGGACAGTTAGGAGCAACTGGGCCGGCAGTGAGGGGGCAGTTAGGGGCAACCAGGTTGGAGGGGGGGGGCAGTAAGAGGTGACCAGGCTGGCAGGGGGGTGACAGGAGCGACCAGGACAACAGGGAGGGGGCAGTTGGGGGTGACTGGGCCAGCAGCAGGGGGCAGTTAGGGGTGACCAGGCCTTTTAGGGGGGGCAGGTAGGGGCAATCAGGCCAGCACACAGAGGCAGTGAGGGGCGACCAGGATGGTAGGCAGGTGAGCGATTAGGAGCCAGCAGTCCAGGATTGTGAGAGGGATATCTGACTGTCAGACATCCCCCAAGAGATTAGGCCTAAACAGGCAGTCAGACATCCCCCAAGGGGTCCTGGATTGGAGATGGTGCAGGCTGGGCTGAGGGACACCCCCCTGTGCACGAATTTCGTGCACCGGACCTCTAGTTTGTATATAATATGAAACAATCACCACAATAGGGCTAGTTAACATCCATAACCACACTCAGTTACAAATTTTTCATATTGCATTTTAATCTCAAATTAATAGAATCAGATATGTGTGGAGTTAAATAATGATCTTCAGAAGACATATAAAATATATTTGGTGGAAAAATGAGGGTACTAAGATTCAGAACATTCAAAATAAATGTAGAAAGTCACCTATTTATATACGAAGGAATAAAATCCAAAGTCTTAGCTTTTATATATCTCGTCCAATGTTCTTTCATATATACAACTACAAGTCCAGTGCATAAAAATTCGTGAACTGGAGTGGGGGGGTCCCTCAGCCCGGCCTGGCCCCACTCACAGTCCAGGAGCCCTCAGGGGTGGCAATCAGGGGAAAGCAATGCCCCATCACACCTCTGTTGCTGCCACTGCTGGCAGCACAAGCCTCAGCTGGCCCTGGTTACCTGAGCCTCAGGCAGTCCTGGCAGCAGGGCAGCCACCATCTGATGCTTGCCTGCACCTCGGGCTGGCCCTGAGCTGCTGGGCAGCCACCATCCAAGGCTCACCTGAGCCTCAGGTGTTGGCTGGACAGCTGACATCTGAGGCTTGCCTGCGCCTTGGGCTGGCCCTGCGGTTTGGGGGGCTGAGGAGACTGGGGAACTCCAGAGGCAGGCGTGCAGAGCAGCTGGATCCACTTGGAGGCAGGCCTAGCCATGCCGCACACCTGCTGTCCCAGCGGGGCTGAGGTGACTGGGTGCCACCATCTTGTGGCTATGGGTGCCGTCATCTTTGAAGGTGGGCAGTCAATTAGCATATTTCCTCCTTATTGGCTGTGGATGCCGCCATCTTTGCGACTGTGTGAGGGTTAATTAGTATATTCACTCTTTATTAGATAGGATACTGCATTTTAGTAACTATAGTAATTAATAATAAGGAATAGAAGACATTTTCACAAATGAAGAGAAAAGTAAAACAAAAAATGTGGAATTTAGATATCAGATATGCAATTGAAAGAATGAAATATGAAAAAACAAATCATTATTCCATCCTAAATATGAATTCATTGGCATGAGCTAGTTAAAAAAAAAAAAAAACACTCATTTTGTACTTAAAAATACTTCTAATTCTTGTACTTCTGAGGCCTTTTAGAAAATATTTTAATCTCTCTCCTTAAAATGTTTTCTTCTTTAAAAAGTAAATGAGAGTTTTTGTTCAGTACATGGTGTTTTGTACTGAGTTAGCCTATAAATTTGAAAATAATAAATAATGGTGATGTTGTTCATACATAAAAAATTACTTTGTTTACAGGTTTCATATTGTTTAAGGTTTTTGTAAATTTTATAGAATTTTTTCATTAGATTTTGATAGCAGCAAATATTATATAATCACCTAGTTTGGGTAAAAGGAAACCAAAGAAAATCAGCATTTATTGAGTAACTTTTATATACCAGATACCTTGCTACATATTTTATATTATATTGCTGTTTAATAATTACAACTAATAAAATAGTTATAAAACAATGTGTTAATCAATAAGTACTTGGGACAGCATGTCAAGAGTCAAGATTGAAAAACATTTATAATTTATGGAAGCATTCTATTTTGAATAAATGGTTGAGTTACTTATTTTATTTTTATATTTTAGGATTTGCAAGAAGGTAAGAAGAATATTTAGGTGTATGTATGGCATCTATATTATTTCCTACATGTACCCTTCTCATTGAGCAGTCAGGTTCTGCGAAGATGTGGTTCTCAGCTAACTTTGAACATTAAGAATTTTATTCATCAAAGAGCACTAATTCTTTTATTACCGATGGTGAATAATCTTGCTAAGAAGTCTTTTAAATTCTACTTGTAGACATGCATGTGTTTTTTTCTATGGTTGTTAAATTGATTTTCTGTAATTAAAAAATAAGCTTTTATTTTTTTTCTATTTCCTTTGCTGTTTATTAGTTTTTAGCTCACTTTAGTTAATTTTTTTAAACCTTTCAACAACTAGATGTGAGGATCATAAAGAGACAGGCTAGTTAGGAGAATAATGAAAAGGTTTCATTACTCAAACAAGAGAATGAGTTGGTTGTATTTTATTTCCTACTTAGCTCTGTAGTGATCTTTCTAGTTTCTGCATTGTTTAGTCAATATTCCATTTAGTCTCAGGATAACTCTATGTGATAACTCCTAAAGAAAAGAATGTTTGAGTTACCATAAATTAGCCAGTGAATTTAGTGATGCAGGGAGAACAGAAACAGAATTTCTACTTCTCTCCCAACTTAGTAACAGCCTATCCATAAGAATCCAGGCAGCATGTTGGCACAATATTGTTGCTTATTCTCTGAGAAATCAATTCTCTATTGAAGAAGTTGAGAAAATTAGGTATTTGGCATGTGTACATAGGATGCCGATAATATAAGAAAACGCTCTACAGCATGTCACTCATGGAAAGGAGAATGAGAGAAAACAGTTCCAGAAGAGGGTTTCCCATTGTATCCCAAGAGGTTTAACTTGAGTGACTTGTTAGCTCTTCCTATCCACTGAGATCCCAAATGGAGAAAAGTTTCTTATCATTTCATAATGACAGGTTAATATTGGCAACACAGCATAGTTATAGTTACTAATAGTAGTGCAAATGATTTTTTATCTATAACTTGGTTTTATGTACTCTGTGCATAGACAAGGTTAGACAATCATTATAATAGTTTGCCTTATTCTCCGGGATACATTGCAGAACCCCAGTGGATGCCTGAAATCATGGATAGTACCAAACCCTATAAGTGCTATGCTTTTTTTCCCCCTATACATACACACCTATGACAAAATTTAAATCATAAATTAGGCACAGTAAGACATTCACAACAATGTGAATAATAAAGATCAAAACAATGTACTACAATAAAAGTTTTTGAATATGGCTTATATCTCAAAATATGTTATTATACCAGACTCACCCTTCTTAATCTTGTGGTGGTGTGAAATAATCTCATGGGCTGGGAGCACACACAGCGAGAATACACTGGACAAAGGGAAGACTCCCATCCCAGCAGGATGGAGTGAAGCAGTGCTATTCAAAAAGGTGCACAATTTAAAATTTATGAATTTTTCATTTCTGAAATTTTTATTTAATATTTTTGGACTATGGTTGACCATAGATAACTACATTGCAGAAAGCAAAACCACTGATAATGGGGGAGAACTGTACTGGCAAGCAGAAGAAGACCAGGACTGAAATAAGTCAGTAGCTGCTGCATGTAACACAGGCAGAAACCTAGATACTCTGAGGAATGTTAATAATTTAAATTCAAATACTGAGAGCATGACTCCTCAAGTGGTTTTAAGATAAGTCTACAAGTTCCTTGCTAATTTCCTTCCGATTACCATGGTCAAGTGGTCTAGGTTCAAGACTTCAACTTTCATTTTTAGTTTCTCTCTCTTCCCCTTTTTCTGTCCCTCTCTCTCTCTCTGTCTCTTTCTCTCTCTCTCTCCCTTCATCTCTTGAAGAAGGAAGAGGGAGAGAGATAGATACATCGATGATGAGAGAGAATCATCGATTGGCTGCCTCTTGCACACCCTCTACTGGGGATCAAGCCCTCAACCTGGGTATATGCCCTGACTAGAAATCAAACCAATGACTTTTTGGTTCCTGGGTCAACACTCAACCACTGAGGCACAACTGGAAGGGCCATCGCTCTTTTAATCTCACTCTGAAAACATCAGCTGCCATGTTTCAAGGACACTCAGGCAGCCAGGACAAAGTCCACATTTTAAGGGACTGAGGCTTGTAGTCAGCAGCTAGCATATATGTGAGCGAGTTTGGATATGGATGCCCTGTGGCTTGCCAACGACTATGTTAATGAATTTGGGAAAGTATCTTCCCTCAGTTGAACTTAAAATAACCATAGTACTGACCAAGAACTCGATTTTAAACTTATGAGAAACCCTGTTCCAGATTCTCCCAGCTAGCTACTCCTACATGTCTCATCAGAGAATCAGTGAGATGATGAAAGTTTATTGTTTTAAAAAAGAGCAAATTTGGGGTAATTTGTTATGCAGCATAAGGTAACTAATACAACTCCAAAAACAGTCAGGCTAAATAAAGTAAGGGTCTCCTCTTCTAAATATCAACATTTGACAATTTTGTCTAGCCTTAAAGTTTTCTGAAAGCTAGGCTAATAATGATAAGATTATAACAACAATAAAGAAGCTATTATGGGTCTTTTAATTTGTGACATATATCTACTACTGCTTCTAATTGAATAGTTATGTGAAAGTAAAGGAATATACTTGGACAATATACATAATATTTATACATGCTATATATAATTAAAGTATAATTGATTAAATTTAAGGAATCTACTTGTATTTTCTCTGGTCTTGTTACAACAGAAAATCAAGATTTTATCCTATCATAAACATTATTCCCTGTACCTTTAATATCTATATTCAAATACCAAATTTTTCATTATAGTTGATGCCTTTCAAATAATTATGCAAAATAAAATTATTTCTTCATCATTTTTTCAGTAAGTGAATCAAGATATGATACAATTGATTAATAATAAATTATGGATTATTTTATCTCATTATAGTAAAATGATTAGTTAATTTCTTTGAGGACATAAATAAAACATAAAAATGAGCCCTAGCCAGTTTGAGTCAGTGGTTAGAGCATTGACTCATGGACTGCAGGGTCTCAGGGGTCGATTCCAGTCAAGGTCACATACCTGGGTTGCAGGCTCGATCCCCTGCCCCTGTCAGAGTATATGCAGTAGGTAGCCAATAGATGTGTTTCTCTCACATCAATATTTCTCTCTTTCTGTCTCTCCCCTTCACTTCCACTCTCTCTAAAAATAAATAGAAAAAAAATCCTCATGTGAGGATTAACAAAAAAAAGAAAAGAAAAGATAATACAATGAATTTAATGATATGGAGTCATGAGAAAGAATTAAAAATTTATCTATTGATGCTGAAGAAGTATTTTTAAAAAATATAAATCCTGCTTTAATTCATATTTCAAAAAACATGTAATGGAATAAACCAAGCAACACAACAAATTCCACCAGTAAACTATATGGATGCATTTGTGCGCAGGAAGGCTTATTATGCAAAGCAGACAAAACAGGCAAACAATTTGCTTGTCTCAGGTGGTTTGAGAATGGAGAGTTCCAGTTAAAGCAAACAAGTTTTTGCAGCCAGGGTTCTTGAAGCATTGGTGGTGTTGACTTTCTGTTCACGAATCTTTCTTTCATCCATTCTTGTATGTCTGTGTTTTCTTTTCTCTTTTATGCTTTGTCAGTGCTGCTGAATGTTGATGAGACAACACTTGGTGTAAACATCCTCCGGCAATCATTTTCAGATGATAAATTTAGGTTCTAAAAACTTAAACTTTATTTTATGAGTGCAATTTGGGTCAGGTTGCCCAATTACATATGGCAGCCATGTGATTCTGAGGATAGTTAAGGGAAAAACAGCTATGCTATGCCAAATTTAATGAGGTTAAGGGAAAATTAATGATAAGGACTTACAAAAAAAAAAAAAAGTTCAGAGAGACTTTTCAAGTAATTTCTAAGAATTTTAGAAAAAAACTGCACATTGTTGTAATGTTTTATTTAATAGAAAAGTAAAAGTTTGATTTAAAAAGTAAAATTTTCTATGTTGAAGAGAGTGAGCCACACTAGAAAATAAAAAAGAGGACCAGAATGTGTTTTTACATTAATTTTCTGTGTTTGAAATGCCACTTATTTACCAAATAAATTCAGCATTAAAATAAAGTTAATATTTTCAACAATAAAGATAAATTTAAAAATAGATAATGATACCTGCTTTTGCTCAGTTTATTTAAAAGCTCAAATGATGTAATTTACAAAATACAAAATAGAGTAAATTCTAAGTGAGTGTTAACCCAGATATCAGATAAGGTCATTCTGTGTAATAAAATTATTTTATTTAAATTATAATTAAAGTTTTATATACATACTAGTGGCCCAGTGCATGAAATTTGTGGATGGGGGAAGGTTCCCTCAGCCCAGCCTGCACCCTCTCAAATCTGGGACCCCTCAAGGGATGTCCGACTGCATGTTTAGGCCCGAACCCAGTAGGATCAGGCCTAAACTGGCAGTTGGACATCCCTCTCACAATCCAGGACTGCTGGCTCCCAAATGCTCACCTGCTTGCCTTCCTGATTGCCCCTAACCGCTTCTGCCTGCCAGCCTGATCACCCCTAACCACTCCCCTGCCAGACTGATTGATGCCTAACTGCTCCCCTGCCAGCCTGATTGCCCCTAACTGCCTTCCCCTGCAGGCCTGGTCACCACTAACTGCCCTCCCCTGCAGGCCTGGTCACCCCTAACTGCCTTCCCCTGCAGGCCTGGTCACCGCTAACTGCCCTCCCCTGCAGGCCTGGTCACCCCTAACTGCCCTCCCTTGCAGGCCTGGTACCCCCCAACTGCTCTCCCCTGCAGGCCAGGGTCACCCCAACTGCCCTTCCCTGCAGACCCAGTCACCCCCAACTTCCCTCCTCTGCCGGCTGGGTCACCCCTAACTGCACTCCCCAGCAGGCTTGATCGCCCCCAACTGCCCTCCCTTGCAGGCCTGGTCCCTCCCAACTGCCCTCCCCTGCTGGCCTGATCACCCACAACTGCCTCCCTTGCAGGCCTGGTTCCTCCCAACTGCCCTCCCTTGCTGGCCATTTTGTGGTGGCCATCTTGTGTCCACATGGGGGCAGGATCTTTGACCACATGGGGCAGCCATCTTGTGTGTTGGAGTGATGGTCAATCTGCATATTACTCTTTTATTAGATAGGATAGAAGTCTGGTGCACTGGTGGGGGCCAGCTGGTTTGCCCTGAAGGGTGTCCTGGATCAGGGTGTGGGTTCCCTTGGGGTGTGGTGTGGCCTGGGCGAGGAGCCTGTGGTGGTTTGCAGGCTGGCCATGCCCCCCGCTGACCCAAGCAGAGGCCCTGGGATCTGGAATTTATTTATCTTCTACAATTGAAAGTTTGTAGCCTGGAGTGGAGCCAAGCCTTCTGCTCACTCCGTGGCAGCAGCCATTTCTGTTGGGATTTATGTATCTTCTATAATTGAAACTTTGTAGCCTTAAGCGGAGGCCAAATGAGGCCAGGACTGCAGAAGCTTTGCCTGCCTCCATCACCACAGGCAACCCTAGCCTCCTGCTCTCTCCAGCTCCATGGCTGCTGCCATTTCTGTTGGGCTTGATTTATCTTCTATAATTGAAACTTTGTAGCATTGAGTGGAGGCCTGGGCCGGCAAGGGTAGGAGGAAAGCTTGGCTTCCTCCATTGCCAGGGAAACCCAAGCCTCCCTCCTGCTCTCTGTGGCCGTAGCCATTTTGGTTGAGTTTATTTGCATATTCCCTCCTGATTGGCTAGTGGGTGTGGCTGGTGGGCGTGGCTTGTGGGTGTAGTGGAGGTGCGGTCAATTTGCATATTACTCTTTTATTAGATAGGATAGGATTGCTTAAATGGTGAGGAAAAGCCTTTTTCATCAGGAGGAGATGCTCTTGGCAGACAAAAATACATAATCCCTGTATCTGGACTGATAGCCAGCCATATGCACTATACTGCCAAACCGGTCATTAAAAAATTGAACCGCTTTCTTACACCTTACACCAAACAGCTATTGCTCTAAAACCCTCCTCAGCCCCCACCTTAGGTTCTGTCTTTGCAGTTCACTCAGATTAGGTTCTGATTGGTCGGTTTCTATGCCAGTCAGCAATTCGAGGGTTATCTCCTGGCCAGATCAGAGAGGCAGGGCTGATCAACAGCCACCCCAGGCTGCTGGTGAGCGGGCTGAACTGCTGATCTCTTGGATAAAGAGAGGCATGGCTGCTGGCGAGGCCTGGAGAGAGAGAAGCAGGGTCTGATCTGCAGCTTCTCTCTCTCCTCAAGAAATCAGCAGTTCAGCCCGCTCACCAGTTGCTGCCCACCTGAGCCTGCTTTGCACGCAGCCTGGCATTTGGTCGAGCCTTCGGTCGTTTTGGACTTTACAGACCCTGGGTTTTTATATATTAGGATAGTTTAAAAATCATATTGAACATAATGACTGATGATGAAAAAGGAAAGAACCCTAACCTGTTAGTTTCATCTCCACTATCCCTCCCTTATCTTAATAATTCTGTGTAAATGTACTACTGCTCTTTTGCCCTTTACCCAACCTTATCTCCTGGCATCCTGTGTCATCAAATAGGATTCACAACTTTCATGCCTCCAGCTCTCTGAAAACACTTTCCCTTTTCCCGTTCTGTAGTTTTATCACATTTGTTAGTTAAATCAGTGATCAATGTGTATCTTCTATATAATTATAGTATTTTTTTATCTAAAATGTCACATATTGTTTTTTTATTACATATTCTTTATTTTTCCTTGAGTTAGTATATCCCTTGCATATGTTCACTGATTTATTTATAAAACTTATATTGTTATTTCAGCTATTTCACCATAGCTGCCAAATGCCTATAAATATTTTCTAAATCTCAATTGTGTAACTTCCACTTTTTTCTCCCCCTGACATCTTCCCTCTCAAATATTTTTATATCATGCTTCAGTTTGGAATCTTTGTGGCCCTATTCACTGCTCATGCCATGAGACTCTTTTTTTTTTATTTTGACAATTTCTATTCATACTGTTTTCTGTTGTAAATCCTGTTTGCTAGATAGCTTGCAGTACTTTTACTGGTTAATTAATTGTTAGATGCAACATAGTCTCTAAGAACCCAAGAAAGAGTACAAGAGAGGTCAATTTTCTGGACTCCCTTGTATAACTCTTTATTTTACATATACATCTGCTTTATAGTTTGATAGATTTAGTGAGTTGAATGGTGGCCTCCAAAAGATAAGTCTGTGTCCTAACTCCCATAACCTACGAAGGTTATATCTTTTAGGAAAAGGGTCTTTGCAGATATAATTAAGTTAATGATCTCAAGATGAGATTATTCAGGATATGGTCCATAGATCCAATGACAAATGTCTTTATAAGAGAAAGGCATTGGGAGACTGGTGGTTTAGACACCGAAGGCAGAAGTCCATGTGAACATGGAGGCATAGACTAGTGGCATGCAGCACCAAGCCAGGAATGCCTGGAGCAACCATGAGCTGGAATACATACTCAAGGAAGGATTCTCCCCTGGAGCTGTAGGAGGAAGCATTTCCTCAACACTCTGATGTTAGACCCCAAGTGTCCAACATTGTGAAAGAATATATTCTGTTTTTTCAAACCACTGAAATTGTGAAAATGTCTTATGCAGCCCTAGGAAAGTCATAAAGTTTAATAAAATAATTTTATGTAGAAAATGTTTTCAAGCAGTATTGTATTTTAAATTATTTCAGTCTTGTGTTTGGAAAACTCAAGAAAATTTAATTTTCAACAGTTTTTATATAACACATTTTGTGGGGGGTTTTGTGTTTTTCCCCTCTCTCTTTTTAAAACTTTAAGATATTTGCTAAATCCCTTATTTAAAAATGTTATGCTGTTACCTTGGCATTACTACTATACTGTTACCTTGGCAATTTTGAGATTGGCACTCACTGGATTCTTCCTGGAAAGTTTTTGGTTTTTCATATGCAATAATATTCCATGGCTTTGTTCTGATATTTCTTTCTATCATTATGATTAGCTGATTCTTAAAAGTAATTTCTAATTGCCTCATTGTTTCCTTCACTTATAACTTCTGTCATTTGTTTCATTTTGTTTAAAATTTTAGGAAATTCTGATTTTACCTATCAAATTTGATATTTTTAAAAAATTTATAATTCTATTTTTATATTTTAAAAGCCCTTCTTATTGTACATTTTAATAACTCATAATACCTTAATCTAAATATTTTCTATTACATTTATGAAATTTAAAACATAGATTCTAGCAATCCTTTCTATTGTTTCCTCCTTCTATTTTTCTTGTATTAAAATTCTGCTTTTCTATCATTCATTTTGGTCTTTCTCTACTACTGAAAGATTGTCTCCCATGTCTCCTATTGGCTTTTCAATTCTACTTACTTAGAAATTCTGTTTAGGGCTGGACAGCGGTTGGGTTGTTTATCAATCTACAAAAGATGATGAGTTATTGTTTTATATCATCAGTTCAATCTACATAAATCAGTATCTAGAGGTATTTTCCTTGGAGAAGTTCAGTTTTTCCCTGGAATAAACTTCCCAAATTCTGCAACTCCTGGTTTAAATGCAGGCCAAGCAAAAAAAGAGGTCATTTGGTTATCTGTTTCTTAGGGTAAAATTTCCGCCCACTTTTTCAATTCTATATGTCACATCCATTTTTTGTTTATTCTAGAGAAATCAAGACAAAAAGTGTTCCAGATAATATATGTCTATGCCTGAGAGAGGATTGAGGAAATTTCAGTTTAAAATTTGGAGGAGAAGAAACTAATAAACCTAACCAATATAAATACTGTTTTTATTATTTTCCTACCTCATTTCATGCCTCATCTGAACCTCTGCAAGTTTCTGCTGAGGCTCAGAAACTTGATTTTCAAATTAGCTTGATTTTCCTTTGGGGTCTGCCTTCTAAGAATCAAGGTTTAATTCATATTTTTCTCCAATCCATACTTTTCTGATGAGTAATCAACACTATTGTGTCCAGTCAAAGGTCTAGTTTTGTCTCATTGTAGAATCCTCAGTACCCAGAACAATTTTTGAAGCATACCACATTATGTATTGGTGCACAATGAACTGTCAGAATATGATATTTTTAGTCTATGAGTTTTTAAGCTGGATAAAAGGATATAATCATGGCCACATTTTATAAAATTGATTATGAATTACATAATTTCTTATTTGTAAGATAATTATTAATGATTCTATAAGGACTATGATATCAAATGAAAAAAAATATGTTTTCATAATATTGAGAAAGTAAATTTATCTAAACTCTTCTAAAATGAAGAAACATATTCTGTTATTAATATTTAAATGTACAAATGTCTTTAAATTATAGGAAATGGTAAAATTATATAATTATGCAATCTTCAAATAAAGAGTCTCTGTGCATAGGTTAAGATCAGATAGAACTTATATCAAGTCTTAACTAAAATGATTAAATCATCATAGAAGATCATTTAAAAAAATATATAAATTAGGATCAATACTGAAAACCAGAATTGCTGATAAATTAGCAACTATTTAATTTTAAAATAAAGAATAAAGGAATTATAGAATACAGTGATAAATTCAAAGCAAAAATATAATATGATGAAACTTGATCCAATGAGTCTAGATATCATGAGCTTTTCAATATAAAGAAAATTATCAATGAAAATTTGTGTTTATTACTTTTTTTTTTTGCAAAAGAGCTATAGAATTGAAACCTGTACTTTAAAAGGAATAGGGGGTCTCAGAAAAGACATAGTTGAGTAAAACAATTTTACTAGCCGTAATCAAAGACAAAGATAGTAAGGAAAATATATTTGGGAATTTTGCTACTGAAGTAATCATGGTTTAAAAATCTACAATTAAAAAAAAAAATCCAGTTACTTTTAACACAAAAATCATTGGAAAGAAGCCAATAATGTTAAGTCTGCAGGATATATCTACTTAAAAACAGCAAATAAAACATCTCATAGAGTGTCATTGAATAGTGATAAAAAGTTTAAATTGACTTGGATTTTAGCAGAGCCTTGTGGATATAAAACTGAGTGAAGTATATCAAACAAAATGTCACTGTATTTAATGGAGTGCCACAGGGATCAGTGTGAGGGGTGATCTTATTTAACAACTTAATTAATAATGTGGTAGATGGAGAAAACAGTATGTTATGAAAATTGTAGTTGATATCAAAGTGGAAGTTTTGCTAACATCAATTAACATAGCAAAAATATTTTAAAAGGGAAGTTGGAGACGTTAGAATTATTAAGAAGAAAAAATAAATCATATGTTTAATTTCATAAAATTAAATAACCAAAAAACTTTGAGGGAAAACGACCTGAATAATACTTAGATCTAAAAAGGTGAAAGTGGAGAACCAAGTTGGTGATATAGATAAGCACTGGTACTATCCACCTCCCACAAACACATCAAAATTACAACTAAAATACAGAACAACCTTTATTCAGAAATGCCTGAAATCTGACTGAATGGAAGTTCTACAACCAGAGAAATAAAGAAGAAAGCACAGCCCTAACCGGTTTGGCTCAGTGGATAGAGTGTTGGCCTGCGGACTCAAGGGTCCCAGGTTCGATTCCGGTCAAGAGCATGTACCTTGGTTGCGGGCACATACCCGGTGGGGTGTGTGCAGGAGGCAGCTGATTGATGTTTCTCTCTCATCGATGTTTCTAACTCTCTATCTCTCTCCCTTCCTCTCTGTAAAAAATCAATAAAATATATTTAAAAAAAAAAAAAAGAAGAAAGCACATTGAGTTTGGTAGGAAGGGGGGAGGCAGGGATCAGGCTGATCTAACACCCATGTTTAGCTTAAAAAACAACAACAACAACAAAAACAAACAAACAAACAAACAAAACAGAAGGGATAGCTCTACTGTGGTGGCCTTCCATGAGGAACAAGGGTACCAGCCCCATGCCAGACCCTTAGCATAGCACTCCATGGCTGGAAAGAGACCCAGGCAGTTCCCATTAAAGGAATGGCACATGGATTTACCTGGACTTGATCCCTTTGGGCTCCAGCACTAGGGCGGCAGCTTGAAAGGAACCTGGGCCAATCTGGGAGGAACTGGATTGTGTGGCATCAGGCCAAGAACTCCAGGGCAGCCAAACAGGAGTGCTTGAAGGGGTAATTGCTTCCATGCTGGGAACTACCGCATTACAGACCTGACTAGCAGCCAAATATGAGTCTCCATCAGCGTGGCCCACACTGTGCTCCAGGGTGATTCCCTGAGACCCCATTCCATCCAGTTGGCAGCCCCACCCAAGCTATTTGCAGTAGGGGTTTCCCATACAAATGGCCTGTCCTGGCTAAAGCTTCATACTTTCCTAAATTCCCTTAGGAAAAAGAAGCTGTAGCTGGTGTCAGCATACCCCATATCTTTCAATAAGAAGTTGAAGACCTGGCACTAGCACTAGTCTGCCTTGCTTCACAGCTGGGCCTCGCCTGGGCACTTCTAAGCCCAATACAGGCATCTGCAGATCATTTTGTAGCTCTTGCCAGGTGGCCCCAGGCAGTGGCTGACTTTTCACTTCCGGGGAGGCCGCAGAGCCAGTGTACCTGGTGGACAGCTTCAGACCATACCAGATTATAGCTCTACACATGCACAAGTGACACACTCAAGGGGCAGACTCAGTAAGCACCAAAGCCCCACTGAAGCAAGTCCTGCTCCACAGCGGTGTCTCCTATACAGCAGTTCTTCCACTGTAGTCACAGCTGGTCCTCACAGCCAGCTGTGAGGTCAATTTTCCCCAGTGACACCAACAGCAATGAAGGCTCAACTAAAAGACTGTGCATGTAGCCCACACAAGGGTGCAACTAGAGTGCCCAGTTCAGGTGACTGGGGAGGCTGAGCCACTGGGCCCTACAGGACACATACTACACAAGGCCACTCTACCAATTCCAGGAGACCTAAAATCTCTACCTAATATTCAGAAATAAAAACAGGGAAGCTGTCAAAAGGGGAATACAAAGAAACACCTCACAAATGAAAGAGAAGAAATCTCCAGAAACAAAAAACAAAAACACGAAATTAAATGAAAGCAAACAAACTACTAGATAAGAGAGTTTAAAACAATGGTTATAAGGTTGCTCAAGGATCTTAATGAGACCTTCAATGGACTTAGTATGACTTTCAAGAATCTCAGTGAGAATTTCAAGAACCTTAGTGAGAACATCAAAGACATGAAAAAAGACCAGTCACAAATTAAGCATACACTAATTCAAATAAAGAATAATTTACAGCTTGGCGAGTGTTGCTCAGTGGTTGCGAATTGACCTAAGAACCAGGAGGTCAAAGTTCAATTCCCAGTCATAGCATATGCCCGGGTTGTGGGCTCGATCCCCAGTAGCGGGTGTGCAGGAGACAGCCGAACAATGATTCTCTCTCATCATTGATGTTTCTATCTCTCTCCTCTCTCCCTTGCTCTCTGAAATCAATAAAAACATATATTTTTTAAAAATAATAATTTACTGGGTTGCAACAGTAGTGTAGAGGATTCTTAGAATCAAATCAACAATTTGGAATATGAGGAAGCAAAAAACACTCATTCAGAAGAGTAAAAAAAAAAAAATCCAAAAATATGAAGATAGTGTAAGTAGCCTTTGAAACTTCAAGTGTACCAACATTTGCATTATGGAGGCGCCAGAAGGAGAAGAGAGAAAGCAAGACATTGAAAACCTATTTGAATAAATAATGGCTGAAAACTGCTACTATCTGGTAAAAGAAATAGACTTACAAGTCCAGGAAGCACAGTGAGTCCCAAACAAGAGGAACCCAAAGACACATCATAATTAAAATGCCAAGGGTTAAAGAAAAAGAGAGAATCTTAAAAGCAGCAAGAGAAAAGCAATTAGTTACCTACAAGGGAGTGCCCATATGACTGTCAGCTGATTTCTCAACAGAAACTTTGTGTGCTAGTAAGGAGTGGCAAGAAATATTCAAAGTGATGTATAGCAAGGACCTACAACCAAAATCACTCTATCCAGGAAAGCTTATCATTTAGAATTGAAGGTCAGTTAAAGAGCTTCACAGACAAGAAAAAGCTAAAGGAATTCATCACCACCAAAACAATATTATATGAACTGTTAAAGGGTATTCTTAAAGAAGAGGAAGAAGAAGAAGAAAAAAAGATTAAAAATATGAACAATCAAATGTAAATAAATACATAGCTATCAATAATTTAATCTAAAAATAAAAATAAATGAACAAGAAATCTAATGAACAAAATAAACTGATGAATAAAATAGAACCAGAGGCCTGGAAATATGGAACAGACTGATGATTCTCAGAGGGACAGGGGAAGGGGGTTGGGAAGAGATTAACCAAAGATCTTACATGCATATATGCATTACCTATGGACACACACAATAAGGTAGTGTAGGCCTGGGGTGGGATGGGAACTGGGTGGAGAGGGGCAATGGGGAAGGGAAAGGGGGGCATCTGTAATACTCCCATTAATAAAGATTAAAGGAAAACAAAGAAACAAAAATAAATAAATAAAAGTAGAATAAAATGGTGAAAGCAAAATGAGAATATGAGAGGAATTCACAAATCACCTTAAATTGTAAATAGAATTGGACATTTTAACTGAATGCAAATACTCTAAAATGTATAATACTTTTTTTCAAATGCAAGTTTGTCCTGTAAACTTCTGTATTACAGTACAGAAAACAGTATAACTGAAGTAAATTTAATAGTAGAAATAATGCTGAAGTTTTATGGGATTTATGTCCATATGATGGTAAACAGTTAACTGGAGGAGGAACACGTTGCAATGTGATTTGAAGTTGCAAAATCAATATATTTGCATACATTTCTTTGGTGTCTACATCAGTAGAATTGATGTGGTAGAGGTCCCAAATAGTTCAATTTGCCAGAATACAGGTTTTAACATATAAAGTTGCATAATTTATTGACAAATTATAGAAAGAGTAAAGACTTCAAATTAAGAGAGTTATACTTCGATAAGTAAGGTTGCATACCTTTACAAAGTATCATATCCCACTTTAAGTGGGGTGTAAATATCCACCTTTGAAGAATTATTTCAGAAATTACAGGATGCACATTTTGTTTTTATGTTGTTGGTTGTGGGTTTTTTTTATCCTCACCTGAGGATATTTTTCCATTGATTTTTAGAGAGTGGGTGGGAGAGGGAGAGACAGAGAGAGAGAAGCATCCATGAGAGAGAGACACATTGATTGGTTGCCTTCCGCAAGCACCCTGACCCCAGGGCCAAGGACTGAGCTTGCAACTACCATATGTACTCTTGACCAGAATTGAACTCACAACCCTTCAGTCCACAGGCTGTCACTCTAACCACTGAGAAAAACTGGCTGGGCACAAGATGCACATTTTTCAAGTCCAACCATCATGCCTTTCATATTGTTGGTGCCCAATGAATGTTAGTTCATGAAGTATGGAATTTAACCTTTGTAGCAATGTCACTCATAGTTTGCAAACTTATGCAAAATTACTCAAGTAAGCTTGGTATAAATTAGCTAATGCTTAAATAAGTCTTGAGGTATTAGTGATAAATGTGATACAAAGAAGCTTTCAATTCTCCAGCCAAAGTTTGTCCATACATTAATAAAGATAGTTTCACTATTTGTGAGAGGCAGACTATAGTGATATAAGGTATACAACAAAAAATAGAATGATAGTTTTAGTTAGAAACATCAATGAAGTAAATTCTATAACTTCATCAACTAAAATTATGTTTCAGGATGATGTAATTGGAAGAAATTTCTCTAAAGAATATTCTACTTGACTTAGCTAGTTTTGCTCAGTGGATAGAGCACCAGCCTGCAGACTGAAGTGCTATAGGTTTAATTCTGGTCAAGGGCATGTACTTCTGTTGCTCCTGCAATCCCAGGCAGAGGTGGCACGTGAAGGAGGCAACCAATCAATGTCTCTTTCTCACATTGATCTTACTTTCTCTCTGTATCCCTCCCTTTCACTCTTTCTAAAAATATAATTGAAAAATACCCTTGGGTGAAAAATTAACAAAATAACATAAAACAAAAAATAATGTTCTACTTAAGTAGAGTAAAAATGAGTATATCTTTAGTGAATGATTATCATTGCGTGTATATTATGGATCAGGCACTGTTTTAGGCACTGGGAACTGAAAGGGAATAAAACAACCAATCAAAAAAACAATTTCTGTCTTCCCATTGTTTACATTTCAGAGAAGGAAAAAATAACAACAATTAAATGAATGGGTTTATATATGTCAGGCTGTATGTGCTATAGAGAAGAACATAGTTGTAAAAGATGGTGGAATCCCCAGGCGTGGGGAAGGTAGACTATTTGGAGGATGCTCAGAAGGATATTTCTTGAGAAGCCTAGAGTAAATAATAACCCTGAAGATATTTGGAGAGAGATATCCTGGTCATAGACACCCCAGGACTAGGGCCTAGAGATGGAAGATGTGTGGTGTTTTCTGGTGCCAGTAAGAAGGCCTGGTACTCATTACAATAGGAGGAAAGTGACAGTACACTAGGTAGGAGAGCCCTTGCTAAAACTGGTGATAATTAGATATCAGTGATAGTTTTGTATTGCTATTGATAGTTAGATATAATTCTGAGTATAATGGAAAACCATTGGGACATAGTTAATTAAAGAAGTGAAAATGTTTACATAGTTTTCTTTACTAGAAGGTCCCAGATGCTGTATGGTGAGTAATTGTACAGGTGAAATTTTTTTTTATCACAGGGAACATTTATAAATCAATTCTAATAATGCCGGTGTCAGACAATGATGGAGGTAATGAGCAGTCAAACCTTGCAAATATCTTGAAAATAAAACTCAAATAATTTACTTGTGTAATAGATGACAGGTATGAGGAATTATGAATTGTTCCAGAAATTTAGTCTGAGCGAATAAGGAACAAAGTTTCTGCTTAAGAATTGAACAAGATGGCAAAAGAATCAAATCTGCTGCTTGTAGGAGGGTGGAAATCAGAACTTCAGTTTCACATGTATTACTTTTCAAGTTACCCAACTGGATATGCAGAGTAGAAGGTAAGATATGAAAGTCTGGAATCCAGGATACAAGAGAGCCTCGAGGTAAATTTGGAAGTAATCTTCACATGGAAAGTACAGAGCATCTTCAAATAACATTGTTTCATTCAACATCATTCTGTTGTAATGTTGATGAGGGAGAAAAAAAGTTGAATCCCAACTGGCCACTGTGAGGAATTGCATGTTCTTTGTGTGGGATTTTTTCCTGCAGAATCTGGATTCTCTCACATCTCAAAGATATTACAGGCACGCAGTGAATTGGCTTGTCTCATAGTCCCAGTCTGAGTGGAGTGGGTGTTAATGGAAGTGGCCCTGTGACAGAAGGACATCCTCTCAGGGTGGGTGTCCACCTTTTTCCTTTAGCTGCCGGGACATGCTCAGGCCACCAAAAACCTGAACTAGAATCAGCAAGTTGGAAAATAATTATCTTGTTTTTTATTAAACTTTCTTAAATATGTATACAGCTCCCTTTTCCCCAATGTTTAAAGTTTTGTTTTTATTAGAAGTGTTTTGGGTCTTTATTTAGAAGTTTGGTGATTTCTTTTGTGACGAAAAATTTTCTGTAGGAACATTAACTGTTGTTTATATCAATTAGCCTGTCATAAAATTGGTTTAATTATATGTCAGTTTGCTTAAAGTTACAGTTTGCAATAACCTATCAATGACATTAACTGAGGACTTACTACATCTAAATCGGCGAGCCTGACAACACAGATCGATGAGAGAAGATGTCTGAGTCCTGGGACACTCCAGAGAATATAGGTTAGGAGATGAGGAGGCACCAGGAAATAAAATTCAGATGGGTGAGAAAGTTCGGATCTCTAAAATTCTATTTCCATTATAAATTATGGCAAGGATGTATGGTGCCCTGGTGCTTGGTAAAACATGAAGGAATAAATGATCAAATTTGTGATCTCAAAATAGAATATGAGGAAGTAGAAAGCACAATTATAATAAATAAATATTTTTCTCTGAAAGGTAGCAGAGAAGTGGGGAGGGAGGTAGCTAGAGGGGTACATGGAGACAAGAGGACTTTAGGACATGCTCTGACATTACAGAGTGCTGTATGATAAATGGAATGATTCCCTAGAGAGGGAACATTTGATAATTTAGGTGAGAGAACATATAACTTTTGGAGCAGGAACTTTGCATATGAGGCAGGATTCAGTGGACTCAGGGGAGAAGGCAGGATATATGGGTAAAAAATTCAAATTTGTTTACATGTATGGGTGTAAGAATATGTGGCTATTATAACCAAAAGTTGAAATGTAGCAGACTATTGGAAGTTTAAAGAGGGATGAGGTGTAAAATATCATATAGAATACAAATAATTTAAGGAAATGAGACACAATTGTCTGCCATGCAACACTCTATTTGGTGAAACAAATTTAAGTTCCAATCAGCATGGCTTTGTCATTTTCTGCAATCTTGTTTAGTTGCCTGGGTTTAGATACAGAAAAAGTGTATTCAACCAGGAATTTATGAGGAGTGATAGAAGGGTCCGGAAATTAAGTGCATATTCACATCAGCTCTTGTTATGTTGTGCCAGGAATTCTAAGCAACATGAAAGGAATCATGACAAGATATAATCAGGCCTTCTGAATTCCAAGTAAATCATACTTTTGTTATATATGTGCATGCACATACATGAGCAGGAAGAAACATATAATAAATATGTTGAATGCCATTCAGAGCTGAATCATTTTTGTAAGAATTCATAACAATACTATCTATCTATCTATCTATATATATATATAAAAGTCTAAGCAACCGTCCAACCTTCTGACCAGGACTATGACGTGCACTGACAACCAGGAGTCGGACGCTCAACACCGGAGCTGCTGAGCTGCAGTGACTTGGCAGCTGCGGTTCTCGAGTGATGCACCCCGGAACCAGAGAGGAGGGAGACTGATTCTGGGGTGCATCACCCAAGAACCTCCCTCTCGCAATCTGGGACCCCTCAGGGGATGTCAGAGAGCCGGTTTTGACCTGATCCCCACAGGCCATGCTGAGGGACCCCACCTGCTGGAGGGACCCCGCTCACTCTGCAGATGCCCTTTGAGCCGTGGCACTGCCCCACATATGGCCAGCTGGGGAGGGACCGTGGAAGGTTGGCTCCAGGATGAATCTGGCCTGAATCACCCAGTCCCATCTCACTGGCCACCTTCTAACTAATTTCCTTTCAATGTGCATGAATCCATGCACCAGGGCACTAGTCACTTATAATTCTGTACTTGTGCTTTTTACTAGGTAAAAGATCCAGGGACCCCAGACATAAATTGTTTTTTCCCCACAAGAACCCAACAACCCAAACAGTTAGTTTACTGCTGAGAAAAATCTAGCAGCTCTAAAATGCAGATGCCCAGCATTTTATTCTAAATTTCTTTTTTTAAAAAATATATTTTATTGATTTTTTACAGAGAGGAAGGGAGAGGGATAGAAAGTCAGAAATATCAATGAGAAACATCGATCAGCTGCCTCCTGCATGCCCCCTATTGGGGATGTGCCCGCAACCAAGGTATATGCCCTGGACCGGAATCAAACCTGGGACCTTTCAGTTTGCAGGCCGACACTCTATCCACTGAGCCAAACCAGTTAGGGCCTAAATTTCTTTAATATTCTTGTATCCCTTGCTGTTAAATGAACCACATCTCACATATATTTTTATTTGGGATTTTTAAAATCTCCTGTAACATAAGGGACAGTTTTGTTAAGCAGAGAAAAAATAAAAATGTCTGGTTCAATGCATTGGATTTTCCTACTTGGTTAAATAATTGTTAGAACTGAGGTAGCAGAGGGAATGGTTAGAAAGACAGTGGTTCAGAAGATGGGGAGATAGCGTTTGAAACTGAAGTGTGAGTCTTATTGGTGATGACAAAAAATAGTGTATAACAATGGGATCAGATATCAGAGAAGTATTATGGACAAGTCCATTGGAAAGTTAAGAATCACAAGGTGTTAAAAAACCGTGGTGCATCTACACAATGAAATACTACGCTGCGGTAAAAAAGAAGGAATTCTTACCATTTGCAACAGCATGGATGGACCTGGAGAGCATTAGGCTAAGTAAAAAAGCCAGTCAGAGAAAGATAAATATCACATGATCTCACTCATTTGTGGAATATAATGAACAACATAAACTGATAAACAAAAACAGATCCAGAGACAGAGAAGCATTGATCAGACCATCAAACCTCAGAAGGAAGGTAGGGGAGGGTGGGGGTAAGGGGGAAAGGTCAACCAAAGGACTTGTATGCATGCATATAAGCCTAACCAATGGACACAGACAACGGGGGTGAGGGCATGAGGGGATAAGAACACATAAGTAATACCTTAATCAATAAAGAAAAAAGAAAAAGAAAAGTTAAAATTAAATGTGGAACTGATAACCTATTTGAAAATTCCCTGAGCAAATAAAGGCATTTAAATCATGTAAGTAAAACTAAATCTAATGTATTTCATGAATATAAGTAAAACTTAACTAGGTTATTTCCTGTAAATGACACTGATAATTATAAACCTAACTTGTCTTCCTGAATAATGATATACGATAATCACTTTAAACCATCCCCTGCCCTCTAAAAACCTCCATTTTAATAGCCAATCATTGTAAAGTTTAAATAACTTCCTCATCCTCACATTATAAGCCATCCTGATGCCAGGCCCCTGAGCTTCATATCAGTCTTAGATCTCTAAGCTCCCAGTTCATTAACTGTTCTTATATGCATAGGAACTCTTACTAAGTACTATTTATTGATTTGGTGGTTTTAATTTTATTTTTTGGATTTTTTTACAGCAGTTTGATTATATAAAAAGGTTCAATTATAAGGATATTGAAATCACACCAGAATTTTGACAGCAGATTTTAAAAATTAAATTAATTGAGGTGACATTGGTTGACTAAAGAATATAGTTTTCAGCTATACAATTTATAATACATCTGCATATTGCATTGTGTCTTGGCCACCCAAAGTCTAATCTCCCATCACCATATGCTTGAACCTCTTCAGCTTTTTTTGAGAGTAATAATAACCCAGGTGTTTATATTTTAGAATAATTAGAAGGAAAGATCTAGTATTTCTTTTTATGCATGCAACAAAGAAAAATTTCAAAAGGTAGAATCTAATAGCATATGCTTTAAATCTGGGGGTCAGGATGAGAATATGTAAAATCCTATCTAATAAAAGAGTAATATGCAAATTGACCATCATTTCAAGGCACTAGATGGCCACCCCAATGTGGTCAAGATGGCTGCCCCCATGTGGACACAAGATGGCCACCACAAGGTGGCCAGCAGGGGAGGGCAGTTGTGGGTAGTTAGGGGTGACCAGGCCAGCAAGGGAGGGCAGTTGGGAGGGACCCAGGCCTGCAGGGGAGGGCAGTTGGGGGTTACCAGGCCTGCAGGGGAGGTCAGTGGGGGGTGAGATAAGGCCATTAGGGGAGGGCAGTTGGGGGTGACCAGGCCAGCAAGGGAGGGCAGTTGGGGGTGAGATAAGGCTGGCAGGGGAAGGCAGTTAGGGGCAATCAGGCAGACAGGGGGGCAAGGAAGGGGCGATCAGGCTGTCAGGGGGCAAGGAAGGGGTGATCAGGCTGTCAGGGGGGCAAGGTAGAGGCAATATGGCTGGCTGGGGGGCAAGGTAAGGCTGATCAGGCTAGCAGACAGAGGGGTTAGGGGCAATCAGGCAGTCAGGCAGGCGAGTGGTTAGGAGCCAGTCATCCCGGATTGCGAGAGGAATGTCTGACTGACAGTTTAGGCCCAATCCCTGTGGGGTCGGGCCTACACCAGCAGTCAGACATCCCCAGAGGGGTCCCAGATTGGAGAGGGTGCAGGCCAGGCTGAGGAACCCTTCTCCGTGCACGAATTTCATGCACTGGGCTTCTAGTCTATATATATAAAAGGCTAAGCGACCATCGCATCCAAAACAACTGAACAGACGACCAAACAGACTGTGTGGGGCAACCAGGCCAGCAGGGAGGTTAGTGAGGGGTGACCAAACAACCAAGCAGCAGGCTGCATAGGGCAACCGGGCCGGCAGGGCAGTTTAGTGAGGAGCAACCAAACAACCAAGCAGCAGGCTGCGTGGGGTTACCAGGCCCACAAGGGGGGCAGTTAGGGGTTAGGGGTTACCAGATTGGCAGGGGGGTCAGTGAATGGCGACCAGGCCGGTAGAGGGGGGGCATTGAGGGGCGACCAGGTTGGTAGGGGAGGGCAGTTGGGGGCCACTATGCCTGCAAGGGGGGCATTTGGGGGTGACCAGGCCAGCAGGGGGGGTGGTTAGGTGTGATCAGGCAGGCAGGCAGGTGAGCAGTTATGAGCCAGTGGTCCCGGATTGTGAGAGGGATGTCCAACTGCCAGTTTAGGCCTGATCCACAGGAGAGGGTGTAGGCTGGGCATAGGGGACCCCACCCCGTGCATGAATTTCATGCTCCAGGCCTCTAGTCTATATATAAAAGCCAAGTGACCAGAACACCAGAACAACCAGAATGAACAGAATGACCAGTGTCTATGACATGCACTGCGGCTGGCCAACTGGCCCGATTGGGGTCATCCCCTCCCCCAGAAACCCCATCCTGGTCAGGAGTGGGGCCAGCTGACCAAATTCCCATGTCCTGTCCCCTCTGCTGGCCGGGCCCAATTGACCAGCCAGACCCCACCGGTGCACGATTCGTGCACTGGGCCTCTAGTATAGTTATAAAAACATGTATGTATTAGGAATTTCATATATCATAGGATTTATTCCCTGGGAAGCCAATTTTGAGAGTGAGATCGGAGTGCACAGCATTTGATCCCTAGGGGTAAACACCTGTGGAAGTAGCCCAAGCCAGTTTTTCTCAGTGGGTAGAGCATCGGCCTGCAGACTGAAGGGTTCCAGGTTCAATTTCAGTCAGGGGCACATGCCCAGGTTGCAGACACGATCCCCAGTAGGGGACGTGCAAGAGGCAGCCAATCAATGATTCTCTCCCATCATTGATGTTTCTATGTCTCTCTCCCTCTCCCTTCCTCTCTGAAATTAATAAAAATGTATTAAAACAAACAAACAAAAAACTGTGGAAGTGATGGAAGGAGGCAGGATTGGATAAAAGGAGCAGTTTGGCTGTAATGCAGGTCCATCAAACGACCCAGCTGACTCCACTCTAACAACTGGAGCTGGATGGTCCATCAATCTTATCTAGAGTTGGAGAGGGACCAGACATTATGTCTCTCTCTTGCTCATTCATTGGATGTGGGGATGCCCTGGGAAGGGTGGTGAGATACTTACTACTAGCAGCCAATAAGTGAAGAGGACTGACAGCCAAGGGCCATCAACTGACAGGACTTTTAGCAGCCAAGGGAATAAATCCATAGTTCAAGGGAAAATCTGGGTGGTGCAGCAGGGCATCTGACACAACTGATTTCTCTTCCTTCCTCTTCCTTTCTTCCCCTTCCTTCCTTCCTCCCTTCCTTCCTCCCTCCCTTCCTTCCTTCCTCCCTCCCTTCCTTCCTTCCTTCCTCTTCCTTCCTTCCTCCCTTCCTTCCTCCCTTCCTTCCTCCCTCCCTCCCTCCCTCCCTCCCTCCCTCCCTCCCTCCCTCCCTCCCTCCCTCCCTCCCTTCCTTCCTTCCTTCTCTTTTTCTTGATATACTAGAGGCCCAATGCACAAAATTCATGCCAGAGTAGGCCTTCCTTCCCCCAGCTGATGACACTGGCTTCCCTCTGGGACCCGGCACTGGGCTTCCCTCACAGCCCGGCTTAATCCAGAAAGGAGGTCTGGTCTAATTAGCATATTATGCTTTTATTATTATAGATATTTATTGTTGAAAGTATTACATATGTACCCCCCTTTATCCCCCACTTGATCCCCTCCACCACCATCCCTCATTATCTTCCCAGGCCTTTACTCACTATTGTCTGTGTCCATGGGTTATACATATATGCATATAAGTTATTTGGTTAACCTTTAACCCCTCCCCCGCATGCCCTTTTCCTCTGAGAATCGTCAGTCAGTTGCATGTTCCAGGTTTCTGGCTCTATTTGTTTGTCAGATTGTTTTGTTCATTTGATTCTACATATAAGTGAGATAATGTGATATTTATCTTTCTCTGAATGGCTTATTTCACTTACCATAATACTCTCCAGATCCCTCCATGCTGTCTCAAAGGGTAAGAGATCCTTCTTTTTCACAGCTGAATAGTCCATTGTGTAAATGTACCACAGCTCTTTTATCCATTCATCTACCCATGGGTACTTGGGCTATTTCCAGATCGTAGCTATTATAAATTGTGCTGCTCTGAGCATAATGAGGTACCAACTCACATCTGCCAGAATGGCAACCATCAATAAATCAACATACAATCAGTGTTGACAAGGATGTAGAGCAAAGGAAACCTAGTGCACTGCTTATGGAAAACAGTTTGGAGTTTCCTAAAAAACATGGAACTGACATATTTAATCATAGGTATTCTTTATTTGAGAATTGTGGAACCTGTTATAAATAAATTTATATCATTTTAATATTAGTATACTTGAGAGTGTGAGGAAAATCATGAACCCTTAATTTTCAGTAGCATATATATTTTATCAATCTTGGAATTAGAACTTATTTTATAGTTTAAAATCATGATCAAGGCTTTTTTTCTTTTTCAATATCTACATGTGATTCATGTAAGAATACTGCTGCAATACCCCTTAAAATGTTAAAAAACAAAAAAAAAAAGAAGAAGACATTTGTGAGGCTAGACAAAGGAGCTAATATATACTGTGGGGAAACTACCGGTATATCATTCACCAAAAGAAGGTCTAGACTGAAAACCTCATAAAATAAATCCAGACTCAACCTTTCATCACTTGAAACTATCAAGCTTTGTTGTTACTGATTCAAATACATGAGCTATCTTCCTGATCCTCAGTTCATTCTGGTATAAACAATTACATCTAGCTTATTGCTATGAAAATTGTCATAAAAATAGTAGTGAAACAGGAATTTTAGGGGCAAAATAGGACAGGTTTAGGAAATTTTAGAAATTAAGGGGACCATGGAGGAAGCACAGGGCTGCAGAGCAGCAGAAGGTCTATTTCCATAGAATGGGGGAGCTGAAAGGCTGCAACAGGTACATTTCCATAGAATGAGGGAGCTGGGAACAGCATAAGGACTATATTTACAAAACAAAGAGAAGGAAGCCCTTCATCAGAAGGAGACAAATAAAGCCCAAAGGGAAGAGGAAAACAATAAGGAAGGAGGGGCGGTGGTGGTGGGGGGAGAACCTCACTTGTCCCATGTGAGGTTCAACCTTTGAGCCCAGGAGTTACTATAGTAACCAGTCTCAGGGAATAGTGACCAATCAGAGGGGATATCAGGGCACTGGATCTGCAGCCTTTATAAGCCATAGGGAAAGGAGCTCAGTGGGAGCCTTTCCCCCTCCCCATGTGGGAGTCCATTCTGTGGGACTCTTTCTCCCACCCCATGTTGGAGTCTGTACTTGTTCTTCAAAAAATTTCCACCTTTGCTATACCTCTTTCTGTCTGTGGATTCATTCTTCGATTCAAGGGGACAAAGAATCCGGGTTCCAGTCCAAAAATTCCGTATCAGTAGTGTCCTACTTTAACAACTATATTCACTTAATTTTCACATTTAACTGATTTGAAATAATGGGTGAAGCCAGACTAAGCTTTGAACAAAGAAAATGTATCCTAAAGTGGCACTAGACTTTTTTTTTTTTTTTATGGAGATACATGAAAAATAAAGTTTGTGGTACAAAACTGGCAACAATTAACAAATTGAAGGCACACAAATACCGAAATAAATAATTCTTGATGTTTGCAATTCCATTGTTTCAAGTTATCAGCAGTGCCTGGACCAGAGCAGTTGTCAGTTTTAAAACAGGTATTGACAAAAAAAAAATATTCATTTCTGTAGATTCTTCTAAATTTTGAAAGTGAAATGTATGCTAATAAACACTGACTTTATAGTCCTTCATTGTATTAGACTTTTTTGGGGACACCCTATATATTACAGTGGATAATACATTTATGTTGTCACTTGATTCATAAAAGATAAGGGATTTTAAATAATTAAGGCACAGCTTTTTCTTGGTGTCTAGACAGCTACATTTCTGAATAAAATACTTTGCTAGTCAGAAAACTACAGAATTAAAATATATATATATTGTCACATCTAAAAAGTAAAATTTCTCACTGCTTTCTGAATTAAAAATAAAATCTTCTGGAAATCCTGCCACATGGCTCTTTTTTTTTTTAAATTCACATTTATTTTGTATACCTGTCAAATGTGTTCCTTAACCATAGGGCCCTTCTGAAGTACCAAGTGATGCCTCATGTGGAGCTATTGCCTGCATATGCTCTAGTTGTCAGGGCTACTTTCAGAAGGTGTTTTCAGAGTGTCATTCCCTGGCACTAACTATGTTGTGATATTTTCTGCATGTTGACCTCACAACCTACTTGATATGCAGAACACTTTGGTCTGTCTTCAAAATGTGCTGCTTAAGAATGCCCTTGTCTCCTGTCCTTTCCCTTGATACAGTGTTGGAATGGTAGGTGCATTATTCTTCTTGATAGGTTTCTGAATTTCATGATAGGCTCTATGAATTTGTATGCTCATTTTGAAATACAGTTCAGACCTTCAACAGTCAATGACTAAGTTCACTGACACGCATTCTTGAGAGGAAAACTGTCTTACAATGTGTATGCTTATTTGAATTAGTGGAATTGCTCCATTTTTATTATTTTAACTGTACATGTTGCTGCATCCTACCCCCTCCCCACCCCCCGCATAGTGCTTGCTTAGAAGCAGAAAATAATAGATACTGGGAAGCAAGTACCTGTATCTATAAAATGTTTTGTACAACATTTGGTTATCTCATTGATGTGCAACTAAACCAAATCACTATTGTTGAAATTGTCTTTAATTTTTTAAAATAGTTACTTGATGTTTCAGACTATACCATTTTTTAAATACATATACATTATATTCTAGTATATTTTCCTCTCAAAATTTTACTATAGTACACCTTGGGTTTTCTTTAATGCTATGATATATTTCTATTTATCTTAATAACTTATAGTCTACTTGCCTGGTTTCCAAATATGAATAATACCTGCAGGTGATGTAGTAAGCTAAATGGATGGCTGAATGAATGAATGAATGAACAATTAATCAAATTATTGAATGAATGCTTCTAGGCCAGTATGTTCATCATAACATTACTATGTCAATAGTTATTCCCTTGGCTAGGTGAGCTCTCTATGAGTTTTTATAAGTATTTGAGCCAATATTTGATTTCATGTTACCATTTTACCATCATTTTAATAATACTTTGAAATGATTAGTACAAATAGCTTTAGCAGGAGCTTTGAACTACAGGTAGCATTTGTTCTCTGCTTAGGAAGTTCAGCAGGCATCCTTTTGACCTTGAAGTCAGGTGGGAATGTCTACCCTCTTAAGGAGAAATGCAGCTTGAATTCATGTAGCGGTTAATACAGAGCACCATCAATTTAATTAGTGTAACCACTTGAGTCCTGCTGAATAAGCCTAGTACATGGGGTTAATCACTTATCAGTGGGAAAGGATTAGACATGTGCAGGTATAGCACTGTAGGTGATATTCTGAGCTATGTGCTCTGTCCTGCCCACTGGGTGGCAGAGCCAGTGAAGCATTCAGGAGCTGAATTATCCTGGCTGCTTAAATGACTCACATACTACTCAGGACAAATTAGCCTTGAGGTTTCTTCTGCAACAGTTCTTTAAATGAATGCATCCTTTTCTTTCTTTTTTTAAAAAGATGGATTTTCTCCCAGATTTCTAAAGGCATTAATTTTACTTTCTTCATTTTCCTTGTAAGGAAATAACACATGATTCTTGTTGACCCCTAGAGGAATGTTAAATAGGACCTTTTCATGGTATTTAATTCCTGGCTGTCACCAAATCCTATCTAATAAAAGAGTAATATGCAAATTGGCCGTACCTTTCATGACACCCATAAGCCACACCCACCAGCCAATCAGGAGCGAGTATGCAAATTAACCACAACCAAGATGGCTGCGGCCACGGAGGAAGCAGGAGGCTTGGATTTCCCAGGCAATGGAAGAAGCCAAGCTTCCTGCACACCCTGTCCAGCCCAGGCCTCTGCTCAAGGCTACAAAGTTTCAGTTATAGAAGATAAATAAATCCAAGAAACCAGGGCCTCCGCTTAGGTCACCGGGGGGCGTAGCCGGCCTGCAAACCACCACAGGCCCCTCGCCCAGGCCCCCCTAGGCCCCAAGGGAACCCCCACCCTGATCCAGGACACACTTTAGGGCAAACCAGCTGGCCCCCACCCGAGCACCAGGCCTCTATCCTAGCTAATAAAAGTATAATATGCAAATTGACTGTCACTCCAACACACAAGATGGCTGCCCCCATGTGGACACAAGATGGCCACCACAAGATGGTCAGCAGGAGAGGGCAGTTGGGAGGGACCAGGTCTGCAAGGGAGGGCAGTTGGGGGTGATCAAGCCTACAGGGGAGAGCAGTTAGGGATGACCAGGCTGGCAGAGGAGGGAAGTTGGGGACGACCGAACCTGCGGGGAAGGGCAGTTGGGGGGGACCCAGGCCTGCAGGGGAGAGCAGTTGGGGGGGGACCATGCCTTCAGGGGAGGGCAGTTAGGGGCAATCAGGCTGGCAGGGGAGCAGTTAGGCATCAATTAGGCTGGCAGGGAAGTGGTTAGGGGTGATCAGGCTGGCAGGCAGAAGGGGTTAGGGGCAATCAGGAAGGCATGCAGATGAGCAGATGGGAGCCAGCATGGATTGTGAGAGAGATGTCCAACTGCCCGTTTAGGCCTGATTCTCCTGGGATTGGGCCTAAACAGGCAGTCGGACATCCCTCGAGGGGTCCCAGATTGGAGAGGGTGCAGGCTGGGCTGAGGGACACCCCCCCCCCCCCCCGCACGAATTTTGTGCACCAGGCCTCTAGTGTTAATATAATAATAAATTTCTATTACTGGAAGACTACTGTATTTCCCAAAGAATTCCTTAACTCTTTTTTTATAATATACAAATTTTAGAAAACATGGAAGCCTTGTATGTTTCTTGAAGCATTTCATCGAGAGTTTGTATGGTTAATCTAGGGAGTCTGAATAATAAGGAAAGGCTGCTAATCATACAAGAGTAAGAAATATACAGCTGACCAACTTCAGAAGAGTTATCAGACATAAATACTAACACAAACATCATGATTAAATTTAAAAGATTGGTTTATACTAGTATTTAATCACAGGGATTCTTTATTTGAGAATTTTGGAACCTGTTGTAAGTAAATGTAAATTATTCTAATGCTAGAGGCCTGATGAATGAAAATTCATACAAGAGTAGGCCTTCCTTCCCTCAGCTGCCGGTACCGGCTTCTCTCTGGCACCTGGGGCCCAGGCTGGCTTCCCTCGGGCCACCCACATGCACCTGGGACCCACGCTGGCTTTCCTCAGGCCCCAGCTTCATCAGGAAGTGCATATGGAATGACATCCAGTCTAATTAGCATATTACCCTTTTATTATTATAGATTAGTATGCAAAATTAGCATACTTGAGAGTGTGAGGAAAATCATGAACACTTAATTTTCACTAATGTGTACATTTTATCTATCTTGGCTGTGAGAAAGAATTTTTATCTATGTGATATTTTTGTCAAGAATAGATAATTAATTGGAAATAAAGCTTGTGATGATACATATTAGACCCAAGTAACCTTTTGTTCAGATCCTCTTTGACAGAGAATATTGTCTATAATTAGAAATATTTTATGTCTTAAATATGATACACAGTCTTTCTGGGTTTTCTTTGTCATATAAATAGAATAAAGAAGAAAATCTTACCCTTTGAGACAGCATGGATGAACCTGGAGATTATTATGCTAAGTGAAATAATCCATTCAGAGAAAGACATATACCATATGATTTTACTTATATGTGGGATCTAATGAACAAAATAAACTAACAAACAAAAAGGAAATAGACATAAGATAGAGAACAGGCTGACAGCTGTGAGAGGGGTGCTGGTTAAAAAAGGTGAAGGGATTAAGAAAAAAATCCTCATAGAATGGTGTTTTCCAGTAAGAAGGGGAGTAAGGGGAGGTAGAAGTGGGTAAAGGGAGGAAAAATTGTGATGGAAGGAGTCTTGACTTTAAGTGGTGAACACACAATACAATATGTTATAGATGATATATTATATACTTGTACCTCTAAAACCTATATAATTTTATTAACCAATATTACTCCAATAAACTCAATTAAAAAAGAAGAATTCATATTTAAGTAATGGAATTTCTCACTTGAAATGAAAATGAATTCTGGTTGATTGTCCAGTATCCTTTTATTTACCTCTCAAATGTAGACATTAAACCTGACCTTCAATATTTCCTCTCTGGTCACTATAAGTTACATGGCATCATATGACTGTGCACAAGGAAAAGTGAGTAGAAATAATGTGTGTCACTTCTGAGAGGAAACATTTTATTGCTGATGCTTGATTTTTCCACCCTCTTTTTCCTGCTACTTCAACTGGGAAGGTCACATATTATCTTTGATCTAGTTATAGTATGGTGGGGCCTCCCTCAACCTGAATCATTGACTTGTTATTGAGAAAGCTGTTACCTTGGGCAGAATGTCTGTTACTTTAACAGACATTAAGTTCTAAGAAATAAATATTTTTTTTAAGATGATAAAACTATTGGAATTTTGTATGCATGTTACTTCAGCAAACCATATTCTATTCTGACTGATAACTGTCAACTCTCTTTTTAATGAAGCATTTTATTCTGCTTGGAAAAATATGTAATTATTAGCACAATTGAGAAATTGTATTAGGGAACATTATCTGGATCCATTTTTTATCTAACCCATTTTTAACTGAAAGAAATATGGTTCCTATTTTTTAGAGTTATATATATTACCGATACTTAAGCATGTCAAACTGTTTCTGAATGTTATTGCTTATAATATTAACTACCTTGGAATGTGACAAAAATAATAATGCTTCATTATCCATCCTCTGCAATTTAACTTAAATGTACCTACTTTTGTTTTTAAAACTCTAATTCCTTTTTTAAAAAATGTATCTTTAATTTTGAAAGTATTATGATGTCCATATTTTTCCCCATTGCCTCCCTTCACCCAGCTCCCATTCTCTCCCCAGGCCTTCACCACATTATTGTCTGTGTCCATGGGTTATGCATATAAGTTATCTGGTTAATCTTTTTCCACCCTTTCCCTCTGAAATATGTTAGTCTGTTGCATGCTTCAATGTCTCTGGTTCTATTTTGTTCATCAGTTTAGTTTATTTATTAGATTCCACATATAAGTGAGATCATGTAATACTTGTCTTTCTCTATCTGGCTTATTTCACTTAGTATAATACTTACCAGATCACCCATGCTGTCTCAAAGAGTAAGAGATCCTTCTTATACATTTAGTTGAAAAACATATTTTATTAAATTAAGTAGATTCTTGATTTTTCACTAATGAACTTAATCTCATTCATTCATTCACTATTCATCAATGTTTTATTGAGATTCTCTTGTGTATCAGGATGTGTCTGTGACTTCACATAAAACAGTGGAAAAGATTGACAAAATCTAACTTCATGTGCCTGTGTGACAGATTTGCCTTTGCATACCAGAGCTGTGCGGATGGTAATGCAAGTGCCAGAGAAGGACTGCCCACATTGCAATCACACATATTTAGTCAGCATGATGTCATCCATTTCTCTTCACTTGTCCACTAAAATATGTGTTTTTCTATACACTACATCTCCATACGTGGCACAAAAGCATTCTAGATGCCTCACCATCCTTTGTAGGCAAGGTTTTATAATCAGGAGGGGTAGATATGATTTTGGAAGGCTTTTAGTATTCTTTTTCTACCCATCACCTAGATAAAACTGAAATTACATATTAAAAACATGCTTTTAAGGGCCTGTATTACTATGTCTATATTGAGTCATTTCCTAACATTCCCTTCCTTGAATTTAATTCAATTATAAGATCACACTTTCTGTATTCTCCTTTACCATTTGACTGTGTTGTGTTCAAGTTATCACTTGTGTATAATTACTGTAAGCATTTTGTCATCCTTCCTCCTCAATCTCACGTTGAAGTGCTCTTCCAGGAAAAGCTTTGCTTAACCAACCAGCTAGAATCCTCTGTTATGCTGCCTTTGTCCCCTGAGTACACCTTTATAAAACTAATATTTAAACAAACTTATTTATCTGCTTAAATCATTTTAGATTATAATAATTTTAGAAAAACATTTTCCTAAGTTATCTTAATGTTGTTTTCTGTAAGAAGAAGAATACCTAGAAATGACTCTTAGTCATATAACATTTTGAATCATTGCTTGATAAAAGTCCTTGTTATGTTAAAGGAAAAATATCTGGGTGCAATGAATTAAGAAGTCACAGTTAATCACACATATATAGAATCTCTAACATAACTAAAATACACCTTTGCTTATACCAAGTCCTATTATACTTTACAAGATTCTATAATTGGGAGTGGAGAGTAGACATATTGCAATGATATGTTCTGAAGTTTGCCTTCAATTTTTCTTATAATTTTAAGTTTTTGAGAAAAACATTTCTCCTCAATTTTGTATTCTGCCAAATTGGATAATAATAACATCTAACTTGCATACCAGAGCTCACAATTATATGTGAAATGTATGTGAATCAAACTTTTAATATTGAAGATATCTTTTAAAATATTTTATTGATTTCAGAGAGGAAGGGAGAGGGAGAGAGAGAGACAGAAACATCAATGATGAGAGATAATCATTGATCGGCTGCCTCCTACACTCCCCACACTGGAGATTAAGCCTGCAACCCTGGCATATGCACTGACTGGGAATGGAATCGTGACCTCCTGGTTCATAGGCCAACACTCATCCACTGATCCATGCCAACCGGGGTAAACATATATTGACATATGTAAACATTTATAACATTTAGAAGAATGTATGTTTACATAGAACAATAGGAATAACATACAGGGGAGGGATAAGGTAGCTTTAATGTTGTGAGTACATGAAGCACATAGTTTATGTCTTGTGTTATTATTTAGCTATTAGTTATTATATTATTTGTCTTCTTATTATTAGTGTTTTATCTTATATCCTTGCTTATTTATTTATCTTTTAGGTAATGATGGTGGGTAATTTAACCTACCTTTGTCCACCCCTGTATTATGTAAATTTAATATTATACTCACTCGTGCCACTGCTAATTCCAACATATCTACCTCTACTAAAATTATTTCTAGTAATATTTTCTATCAGTTATTTAATATTGCATATATATATGACAAATATTTTAATACTCTCCCATCAAGTGCTCAAATTAAATATAATTTAGGTAGCCATTAACATGTTTGCTGCTCTGGCCAGTGTTGCTCAGTTGGTTGGAGCATAGCAAAGTCCCATACACTGAAAGAATGTGAGTTTAGTTCCAATCTAGGGCACATACCCTACTACCTATGCCAGTTACTGCAACAGTGACCAATTCTGTACAGATTTTTCTCAAATTTTACAGCTGTTCAATTTTATAGTGCCTCACTTTTGATCTGTACCACAAAATCCTTACTTTGTAGAACCACAAACTTTTCATCTGGGTTTTCTTTAATACCATGATGACATGCCTAAGAAAAACTGAAGAGCATTATGAATGTGCAATTTAGACTTCCAAGGGTCAATGCAGTATATCCAGTGAGCCAATCCCTAATGGGCAAGCCAACTCTGGGTTTTCTCACTCCAAACAAGGTTGACTACATAGCCCCAGCCAATCAGATATTTCCTGCTAGTCTCTTCCTTGTTCTTTATTATCTATGTATATATAAAACCCTAATATGCAAATAGACTGAATGGTGGAACAACTGAACAACCAGTTGCTATGATGTGTGCTGACCACCAGGGAGCGCGCGTGGAACATGGTGGGCGTCAGCCACAGAGGGATGGCGGAGCAGGTGAGCAGGGTCACCAGACCAAGGCGGGGTGCCAGTCTCTATCATCAGGGCAAGCCTGTGGTGGTTACTGAAAATTCTTTGCTCCTATGCGCCATGGTCCCACCCGGTGCTTGCACCCACTGCCAGCACCCATTGCTGGTCCCTATTGCTCAGCCCCGGTGGCTGCTGGCCCTAATCACCCCTGAGGGCTTCTCCACCTCCCCCTGTTTCTGAGGGGCAATCGGGGCAGCAGCCACTGCTCACACCCACTGATGGCGCTGGCCCCAATCGCTCTGCACTGTCAGCAGGTGTGAGTCGGTGGGAGCAGGGATGGCGGGAGAGGGGCTGCTGGAAGACAGGGGATCAGGGTTGTGGTGGGAGGAGCCAGGCAGGGGCATGGAGGATGGGCTGAGACCCTCCCCTGTGCCCACTGCAGCCTCACAGCCCACAGTTTCTTTCAAGGTGTAAGAATCATGCACTGGGCCCCTAGCATTAAATAAACAAGCAAATGAAACACTTCCTGTGTTCTGTTCTTGTTGGATGAGGTCACTGAGAGGATGTAACTGCTTATTGACCTGAGAGTTGTCCCTGGGCAATTAAGGATTCTAAGGGTTAAAAATTCTAATTAATATATACAAATTAAGATATTAGAAATAATAAGGGAAACATCTCTTCAAGGGAAGTAGAAGGTGCTTTTGGTAAGAAAAGGTATGAGGTCTGAAGATATGTTTTTGTTAAAGGAAAAATAAAGTAATATTGTCCTGAAGTAAAACAACTGATTTTTCCAAAATAAGAAAAACAAAAACAGAAAAATGTATAGGAAAAGACATATTACATACATTACTCAATGGGAAATATATTTTGTGTTCTGCAATAGGACAGAATATAATACTCTGGCAAATACTTGGAGAAATAGTGAAAACATATTGGTCAGTTGGCAATTGTGGTCTTAGACACAGTGACAGCCCATACTAGGTGACAAGTGATAAAAAGGATCTGAGAGGTAGACATGCTAGTATGTATATGCTACACAAGGCAAGAAAACTTATCAGTTGACTCCATTATCTTGGATGGGAAAAGAACACTCTGTGTATATGAGAGAAGTAAGAAATTTATTGGTGAAGAAGTTTACTAACATCATGAAGCTCAATTGTCACTGTTTTCTATTGGTCAGGGTTATAGTTAGGAGATGCCATGCAAAACTGTCCTCACTGGTTCAGAACATGGTGTCATCCTGAAATATTAGATGTCAGATAGACAAGTTTAACTGTCATAATTACAGTGGGTATAATTATTGTAGATAATTATGGAGAGCTATAGAGATAGACTATGGCTTCCCAGAGGAAAGACACACAAGCCTTCAAGAATAAATTGTTTAATTTTATAGCCAAAATGATTTTGAGAAGTAGTTAAATTACCTTTCCATTTTCCAGTTTATGTGTGTACTTTTCAGTCCTGGAAACTGTTAACTGAAGAGGTGGATGTGCCCCCATGAGAATAAACAACCAGGGCTCATTGGAAAGTTTACATGGTAATGATTTCCAAGTCATTTCTCAAAAGATATATGAACATTTACTCAGTTAACTGTGGCCAAGATAAAGGGAAAGAATAAGATATTTTTGAGGATAGTGGGTGCAGATTTTAAGTTGACATTGATAACCTATAAACCATCACCTGTTAGGATAAGGATCAATGGAGGTCAAGTATTGAATGGATCCCTTGTCATAATCAGGTCATAATGCACATACTGGTCCTGGATTTGTGCATATAAATTTTATATTATAAATTCCAAAGACTATACTAGTTTAACAAGTTTCAATTTAATTTAAGGAAAATAGAGCAAACAGTACCAGGCATCTTATGTTCATATTCTTATGCTATCTATATAATTAAAAATTATCTTCTGTAAAATGTTAACATTGGACTAGTTTACATCTAGGCTATAATTCAGATATAAGGGATCTAAATATTTTCAGTAGTATAGATTTGATGTTTATAGAAAATATGCAAAAATACTTGAAATTAAAAATAAAGCAATACTGCATCTGCTCATGGTTCACCTTTCTGATCATATACTTCAAGAAAGTTAGAATCAGCTGATAAAGATCTTGATTGGGGAAATTCAATTCATTAGGAGATGAAATGATAGCAGTAATAGGAATGGTTGAATGTAGTACACATTATTAATTTAGATTGATAACAATGGAAAGAATAGGAAACCTTTATAAAACCTTAAAAAATACAGATAATCCACATGGACTACAAGAACAAATAGCCATCAAACAAATTTCTGAGGCCTATAAAGTATGCCATGCTTTAGTAGGTAGTAAAATAGAAATATATGTTTCTTAACAAGATATATAGGATTTAAAGCAATAAAATTTACTAAATTAATAGATGATGGAAGTATATTATATCACACAAACACACACACATATATACACACACTTTGTTTTGTTTACCTTGTATTTCAAAGTAAACATCAACCAATCAAACAGATTTATCTTACTGTGAGGGTGAATACTGGGCAGAATGGACCATGAAAATATTTAGATAAGTAACTTCTTATGTTATTGCATTATTTATTAATTGCAGGATATGAGAACTAAAGAAGAACTAAATAAGATAAAGAATGGCCGAAACCGGTTTGGCTCAGTGGATAGAGCGTCAGCCTGTGGACTGAAAGGTCCCAGGTTCGATTCCGGTCAAGGGCACGTACCTTGGTTGCGGGCACATCCCCAGTAGGAGGTGTGCAGGAGGCAGCTGATAGATGTTTCTCTCTCATCAATGTTTCTAACTCTCTATCCCTCTCCCTTCCTCTCTGTAAAAAATCAATAAAATATATTTAAAAAAAAAAAAAAGAATGGCTATAAAGTTTCACTAACGTAAGATGAATACATTCTAGAGAACAGCTACACGACACTGCCATTACTTAACAATATTGTATTGTACATTTATGAGGTCTGCTTGCTTAGAATTTTAAGTGTTTCTCATAGTCCCTTTGGGCTGTTATAAAAAAAATAGATAATATAACTTAACATTTATTTCTCACTGTTCTGGGAAATCCAAGACAAGACTGGCCGATTTGGTGTCTGATGAGGGTCAGCTTCCTAGTTCATAGATGGCTGTCTTTTTTGCTATATCCTCACATGTTTAGTCGGAAGAAGCTAGTGAGCTCTCTGAAACCTCTTTTATAAGCACTCCTCCCATTCCAGAGGGTTTCACCCTCATTATCTAGTCGTCACCCAAAGACACCACTTCTCAATACCATTACCTTGGGGATTATTATCTCAGCATATGAAAACTTAACACATTGAGGGCGGATCACGAGCATTCTCATGTTTTCATATTACACAGTGTTTTACATAAATGTTAAAGGTATGTCTTAAAATTAATACCAATTGCATTTTGAAGTTATTTATTACATGTTCTTACAAGCCAATATCTTTTTAAAGTATGATACTTTGTAAAACTTTTTTTGTACTTGTTCCATAGAAACTTATCTGGCCACTGGGTAAAGCTAGCAATAAAACTGCTGGTGCACAATGTGTAAATTTAGTGTTTAAGGTACAAATGCATCCACATATATAAATGTTTCCTTAATTATTTAAATAATTATATAATGTTATATATTAATGAAGTATAACTATTTTAATACGTAGGAACTCATGTCAATGTGTTTAAAAGCGGGTATATTATTTTGCCACCTGCTAATGATGACATTACTGCTGACTTGTACCTAGCAAATCAGAAAATTATAATCAGGATGGTAACAAATATTATATTTGGTCAGGTAGTTGGTACTTTAAGGATGTAGTATATTTGTATAATAAAACATGTGCAAGGTGATGACAATTCCATGTGGCGCTTCAAATAATATAAATTCATACCGAGGAAAGGAAAGATTTTAGCCTAAAGGATCATTGCCAAGAGGGGAGAGGAGGCTGTTACAATAGGTTGAATACTCCAACAGTAAATTGTAAAGATCAAATAGAAAAGGAATTCTTCCTTCCTTCCTTCCTTCCTTCCTTCCTTCCTTCCTTCCTTCCTTCCTTCCTTCCTTCCTTCCTTCCTTCTTCTTCTTTCTTCCTTTCTTTCTTTCCTTCCTTTCTTTCTTTCCTTCCTTTCATTCTTGAGCAAACAAGGCTAGAAAGAACCAGGTGTGGCTGAGTAGCTGATGTTATCAGACAATTAAGCAAGAAATATTTTTTCTTGAGGTCTGTGGGTTATTTGGAGGGCGTTTAAGTAGCAGCCATTATGCTTTCCAGTGCTCAAAGATGGGGCTAAATTCTGGGGTCTGTGGGCAAAGGAAAGCTCAACTAAAATTTGGTCAAGTTAGATATTTTGTCCAGATTGGTATGTGGGTTAAGCCAATTCAGCTAATCATTTATGAGGGAAAAGTTGTTATGTTTTTCTGGGCACTATAGCAAGTCTCCTAGTTTCTTGGTCCTTTAATCACAAGCAGTAATTTATTTAATTTTCCTGTACAAACTTGGGTTTATAATGGAAAGGAGTTTTTAGGGGTAAAATAGGCAGGTTTAGGGAGTTTTAGGAATTAGGGGGTCCATGGGGGAAAACCGCAGGGCTGAGAAGTTGGGAGCTGCCAAAAGGTAAATATTTACAGAATAAAGGGAGAGGAAACCACTCATTCACAGGATAAAGAGGAAGGCCATAGGGAGTAGAAAAACAAAAAGGAGAAAAAGAGGGGAACTCCAGGTGGGGTTCTAGCTCTGAAGCTGCTATAGTGACCAATCAGAGGGGACATCAGGACACAAAGAACAGCAGCCTTTATAAACCTTTGAAAAAGAGGGACTTAGTGGGCTACCCCTTTGGAACCCTCTCCCCACATGGGAGTCCATGCTTGTTTCCCAATAAATTTCCACCTTTTCCTATATCACCTTTTGTCTGTGTCTTCATTCTTCCCATCCACCTGGACAAGAAATCACCTTTGCATCCTGCCCAGAGGAAAAACCATGCATTCCAGTTTAATTTTTGCATTTCAAAATGAAAAAAAAAAATACATACATACAAAGATTTACCTCATGCTTAATATGGGGGTAGTCTGAGAAATGCATACTTAGCTGTTTTGTCACTGTGCATGCAACATAAAGTGCACTTACCAAACCTAGATGGTATTGCCTACTACACACCTAGGTTATATGGTATAGCCTATTATTTGTAGGCTACAATTCCATACAAAAGAACACAGGATTAAATCAAGGACAAGAGAAAATTATGCATTAAAGAGACATAGTAAACATGAGATGTACAAGGTTGCTCTTAGTGTAACATGGCATGCTCTATTATAACAAACTATTTTTTATAGATAGAAAGTGTACTCTAAAATAATAATAAAAAAGTATAGTATAATCAACACATAAACCAGTAGCACAGTAATTTGTTGTCATGATTGAGTATTATGTACTGGACATAATTGCATGTGTTATACTTTTATAAGACTGACAGCACTGTAGTTTTGTTTGCACCAGCATCACCACAAACCATGTGAGTAATGTGTTGCACTACAACATTATGATAGCTATAATGTCACTAGCGATAGGAATTTTTCATCTCCATTATAATCTTACTAGAGGCCTGGTGCACGAATATCGTGCACAGGGGGACCCTCAGCCAGGACTGCACCCTCTCTAATCTGGGACATCCTTCTCGCAATCCGGGGACTGTTGGCTCCTAACCGCTCACCTGCCTGACTGCCTGATCACCTCTAACTCCTCTCCCTGCCTGCCTGATCTCCCCAAACTGCCTCTGCCTGCAGGCTTGATTGCCACTAACTTGCTCCCCTGCCAGCCTGATCACCCCTAACTGCCTCTGCCTCGGCCCCAGCCTAAGCCACAATCTGGCCTCCTTCTGCAGGAGGTGATCTGGCAGGTCAGGGGAAGGTGCCTCCCCCATTACCCCACTGCTGCTGCCACTGCCAGCCTGAGCCTGGGCCCTTCGCAGCCGCTGAGAGTTTGTCAGGAAGGACCTCCGGAAGGTCGTCCAGAAGACGTCCGATCTAATTAACATATTACCCTTTTATTAGTATAGATGGGACCTCCATCATGTTTGCAATATGCAGTCTCTCTTAGTGTGTAGACACAGACTCATTCCTGTTAGAACAGATAAACAGATTCCAAAAACACAATCTTAAATACAGAACATAGCAATGGCTAATGTCAAAATGGCAGGAAAAGTCATTGAAATGGAACATATGTTCAAAAACAAATTTATCCTATGAGATTATTTCTGATCATTTGAGAGTATGCTGCATGAATTGTGTATCTTAGCTGGAGCTAATGAAATATATATTTTAAAACCCTGCTAAAATAGAACTTACATAAAGACAGGAAAATTAAAGGTATTCTAACTTCAATTAATGTCTTTAATAAATTAGAACCTTTAAAACTTAGTAGTGTTCAATTTTTCTGTGACTTGCTTTGAAAAATATTGATATCTGGATTCTAAAAATAATTGTCCTGTGTTCTAACCCAGTAGTTCTGTTGTAATTGAAGAACATGCTTTGAATTATTTAAAAACTCTTAAATTTATTGAGACTTTTTTATTGGCACCAGCTGCTCTACCATGGTGAATTAGCAATGTGAACTTAAAAAGAATGTATATATTGTGTTCTTGTTGAATAGAGTGAACTATATATACCAATTACATAAAAAAATTCCCATTATATGCTGAGAGTTTGTACACCATCCCTTCAGTTTACTTGTTGAAACCCTAAACCAGTGGTTCTCAACCTTCTTAATGCTGTGACCCTTTAATACAGTTCCTCATGTGGTGACCCCCAAACATAAAATTATTTTCGTTGCTACTTCATAACTGTAATTTTGCTACTGTTATGAATCATAATGTAAATATCTGTGTTTTCCAATGGTCTTAGGCGACCCTGCTAGCAGTTCTCAACCTGTCGGTCGTGACTCACAGGTTGAGAACCACTGCTGTAGAGCCTAAGACCATCGGAAAACACAGATATTTACATTATGATTCATTAACAGTAGCAAAATTACAGTTATGAAGTAGCAACGAAAATAATTTTATGGTTGGGGGTCACCACAACATGAGGAACTGTATTAAAGGGTCGCGGCATTAGGAAGGTTGAGAACCACTGCCCTAAACCCTTCAGGATGGTATTTCATTGAGGCCTTTGGGAGATAATTAGAGTTACATTAAGTCATGAGGCTTAAGGCCTCTTGATTTGATTAGTTCTTTTATAGGTGGAAGAGAGAGGATTGTTCTTTCCTTACTGTGTGAGGACAGTGTGAGAAGATGGCCATCTGCAAGGCAGCAAAAGAGATCTTACCAGAACATGGCCATGCTGGTACCCCCAGTTTGGACTTCTATCTTCCAGAATTGTGATAAAATTAATTCCTGATATTTAAGTCACCCAGCCTATAGTACTTTTTATAGCAGCTAGAATTAATATATTCACATCATAACAATATATATGCAACATATTATACAGATCATATAATAGAGAGAATTGAAATAGTTTAAAACCCAGGATTATTATTGGTGAGTATACACATACCGTAGTCTATATGTACATAGCTATACCTCTTTCATTCAATCAATAGATTTATAATTCATAATTGTATAAATTCTTTATATAATTATATATCTATCATTCTTAATATACTTAGCAATTACCTGCAATATCATAAATGATTAGTAGAAATTATTTTTGTGTTTAAGCAAAATGAATAAAAATTGTGTTTCTTTTATTTTTAGATGGTACATCAATTTTTCAATGAAATTATCTTGAAATCAGTAATAATTTCCACTTGATTTCTAACCATGAGAATATCATTGACAAAAAAGAAACTTACATTATAAGAAAGAAATCTAAAAATTACAAACACTCTTCTGCTACTTGCTAACTTATTTGACCAATATTACACAAATATCAATTTTCTAAACTTCAAAATGGAAATTAGTTACTGGTGTAATTATACATATTCCACAATGTAATAAGAGAGAATTAAAGGTAGACAGTAAATATTTGTGATAATTATCAAATTTCCCCTAACATCTTCCTTATTCTTTCTTCCCTCTATTTAGCTCTATATTCAATGTTTCAGAGAAATAAGTTTTGATATAACAAAACTACAAAAGAGATAAAATAACTTTACTGAAATTGATTATTGAAACTCAATCTATAATCATACATAAAGAGGATTTTGAGCTTTTGCTGCCTGAAACACTAGCATAGGGAAAAAGAGAAGAGAGAATATCAGTCACAATGTCTTCACACTAGCTTCTCAGCTAGTATTTGTAAATTAGAGAACAAGAAAATTCCTGCTGACTTCTCAACTGGAGACAATGTAAAGCAGCAGCCCCATTACTCAAACACTCCATTCAGAATAACACTGGAGCAGCAAGTAATGCAGATTTCAGGAGGTCTCTAGATCAGAAGAGCGGAAGGAACTTAATGGAAAGGAAAGAACATAGAAACTATTCTGACACAGAGATGATCATATAATTTGGGAGAAAGATATCATGAGCATCTGAAAGGAGTCTTGTGACTATAGTAAGGACCTCCATGTTTAGTTTTGCTTCTTACTGCATTTATTTGGAAGGCCCCTTTATCATCATAAAGTAAATCTCAGGTAAGGATTAAATCTATATATATAAAAGCCTAATAAGCAAAGTCTCCCATTGGGAGTTTGACCAACCCAGAGTTTGATCACTCGCTATGAGGTGTGGTGACCACCAGGGGGCGACACGGAACAAAGTAAGGCCCCAGACAGCAGATGGCAGTCACTAGGGACCCTACCGGTGCATGAATTTTGTGCACTGGGCCTCTAGTAATAATATAAAAAAGGTTGGAAAATGATAAATGGTGGTATCAAAGGAATACAGGTTTCTGTGATGTTGAATAATTAATGGAGTTTGGGCATGAGCAGAAAAGATAAATGGTGGCTGGGGCGTGATATGCCTAAAATTCTGTTACTGTTAATAACAGATTTTCCAGCATAACCATGGGTGTAAATAAATGCAAAAAGTATGAGGGAGAGGAGGAAAACAAGGGTGAGGGAGAGGAAAAGAGAAGGAAAAGACTAAGAAGAAGAAGAACAAAAACCAGGATTTTGAAATATAAATTAGATTAAAAACTGCCAAGAATTATGAAGAAGTACTATAGAAAATGCTAATTTTAGGGATAAAATTGTTGGTCAAAAGGGAAAATGACCCAGTTTTTATCTGATGAATATTCAGGATGGCTTTAATACATTGTAATAAATTACATATTTACTATTATTTGAAATTATTCGATGCTCTACCAGCAAGAAGAATGTATAACTGCCATTTGCCAAGTGACTTTCAGGGTCTCTCTTAATGCAATGAGAATGTTTCCTAACCCATAGATATTAGGTTTAACTATGTTACTTAGTTCTGGCTAATAGGATGTGAATAATAGTGGTTAGAGTTTCCAGAGATACAGGTTATTTCCACTATTTTATCTTTCCTTTTTTAACAAGAGAATGTCATATTATAGATAAGGATTATCCTGTCTATGACTAGAAAAAAATGTTCAGGTAACTAGGAATAAAACAGAAAAATTAATAAATCTTAGGAAGGATATATTTGAAAACCCAAAGAGTTAACATAAAATTTTATGATGGTTATTTTTCCTTAAGATGGGGAGTGTCCAATCTTGCCACTTCTATTTTGTTGAAGGTCTTAACCAGTGGATTATTTGAAGAATACATAGTATTAGAATTGCAAAGAAATAAATTGAATTGTTTCATTCACATATAATAAAAATTACACCCATAGAACATCCAGTAGAATCTATAAACACATTGAAAACTCCAAAGTAAGTTTAGCAAGACCAATAGCTATAAGCTCCATATAGGAAAGTTGACTATGTTCTTCCTACTATAGTAGGAAGAAAGGATTGTAAAATGGCTCTGGGGGATATAGCGACTAGATGAGAGCAAACCAGACTTTCTAGGATGGTGGGGACATTCTATGACACCTTTCACGTGATGGACCACAGGTGGAGACATTTGACAGAAGTCATTGATGTTATTTTACATTTAAGATAAACTCATTATCTGTGTAATATAGCTCAATTGTTTTAAAAAAGAAAATTTAAAAAATCAGCATAATAAAATAAGTTTATATTAAATAAGACATTGTACTAAACATGTAAACATAGATTAGAAGTTAATGATATCATTTATAGTACCAGGAGATAAACTAAAATATTTTGCTTTAAATTTAAAAATAATATTCAAGAATTAAATGAAGATAATGCTAAAATTTTTTCTAACCAAGGTGAAAGATTTGGGTAAATCAAAATGTACATCATGCACTTGTTCGTTATACATACACATTCACAAACCTCAGAACTTGACAAAAAAAATACTAAAGCTGATCTTCCTGCAAAAGTAAGTATGTAAGTATAGGCCACAATGAGGATAATACTGGAACATATCTGGATATTAAAAGAAAGTATTAAACCATTACAAGTAGATAGAAACATTTCCAAGTGCTACATTAATTTATAGAATAATATGATTAGACATTGTTTTTAAAATCAATTATATAGCACAGTCTTATGTATTGATAACACATTTTGGGTAACGCCACGTTTTACATTAGATCGTCAGAACTTATATTTGATGGCTACATATTCCCACAGTTAACCAACTTCACCCTATTTTCCCCACCACCCTCCATACATTGGCAACCAATTTTCTACTCTCTGTTTCTATAAGTTTGACTTTAAAAAAATCTACATGTAAGTGCTACTATGCAGTATTTAGCTCTCCTGTCTGGCTTATTTCACTCAGAATGATTTTATCAAGTTCTACCTATCCATGTTGTCACAAATTACAGGATTTCCTTCTTTCTCATGGCTGAATAATATTCCCATTGTAAATATACACCGCACCTTCTTGATCCATTGATGTGCACTTCAGTTATTTCCATATTTTGGCTACTGTAGATAAAATGTTTGTTCAAATGTTTACAAAGTGTGGTAAGCTGAATAATGCTCCACCAAAGATGACCATATTCTAATTCCTGAAACTTTTAAATGTTATCTTATATGTCAAAATGAACTTTCAAGGCACAACTTATTTAAATATATTGATATTTTCCTGGATTTTCCAGGTGAATCCAATATAATCACAGGGGTGTTTATAAGAGGGAGGAAAGAAGATTAAAGTGAGTAGTAAGAAATGAGACCATGGCCCTGGCCAGGTAGCTTGGTTGTTTGAAGCATCGTCCAGTATAGCAAAAAGGCTGTGGGTTTGACTCCCAGTCAGGACACATACCCAGCGTCAGAGACAGGAGGAGCACTGCTGCTCTGAGTTGCTCTGAGTCCATATATTCTTCTAAGTTCTTCTATCCGACTACACCAGAGCAGGTACTTCTGGAACCCTGCCCACTGTGCAAACTGTTGGGAACTTAGTCCAAGTTCCTCCTTTAACCTCTGCTCACTAGTTACAGGTGTTGGGTCCGAGCCTCCCTGCCTGGGTCTGGACCTCCTAGGATGCCGGGTCTTAGACAGAGAAGCCATGAGAAGTTGTGGGTGTATAAGAATGAGTCTTTATTGCAGAAGCCAGTGGCCATATAGCCACCAGACAAAACAGTCCTTCACAACAAAGTCCATATAAGCAGGCAGCCATACACTGGGTGGCTAACATGTACATCTTTCCCACAAAGCAGTAGCAGTCTCTGTGCCCACAAGTCGTTATCTGAGCAGCCGCATGCTGCCATCTAGACTCACCACCTCACAGCATAGCAGCACCTAAACTCTCTGGCTCAGCATCTTCTCCTGTCTCCCCTGCCCAGCACACTGGCTGGTTAACATAGTAGCCATATCTGAGCTCTCTATGAGCTCTTAGCCTTACATCGTAGCAGTACCAGCTCCTAGCTCCGCCTGAGCTCTCCTCTCTGCTGCACACATAGGCGCTACATTCTCTGTGCCTACTGCCTCTCTCTCTCTGACCTCTCTAGCCTCTCATTCTCTAGCAGACTCCTGGTCAGTAACCTGTATATTACTCCAGAGACAAAGAAGCTTCCTGACAATAGTGACATCAACCATTTGGGTTACAGAAGGGGACAGCATACCATGAGATCACTGTGGTCCTGCAGCTGTTTATGGTATTTGGCCTTGGGCACCCCGATTAGCCTCATGCTCAGAGCAGCCTTGGCCATCCTGGTGTATTGACAACAAGGCCTCCGTGCTCCCATTGGCCTTGACTATCCGAGGCTCTGGTGTGGTTCCCACACCTAGGTTGTGGGTCTGATCCCTGGTCAGGGTGTAGGAAAGGCAACCAATAGATGCTTCTCTCTCACAACTTTCTCTCTCTCTCTCTCTCTCTCTCTCTCTCTCTCTCTCTCTCTCTCTCTCTCGCCTTTCCCTCCCTCCCTTCTTTTCTCACTAAAATAAATAAATATATCCTCAAGTGAGGATTACAGAGAGAGAGAGAGAGAGAGAGAGAGAGAGAGAGATCACAGAAGCAAGGATAGGAGAGATGTAAGGAAAGTTCCAAATTCAGATGACCACTAAAAGCTTAAAAGGCAGCAAGTGGATTCTCCCCTGAAGAAATGCAGTTTTGACACTGCCTTGATTTTAGATGGCTGACCTCCAGAACTGTAAAAGAACAACTCTTTTTTTTTTTTTTTTTTTTAGCTACTAAATATATGGTAATGTGCACAGCAGTAGAAAAGCAGCAATAATAATTATGGTTATATTATGATTTATTTCTGTGTGTAGATTACAATAAAACACTTTAAAAAGAAATATACCTCAAGAAATTATGCCAAAATTTGCAATTTTGACAAAGCTTGTGGTAGCAAACATAGTGTTTATTACACTCTTTCTATTATTTTCAGAGAATATTTTATATTAAAAGGATGCAATTATGTATCTTAAATAATTTCTATTGAGAAAAATGGAAAATTTCTGATAGAGAATAGGAGAAATAATCTTATGTATTGTGGTCAAGAATGTCTCTTTCAGAAATGACAGTTAAGTTGGAGGGGTAGTGGGAACATATTTGTTAAATTAAGAATGAAAAAATCTAATATTTATAGGGAGTGATGTGAAAAGTAAAGTATGACCAATATAAAAATGAACAGATTATCAAGGGCCAGATAACATTGGGCTTTGCAGACTGTAGTAAGATATTTGAATTTATTTGAAATGGGTTATGAAGTCATTGGAGAGTTTTAAACAGGAAGAAGAGTGTGGGACTTATATCCTATAAATTAGTATACCTGATAAGTGCTGCACTATATATGAAGTGAGATGAACCATGGATGAAATTTAGAAGTCTAATTAAGAGACAATGGAGGTTGATACAGGACTGTGGTGATGATGGGGTGGAAAAAATCTGTGCATATGTGAACTATTGGACAGACTTTGCTAATGTACTAGATATGGTACTGAGGTAATGGACCAGGAATATCTCTCCTGACAAATCCTGGGTTCTTCATTCTTTAATAAAAATATAAGTGAAGCATTTTACTTATTTATGAGTATATTTTGCTTTTAATTAAAAATTAGGAGTTTTATTTTTATTTTGCTTTTCTTTATTTACATCATTTAACTTTTTAAAAAAATATATCATTTGCTATACATTTTAAACATAATTTTTTCATGTATTTTGGCCCTGACACTTGTTTATTCTAAAAAGTCTTTAATAAACAAATGTTGATTGCCTGCAGCTCTCCAAGAGATATGAAGATAACTTCAAGCCTACTGAGTGGAACCACTCATTTTTAGTTGATGGTTTGGGGGATCATTTGAAGCTTCAATTTTGTTGTAAAGTAACAATCTTTTAATAGATATAATGAATAAAATATATGAAAACTATACTAAAATTTAATAACAAAATTTCTTGTTTCTTAAAATTATTTACTAGAGGAGTCCCATGTGTCCTGTTAATTTTAAAATTAGATTGTTTAAAATAGCACTGTAAATTTAAAAATGTTCAATGTAATAAAGATATCTTATAAATATTAAATAATACATATGAAATTGTTTTTATCCTTTTTTTAAATTAAATCTTTATTGTTGAAAGTATTACATACATATATCCTCTTTCCCCCCCTCCCCCCATTGACCCCTTCTAGCTATCCCAGTCCCCTGCCCCAGGCCTTCACCACCCTATTGTCTGTGTCCATGGATTATGCATATATGCATACAAGTTCTTTGGTTGATAGCTTCCCACCCATCCACCCACCAAAAATTTTTTCAATACATTATCAAAAAATTCTAGGTATGTTATACCTGTTGTATTTCTATGACATCTGTCTTTATGACTTTAAATTCACAGAAACTTTATTTCCTAAGTACTCACATGTATGTTAATTTCTGAAGGATTTTGTCCATATTTTCCATATTGTTAAGAAAAAGTAATCTTTCTGTCAGTTTCAATACCCATAAAATTTTTAAAAGCAATAATTTGTATATTAAAATGTAGTAATATAGGCTATTCATGGACATGTCTAATTCACATTAGTGCTCAGGCTCATTGTCTGTGGGGAAAATGAAACTAAAGTTAAATGCCTTGTTAAAATGATTACCACAATTACATAACATAATTTTAAATGGTCACAGGCTAATTAGTTCATTAAAATCATTAGTGTGTCAGTAAGCTGAACACAAATCTGACATTTATTTCAAATAACATTTTTTAATTGATTGAAAATTCTTGAACTAATAATATTCAGAAAATACCAGAGTGAGAAATAATGTTGGCATACACAAAGACCATGTTTTCTTACCTTATTATTGGTGTTTCTGCCAGTGAATAATTACAAATAAAGATATGGCATGCCTGTCTCTCCCACAAAAACCTTCAGAATTACAGTGGCTTTTTTTGTATTAACTCTGTTATTTGATAAAATCTTTCTTGTCCTTTTTTCTAGAAGCTAAGATGGTAAACTTCAGTTGCCAATGTTTATTTAGATTCCTTCACCAAATAACAAACAAAGAATGGAGGAAGGGATGGAGAGAGGGACTGAGGGAGGGAAGGATAGAAGGAAGGAAAAAAGAAATAGTACATTACTAATCAGTCAAAAAAGTACCAATTTTTAAAAATTAGATTCTTAAGACAGTGAATACACACAATGATATAACTCTATCAACAGCTGAAGGGTCTTCCATAGTGTCATGAATGCTGACAGGAGACACATAGCTCCTGAAACAGAGACAAATGTCTTTTGACTTTGTTACTCACATTGGTTACCCATGTCTTTTAAGTCCCATGGAAGTCATGCAGATGCCAACCTTGTTGGATGCTATGCAGAAACCCTGAGCTTAATAAACCCCAATCTTATAACAGCATTCAAACAAACATACTCAAATTTGCCCCAGAGGGAGACATTATATTGTCCAGTAAACTAGTCTATGCTCTACTCCAATTCAATGTTATCTTTCTCTTAAAGGATTAATTGCTATACAAACATTTTAGAAAAAGATGGTCTAGAACAATACCTGTTAGTATCTATGTTCACAAGATTTGCAGAAATGTGAGATCTATGGAAAAATATTTCCAATTTGTTTACCTGCTAAATAAAAAATATATATATTTATTTACATAGTGATACTATTTCAAAAGATGTGCCTACAACTCTAGATTCTGTTATATTTCATTAGACAAATTACTTAACATTTGAACAGTATTTTCTTTATATTTAAAATGGGAAAAATTGTACCTACTATATATCCCTATTAGAAATATTATAAAAATCCACTCTGATAATATATGTGAAAAAGTTAAGTAAACTTTAAAATAAGTTACAGTTTTATTTATCAGATTAACTTGAATAAGGTCTGACTTTTCATGTTTTTATTCTAAAAAATCATTTGTCGTAAGTTAACCTTACTGTATTATATGAAAAGAATATTGAATAATTGGTTATAAAATTTATAACAATATGTTGTACACCTTTTCCTGTCCAAAGAGCATTTAAAATATTCAACAATTTATTTCAGAACATTATTCACAAACACTGCTCTCTAAAATTATAATAATTTGTCTGAATTTTTATGAATATATACATATATAAAAGACTAATATGCTAAGTGTTCATCCAGGTAATGATGTCACACAGCAATGCCCAGCTTCCTCTCCCTAGTGACGACTACCCTCCTTGCAGTTACTTCATCCCAGGAACATGACTTGCTTTATAGCCAGGTGCAAACATTTCACACTTTAACCAAATTTCTGTGAAGCATTTTCCCATGCCTCATCTCATTTGATCTTCACAGAAGTCCTGGAGTAGGTAGATAGAAGACTCAGTGGAATCCTATTTTCTATTCATTAGCTGGAAAATGGAGATTTAGAACGTTTAGAAACTTGACCCGACTGAAAAGAAGTAAGAAATGGTGGACCTTAAAAATGACTTCAGGTTTTCTCACTGTGCAGAATACAGTCAAACACTGCTACAGTTAAATATTTTACCCTTTGTTCTCCCTGAGTGATCTACAATAATGATCTGCTTCATGTTGATATTTACTGCTGTGTTGCTGACAATTACCTGAAAGAGAAGTTGGGGTGCTTCACTGGGCTGGAAAAAGTTTAGCTACATCAGAAAGCAGGTCTAATGAAGGAAATTTATTCTCTATATATAAAAGGCTAAGTTGACTCACATATGCGCGATACACATAAAGCTCTCGCTGGCGCCAGTCGTACACATGTGTTTTCATCTGTCATTGTCAATCATGAATTTGGTTGACACTTCTATTATAGAGAAATGGCAAATAGTGATATTAAAATATTTCTTCTAATTAATTTTCTTTCAATGTTCACAAATTCATGCACTGGGTCATGAATGTATATACATGTATATATATATGTATATACATGTATATATATACATATATATGTATGTATATATATATATGTATATACACACATATATATATATATACTTACTAGTATATATATGTGCTTTACTTAAATATATTATACAATTATACTGAACTGATGCTGAAGTAAGATTTGAACTTCATACTGATATTTCTTATCAGAAAAATATTATAATGTTATAGCTAAAAACACAAAATCCTATTCAATAAAATCTGAGTTCTGGAATCATGTCAAAGGGCATATCTACTATCAGTTCAGTTTCTGTTTTTCTCCAAGTATTTATTTTGAATATTTTAAGCCTACAAAAATGTAAGCACTGTATAAAATAATAAAGCAAATATGCTTCATCTAGCTTTATCACAGAATCTGCCTCAATTTCTCTACACACATGTATAGTTTTTGAAAACCTGTAGTAGATATAACAACTTACTATTGGACTATATCTTCTATGGAAAATGGCATTCTATTACATAATATCAACTACATTCATTTATTACAATAAGATAATTTGGCATTGATATAATATTGTATCTACTCTACTATCCACATTCAGATTTGCTCAATGGTCCCAATAATAAATATTATATTTCTTTCCTTGGTCTCTCTCTCTCTTTTTAATTTGAGATACAAACATTAGAGTTTTTTTATTTTATTATCTGAATTTGCATTTTAGAATAAAAGTTTGTGGTATACATCTGTGTCTTAGGTGACCATAATTTGCACTGATCTTCCTGCTTTGTTTTGTGAGTTCCTGCCTGAAGTTGGATCCTAATATTATCAAAGATTTGTTAACTCTATTTTAAATTTTTTGAGGAACCTCCATTCTGCTTTTTATAGTGGCTATACCAGTTTACATTCCCACTAAAAGTGAATGAGGGTTCCTTTTTATCCACAACCTCTCCAACACTTGTTATTACTTATTTTGTTGATAATAGTCATTCTAACAGTTATGAGGTGGTATTTCATTGTAGTTTTGATTTTAATTTATCTAGTAGTTAATGAAGTTGAGTATCTCTTCATGTATATATTAGCCATTTGTATGTCTTCTTGGGAGAAGTACATGTTCAGGTCCTCTTCTCATTTTTTTAACTGGATTTCTTTTTGTTTGTTTTTGTTGAGTTGTATGAGTTCTTTATATATTTTGAATATTAACCAATTGTGGAAGCTGTTTTTTGCAAATATCTTCTCCCATTAGGTTGGTTGTCTTTTTCTTTTGTTGTCAGTTTCTTTTGCTATGCAGAAGCTTTTTAGTTTGATATCATCCCACTCAGTTATTTTTGCCATCTTTTCCCGTGCCTTTGGGGTCAAATTCATCAAATCTTCTCTGAGACCAAGATTCTGTGTTTCCTTATATGTAATTTATCATTACAGGTCTCTGATCCATTTTGAGTTAATTTTTGTATATGGGGACAAACAGTAATCTAGTTTTAAAATTTTGCATGTGGTTTTTCCTTTTTTCCAGCACCATTAATTAAAGAGGTTTTTTTTTTCTCCACTGTATGGTTTTAGCTCCTTTGTCAAAAATCATTTTCCCACATATATGTAGGTTTATTTCTAGTCCATTTGGTCTATATTTGAGTCTTTTGGCCAATAACACACTGTTTTGATTAGCATCACTTTGCAGTATACTTTGGAGTCTGATAGTGTCATATCTCTGGCTTCATTCTTTTTTCTCAGGATTGCTTTGGATATCTGAGGTCTTTTGTGGTTTCATACAAATCTGATGACTTTTTGTTCTATTTCTTTAAAAATGTCATTGGGATTTTGATGGGGATTGAATTAAATCTGTATATTGCTTTGGATAATATGGCCATTTAGTTATGTTTATTCTTCTAATCCATGAACACAAACTACCTTTCCATTTCATTGAATTGTTTTCCATTTCATTATTAATTGCTTTTAATAATGTTTTATAGTTTTTATTATATAGTTTTCATTAAATAGGTCCTTCACCTCCTTTGTTAAGTATATTCTTAGGTATTTTATTTGCCTTATTGAAATTGCAAAATGATTTTTCTCTCTAAAATTCTATTGTTGTATATAGGAATTCAGTGGAATTTTGCACATTGATTTACTGTATTTGTTTATTGTTTCTCATCATTTTTTTTTTGGTGGAGTCTTTGGGTTTTTTATATAAAGGATCATGTCATCTGCAAAAAGTGACAACTTTACTTCCTCCTTTCCAATTGGATGCTGTTTATTTCTTTCTCTTGCCTGATAGCTCTGGCTAGGACTCCAGCCCTATGTTGAACAAGAGTGGTGACAGTAAACATGCTGGTCTTGTTTCTGATCTTAGAGGAAAAAAAATCAGTTTTTCACTATTGAGTATGATATTAGCTGAAGGTTTATATTGAGGTATTTTATTATATTGAGGTATTTTTCTTCTTTACCCATTTTTTATTGTTTTAATCATAAATAGATGTTGTATCTTATCAAATGCTTTTTTGCATCTGGTTGACAAATCGTATTATTTTTATCATTTACTTTGTTAATGAGATGTATTACATTGATCAGTTTGCATATGTTGAACCTTACTTGTGCTCTAGGAATGAACCCCACTTGATCATGATGTATTCTACCAAGGAAACATACAAATGGCCAACAGATATATGAAAAGCATCTCAACTTCACTAGCTACTAGGGAAATGCAAACCAAAATTACAATGAGATACCACCTTACACCTATCAGAATAGCTATTATCAACAAGACAGGTAATGACAACTGTTGGAGCGGTTGTGGAGATAATGGAAACTTCATTCACTACTGGTGGGAATGTAAACTGGTACAGCCATTACGAAAACCAGTACGGCAGTTCCTCAAAAAATTCAAAACAGAGTTACCATATGACCAGCAACACCTCTTCTGATTATCTACACTAAAATTTTGAAGATAATTATTTGCAAACCTGTGCACACCTATGTTCATTGCAGCATTATTCACAAAGACCAAGACATGGAAACAACCAAAGTTTCATTTGATAGATGATTGGATAAAGAATATAGGTATATATTACAATGGAATACTACTCAATCATTTAAACAGGTGAAATACTGTAATTTGTGACAACATGGATGAACCTTGAGAGTATCATACTAAACAAAAGTCAGACAGAAAAAGTTAAGAGCCACATGATTTCCCTCATACGTAGGATGTAAAACTGAAAGTGATGAGTGAATAAACAAGATAAGCCAAAAAAATTAAAAAATAAAAAAAACCAAAAACTCATAGACACAGACAACAGTATGGTGGTTTCCAGAAGTAAGGGGGTGGAGTGTAGTACAGTGTAAAGGGGGTCCAATATATGGTGACAGAAGATGATTTGACTTTGGGAAGTGGGCCCACAATACAATATGAAGATCATGTATCATAGAAATGTACACTTGAAACCTATATAATCTTATTAACCAACATCACCCCAATAAATTTAGTTGAAAAAGGAAACATAATAAAAATATATGGACTGTAAAATATATATATATCTATTTATATGAAAATATATTCTAAGTTGGGTATAGTATATCTATCCAAAGAAAGATTATTTGGAATGCGTTTAAATTATGAAAAGAAATAAAGTCCTGATACATGCTACAACATGGATGAAACTTAAAAACTTTATATTATGTGACAGATGGTAGTGACAAACGACCATATATTATATTATATGATGCCATTTACATGAAATTTCTAAAATAGGCAAATTCCTAGAGACAGAAAGTAGATTAGTGGTTTCTAGAGCTAAGAAGGATATAGGGCAGGAATGAGAAGTGACTACTAATGGGTATGGGGGTTTGGGGAGGTGATTAAAATATTCTATTGATTATGATGATGGTTGCACAACTCTAAATATACTAACAGTTATTGAACTGTATATTTTAAATGAATGAATTACATGACATATGCATTTTATTTTTTTTTAAAAAAGATTTGCTTCAGAAGATTACATTCAGAACGGTGTGCTCTTAATGTGAGGATAGTTGTTGGCAATTTGTGTTTCAGTATACCTGAAACTCAGAATTTATTTTTCTTTTACTACTGCCACCCAGATCTCCCTGCATAGGTTCAGCATTGGTCCACTTTTATCATCACTCGCATGTATTCTGGATTTCAGGGATAACTCCTGACAGTTTTGTTAAAGAAAGTATCAGTATTTTTATTTATTAGGGTGACATATATTGGCTAATAAAATTATATGGGTCTCAGATATACAAATCTATAATACATCACCTGTATATTGTATTGTGTGTTCACAACCGCAAGTCAAGTCCCCTTCCATCACTGTTTACCCCTCTTTACCCTCTATTTACACCCCCCACCCCTCTATCCTTTCTCTCTGCTAATCACCATGCTATTGTCTGTGTCTGTTTTTTGTTTGTTTGTTTTTGCTTAATCCCTTCACCTTTTTCAGCAAGCCCCACAAACCCTTTCCCTCTGACAGCTGCCAGTCTATTCTCTATATCTATGAGTCTGTTTCTATTTTTAATACGTATTTGTTAGCTTTTTGCAGAGGTTATATACAATGAGTGGCCAGATTATTATGATCTCTGAACACATAATAATCTGGCCACTCAGTGTATAGCCTATATAATAAAAGGCTAATATGCACATTGTCCCCTAAACCAGGAGTTTGACCAGCAGGCAGGCCGGCCAACCGCCCATGTCCCCTCCCCCTGGCCAGGCTGCCCGGACCCCACCCACACTGAGATCATAATAATCTGGCCACTCAGTGTATATATACTAGGGGCTCAGTGCATGAATTCATGCACCGTGAAAGGAACTGTGGGCCAAAGGCTGCTGTAGGCACAGGGTTGGGTCTTAGCCCATCCTCCGTGCCCCCACCCAGCCCCTTCCGCTGTAGTGCCCGGTCCCCTTCTGATGGCAGCCCCACCTTCTGACCTTGCCTGCCCCGCTTGCACCTGCTGATGGTGCTAAGTCAGCCGTGGGTAAACTACGGCCCGCGGGCCGGATCCAGTTCGTTCGGCTGTTCTATCTGGCCTGTGGAGCCGAAAGAGCGGAGGGTTCTCTTGCTCTCCCCTCCGCTCCTTTACTTTGAATTTATATTAGTTCACACAAACACTCCATCCATGCTTTTGTTCCGGCCCTCCGGTCCAGTTTAAGAACCCATTGTAGCCCGCGAGTCAAAAAGTTTGCCCACCCCTGTGCTAAGTGATCGAGTTCAAGTGGGGCCAGTGCTGTCAGCAGGTGTGAGCAGTGGCTGCTGCCCCAATCACCCCTCAGGAGCAGAGGGAGGTGGAGAAGCCATCAAGGGTGATCAGGGCTGGCAGCTGCAGCTCACACCCGCTGATGGTGCTGAGTGATCGAGACTAGTGCCAGGCACCAGCGCTGGTGCGAGCCGTGGCTCTGGCTCCGACTGTGGGTGTGAGCAGGGCCAGCGCTGGCAGTTGGTGTCAGCAGTGGCTCTGGTGCTGGCAGCAGGGGCGAGCAGGGCGAGTGGGGCCCGCGCTGGCAGCAGGTGCAAGCTACAGGCGGGATCATGGCATGCAGGAGAAAAGAATTTTCAGTAACCACCACAGGCTCACCCCAATGACAGCGACCGATGCCCTGCCTTGGTCTGGTGCCCCCACTCACCTGTTCCACCATCCTGCCACAGCCAATGCCCACCATGTTCCTCACATGCCCCCTGGTGATCAATGCATGTCATAGCAACCAGTTGTTCAGTTGTTTGGTTGTTCCAGTTGTTCCGCCATTCAGTCTATTTGCACATTAGCCTTTTATCATATAGGATATATATAGATATAGATACACAGTATATTCTGTATATTTCTATATATATATAAAAGCGTAAGCAACCGACCGGTAGCTGTGTCACGCACTGACCACCAGAGGGCAGATGCTCAACGCAGGAGCAGAAACCACAGATATGGAAACATGGAATAGACTGATGAATCTCATAGGGAAGGGGGAAGGGAGAAGGGTGGGAAGAGATTAACCAAAGATCTTATAGGCAGACTAGATGCCCAGTGCACGGATTTGTGCACCAGTGGGGTTTCTTGGTCTGGCCTGTGGGGATCGGCCTGAAACCGGCTCTCCGACATCTCCTGAGGGGTCCCGGATTGCGAGAGGGCAGTTTCTATACATATATATATATATATATATATATATATATATATATATATATATACACATATATATATACAGAAAATTTATCAGTTATTAGTATTTATCCAATGACTGTCTTTTTTCTCCTTTTTAAAATTAAGTTTATTGGGGTGACTTTGGTTAATATGATCATATGTTTCAGGTGTAGGTTTCTATGCTACAAGATCTGTATATTGCACTATGTGCCCACCACCCAAAGTCAGATCTTCTTCTGTAATCTCATATTAGGACTCACTTCACCCTCCCCATCCCTTTCCCACTGGCAACCACCACACTGCTATTTGTGTTCACAAGTTTCAGTTTTATACCCCACATATGAGTGAAATCATATGGTTCTTAGCTTTTTCTGACTAACTTATTTCACTTTGCATAATATTTTAGAGGTCCATCCATGTTGTTGCAAATGCCAATATTTCATACTTTCTTATGTCTGAGTAGTATTTCATTGTGTATTTGTATCACATCTTCTTTATCTAGTCTTCTTTTGCAGGACACTTTAGTTGTTTCCATGTCTTGGCCACTATGAATAATGCTGCAATGAACATAGAGGATGCATATATCTTTGTGAACACATGTTTTCAAGGTTTTCAGGTATATACCCAAGAAGGGGATTGCTGGGTCATATGGTAGCTTTATTCTTAATTTTTTGAGGAATTATCAGACTGCTTTCCAAAGTGGTTGTACCACTCTATATTCCCACCAACAGTGAAGGAGGGTTCCATTTTTTATACAACCTCTCCAACACTTGTGATTGCATGTCTTGTTGATAATAGCCACTAACAGGCATGAAGTGGTGTCTCATTGTAGTTTTGATTTGCATTTCCCTAATTTCTAGTGAGTTTGAACATCTTTTCATGTTCTTAGTGGTATTCATATGTCTTCTTGAGAGAAGTATATTTTTAGTTCCTCTGCCCACTTTTTGATTAGGTTGTTTGTTTATTTGGTGTTGATTTTTATGAGTTCTTTATATTTTTTGGAAATTAAACCTTTGTTGGAGCTACTTTTTGTAAATATGATTTACCATTTGGTTGGCTGCCTCTTTGTTTTGTCAGTTTCTTTTGCTGTGATGGAGCATTTTAATTTGAGATAGATAAAGATAAGATGCCCTCAAAAGAAAAAAAAATCTGAATATATATATATACCACTTTACTTTTTTATAGACCTAATGGTAGCCACACACAAAAATCCCCAAACCAGGACACATAGCTTAAAAAAATAGGAAACAGAGGAAAAAAGTATGGAATTCAACCAAATAACAACAGACAGAAACACAAAGAAAAAGAACCAATGGAGGCACAGAACTACCAGAAAACAAAATATAAAATGGCTATAGAAAATCCTCATACATCAATAATTACCCACAATGTAAATGGCCTGAATTCACCAATAAAGAGGCACAGAGTAGCAGAATGGATTAAAAAACAAAACTCAGTGACTCTTTTAAAGAGAACATAACTTCTTCCCACCAGAATTGATGCATTTTTGCATTTTTAAAACACATTATACAAAGGAAATGGTACAATACATAATCTATTATGTCTGGTTGCTCTTTTTAAATGTTAGTGTTTTTTTAAAGCATTCATCTTTGAACTAATTCTATCATTCCCGTTATTCTATAGTATTTCATTGTGTGAGTATGATACATATTATTTAGCCATTCTAGTATTGATTGTTATTTGGGTAGTTCTAAGTTTATTCAGTTATGAACAGTTATAATCTTGTCATTGTAGTACCTGGCATTTTGTGAATATAGAACTAGAAACTTAGGAGCGTGACAATTTAATCATAGAATATGACTATGTCCAAATGTGACTATAACAGTTAGTTCTCCCACCACAATGTAGAGAGTTTGGGTTTTTGTATATCCTTGACACATACAGTATTTCAATCTTTCATTTTAGCCAAGCTGGTGGATATGTAGTGATACTTACTCATTGTGGTTACATTTTAATTTATTTATAATAATTTTCAGCACTTTTTAATATGCTACTATATTTTGATACTGATATTTTGTGGAGTATCTATTCACATCTTTTAAAGTGCTTCTATTTTATTGTCTCAACATTTTACTGATTTTTAAAAGTTATTATACCTTGTGGATAGTAAACCTTTATTATATACTAGTGGCCCGGTGCACGAAATTTGTGCATATTAAAAGGGAATTAATTAGAGGAAATATTTTAATATTGCTATTTTCCCTTTCTCTATAATAGAAGTGTCAGAGATGAAAGAAAATTAGTGATATGTATGTGAAAATCTTCCTCTTATCATAGTCTGGGGCATGCCGTGGGACCCAGAGTCAAGTCCCCACCCATCCACATGCACCTCGAAATCACGCGAGACCCAGACCCGGATGGCCTCACCCCCCTTAGACGAGATCCAGAGCCGGCTGGCCCCACCCCCATCAAGCCCCACCAAGTCCCCTGCCTTAGGTCCCCTGCCCCAGCCTGGCACCACACAGCCTCAGGTCCCTGCTGATCGCTCGTTACGGCTCATACGGGAACCCCACCTCAGCTATGAGCGCAGTCATCTTGTGTTTCAGAAACCCTGCCTCCGCTGTGGGCACAGCTATTTTGTGATGGTGTGGAAGAGTGAGGGTCAATTTGCATATTACCTCTTTATTATATAGGATATGTACTAGAGGCCCAGTGAACAAAATTCATGCATGGGAGAGGGGTCCCTCAGCCCAGCCTGCACCCTCTTGCAATCTGGGACTGCTGGCTTCTAACTGCTTGCCTGCCTGCCTGCCTGATCGCCCCTAACCACTCTGCCTGCCTGCCTCATTGCCCCTAACCACTCGCCTGCTGGCCTGATTACCCCAACCACTTTCCTGCCTGCCTGATCGCCCCTAACTGCTCGCCTGCCTGTCTGATCACCCCTACCCACCAATGCCTCGGCCCCCGTCATGTGGCTTTGTCCAGAAGAACATAAGGAATGATGTCCGGAAGTTCATTCGGCTGTCCAGTCTAATTAGCATATTACACTTTATTATAGATAACCAGCAACACTTTACACTGTTTCAATGACTTTTTGCTCTCTTATTGTTATCCTTTGTGAACCAAAGTTCTCATTTTGAAAATGGTATATTTACAGTTTCTTATTTTTTTATGGGTAGTGCATTTTTTGTCCTAGATAAGAAATCTCTTTATATTCCAAGGTAATCAAGATATCCTATATACTATTTTTATTCTTCTCAATTTCAATTTTCTGACATTTTATATGTATGGTGTAACATTAGGGGTTAAGGTATTTATTTATTATTTATTTATTTATTTATTTATTTATTTATTTTTTATTTTTTATTTTTTTATTTTACATAAACATGATTTGAATTGCTACCATATAGGAAGAACATTATTCCCTCGTTGATATTATTACATTTTCCTTAAACAGGTGGATATTTATAAAGAAGTGTGTTTTTGAATATATCTTCTGTTGTATATGTCAACTCACAACAATATCATATTATTTGAATAAATTTAGTTTGATTACATATATTGATATCTGGTAGTCAAACTTTTATTCATTTTCATGATTATTCTTAGGTCTTCATTAATATATGTTAGTGATGTTGTGTAGTTTTCAATGAAGAAACCCTAATCATTTAAAAAGTTATTTCCTAATTATTAGATTTAATTATATAAAATGTTATGTGTATTAAAATTTTAATATTCATGATTTATTGATTTTTCTATATTGCTGGGTTACTGGCCAATATATTATTCTTATATTTTTTGCCCTTTGCTAATCTCTTTGTAGTCAGTGTTTTTGTTGTTGAAACTAAAAACTAAAGGATCATGCCCTGGCCCGTGTGGCTCAGTTGATTTGTGCATTGTCCTGTATGTGGAAAGATTCCCAGTCAGGGTCAGGGCACATACCCAGGTTCCCATTTCTATCGATGGTCCAGTCATATACTGGAGGCAGCCAATCCATGTTTTTTGCCTTCTCTGAAAAAAAAAAAAACACAAAACAACAACACAAAAACTAGATGATCATAATTTATGTGGACTAAAAGTACTATTGAAAATGTCAAGGCTGTATCTAAAAATGGAAAAAAAAGTCTATGTATGATAACTTTAATTTAAACACAGGGTGGGGCAAAAGAAGGTTTACAGTTGTTCCTATGGAAAATAATGCAATAATTTATAAATAATAATACAGAACTAAACTGTGTTTCACATACAACTGTAAACCTAGTTTTGCCCCACCTGTATATAATAAAACAATTTGAAAAAATATTTTGCCACATAATATTGAAAGCAATTGATTTAAAATGTAAAATTGAATAGAATAAAAACATGCAATATCTAACTTTAAAATCACCTAGCATGCAACAGCTTGACAGATCTCAGAGGTAAAGGGGTGGGAAGAGATTAACCAAAGACATTATATGCAATTATGCATAGGCCCTGGACACAGACAATAGTTCAGTGAAGGCTGGAGGTGGGGTTGGAACCTGCAGAGGGAGGAGTGGGAAGACATGGGACATCTGTAATAGCATCGGCAATAAAAATAAATTTTAAAAAATGACCTAGAAAAGCTATCTGAGAATCCTGGAAATTCAGCAAAAATATTAATGTTTTATTTATGAATAGAAGGGTAATTTAAAGAAAATAATGTCAAGAACCTTATGTCAGATTTCATCAGACCCCTTTATCATGATTTATAATTTCAGTTTCAAAACTCAGAGGTTTTAGAAATATAATTCTGTTTGCAATTCAATTCATTGTATCACAAATAATTACTTCTTTGGATAACTTACTTGTCACTTAAGAAGTATAACTCCCTCCCTTGATTTGTGAACTATTGCTTTCACTGGGAATGTATTAATATATTGTAATATGTTATGTTTTCTGAGAAGGTAATCATTTGGATCACAAGTCTACAAGTCTTACTTGGAAAGCAGGGTAATAGTCCATTTTTCCTTGGGTTCCCTGCCCTCCCCCAATCTCTTCTCCTCTACCCACTTTTCTCAGAGGCACTTATACACATAATTGTCCTTCTCTAGCTCCACCCATGCAAGAGAGGAACATTTTCTAGTTTTAAAGAAAACTTATATATCCATACTAGAGGCCTGGTGCACAGAATTCATGCACGAGTGGGGTCCCTAGGCTTGGTTGGCAATCAGGGCCAATCAGGTTCCCTGCCTTCCCCTCCTTCCCTCAAAACCAGGGCCCACCACCACCCACCCATAAAACATATTTTACAATTAATGGGCCAATATTTATATATTGCATTAAAATCTGTACTCTATTCATATTTCCTGTTTTCCATAATGTCTTTTCCCTGTTGCAGAATTCCATCTAGGATACCATGTTGTGCATTTAGCTTTGAAATATCCTTATGATCCCCATTACTGTGAGAGTTCTTCAGACTTCTTTTGTTTTTGATGACCTTGACAGTTTTGGAGAGTTCTGGTCAAATCTTTTGTAGATTGTCCCTCTATTAAAATCTGTTTTGCTTTTTCTTGTTATTAATCTGGGATGATGTTTTTGAGGAGAAAGACCAAAGTGGAAAGTGCATTCTCATCATAACATATCTAGGGCACACACTATAATATGAATTATCACTGGTGAAATAAAACTTAATCACTTGGCTGAGGTACTGCTTTGTAGTGGAATTTTATTTTCTATTCCTTCTTTTCATATTGTACTCTCTGGGGAGAAGTGACTATCCACAGCCTACTCTTAGGAAGTGGGGAGTTTGTTCCATGTCTCTAAAGAAAGAATATTTAGCCCTGGCCAGTGTTGCTCAGTGGTTGAGCATCGATCTATGAACCAGGAGGTCAGGTTTGATTATCAGTCAGGGCACATTCCCTGCTTGAGGCTGGATCCTCAGTAGGAAGTGTGCAGGAGGCACCAATCAATGATCCCCTCTCATCATTGATGTTTCCTCTCTTCCTCCCTCTCCCTTCCTCTCTGAAATCAATAAAAATATATTTTAAAAAAGAAAGAATATCTACATAAAGTATTTGTAATTATTTTGCATGATGTATTTGTGTTTTCTTCCACAATTATTATTTTTTAAAAATATTTATTATTAATTTCAGAGAGGAAGGGAGAGGGAGAGAGAGAAGGAAAAATCAATAATGAGAGGGAATAACTGATTGGTTGCCTCCTGCATGCCCCCTACTGGGGATTGAGCCTGCAACCTGAGCATGTGCCCTTGACTGGAATCTAACCCCAGAACCCTTCACTTCACAGGCCAATGCTCTATCTACTGAGCCAAACAGGCTAGAGCTTCTTCTGCAATTATTTATTCAGTCTTATACTTGTATGAGCATGGATACTTGAATTTTTCAGTTATGCTTTGGTTTAAAATGCAGTACTACTTTATACCCCAAATGGTTCCATACTTGGCCATTGGAATTCTCATTTGGCTAATGTATCCTTTTGGCATATTTCCCTCAATGTAGGTTTTTGCTTGTTTATTTTGCATTTAGGACTTAAAACTACTTTCTAGCATCATAAATTGCTCCAGACTCATCTTGTATATTTCCTTCCTCAGTCTTACAATCAGTAATTTTTCTTAGGAATCCTAGTTACCTTTATTGAAGAACTAGAGGCCCAGTGCACGAAATCCGTGTACAGAGGGGGGTTTCACTAATCCCAGCCTGCACCCTCCAATCTGGGACCCCTTGAGGGATGTCCAACTTCCCGTTTAGGACCAATCCCAGATTCAGGATTGCTGGCTCCCAACTGCTCACCTGCCTGCCTGTCTGCCTGCCTGATTGCCCCTAACTGCTTCTGTCTGCCAGCCTGATCACACCCCCTAACCATTCCCCTGCCAGCCTGATCGACGCCTAACTGTTCCCATGCCAGCCGATTGACCTGAACTGCCCTCCCCTGCCAGCCTGGTTGCCCCTAACTGCACTCCCCTGCTGGACTGGTTGCCCCTAACTCTCCTCCCTTTCAGGCCTGGTCACCCCCAATGGCCCTCCCTTGCTGGCCCAGTCACCCCTTAACTGCCATCCATTGTCAGCCTGGTCGCCCCCAACTGCCTGCCCCTGCAGACTTGGTTGCCCCTAACTTCCCTCCCTTGCCAGCCTAGTTGCCCCCAACTGCTCTCCCCTGCAGGTCTGGGTTCCCCACAACTGTCCTCCCCTTCAGGCCTGGTCCCTCCCAACTGCCCTCCCCTGCTGGCCTGATTGCCCACAACTGCCCTCCCTTTCTGGCCATCTTGTGTCCACATAGGGCAGCCATCTTTGACCACATGGGTGCAGCCATCTTGTGTGTTGGAGTGATGGTCAATTTGCATATTACTATTTTATTAGATAGGATGGTAATAGAAGTCAACATCTGGACTCAAGGTATGCACATTGCTAAGGGTAGCTTATTTAAGGCCATGTTATCTAACAGACAAATAAATATATGAATTCTAACTTGTATATAAATAAATATACATAAACATTTCTGTATACAACCATCTATACCTATATTAATAAAGTTTTATTTTATTAATGTTTTCACTCCTAATTCACTAAAAAATGATCATTCTAGCACAGCCTTGGGCAAACTACGGCCCGTGGGCCGGATCCGGCTGTTCTATCCGGTTCTCTTGCTCTCCCCTCCGCTCCTTTACTTTGAATTTATATTAGTTCACACAAATATTCCATCCATGCTTTTGTTCCAGCCCTTCGGTCCAGCTTAAGAACCCATTGTGGCCCTCGAGTCAAAAAGTTTGCCCACCCCTGTTCTAGCCTCTTTCCCTTAGGATCTGTGAGTCCTCACTTCAAAAATGAGAAAAGATATTCCCACCATCTGGCATTTATTTAATTGTTCAATTCCCACATGCATGGTTAGCAGAATCAGAATTGTTAACACACACCCAACAAATGAAGCAACTTTATTAACTAGTTTACATTACTTATGTGCATTTTATTTTGCCTTCAATCTTATAGTATTCATTCATTTTCCAAATTAGATGAGCACCTTTTCTGTACTGCCCCTACTGTTTAGCTTCATACATTTATAATACAGTTGAATTCTCTCATCACAGTTAGTTCTTCTTCCTGAAATTCCCTTCTTTCCTAAATGACTTTCTTTTAATCTGGCATACATTATAGTGTTCTTTTTATTGTAATATGGTATTGATTTCATAAAATACATAATATCATGTATCCAATATTACATTATCATATATAATATTTTCATCATGCAAAATATTTCTAGTACTTTACTTACTCATTCCAACTTCTCTTGGGGGAGTCCCTACTTCCACATCTTGGGAAACTTCTGGGCTGTTTCTCTAGTTTGGTTTTGTTTTTTCAAAATATAATGTAATTGGAGTTATATAGTATATAGACTTTTCAGGCTGCTTCTTTTATTTAGCAATATGCTTCTAGATTCCTCCACAGTTTTTCATGAATTGAAAGCTTTTTTTTTTTCACTGAAAAATATTATATGCATGTACCGGTTTATTTATTCAGCTAGTGAGGATATTTTTCCTGATTTCAGTTTTGAGAAATATGAAAAACTTGCTTTAAGCATCCTTGTGCAAATTCTATATGAATGCAAGTTTTGAAATCAGTTGTGTAAATTCCTAGAAGCACAAAGCTGGGTTGTGTGGTAAGACAAGTTTTACTTACTTTGTAAGAAATTTCCAAATTTTATTTTAAATTGAATAGTTTTACAATATTTCCACCAAGAATGGATGATAATTTGTATTACTCCAGATCCTCACCAACAACTGGTATTGTCATTTGATTAAAAAAGCCATTGTAATAGTTGTGTAGTGGTATTTATTGCTGTATAAATTTGCATTTATCCAGTAATGAACAATGTTGAGCATCTTTTCAGTAATAAAAAGCATCTTTGCTTTTTATCTGTACACTAGAGGCCTAGTATACGAATTCGTGCACGGGTGGAGTCCTTCAACCTGGCCAGTGATCGGGGCTGATTGGGGCCATCTCACCCAGTCCCAATCGGGGCCTATTGGGGCCAGCCAGCTTGGGGGAGGGACTGCAGGAGATTCACCAGCCATGGGAGGTTGGCTGTGGGAGCGCACTGACCACCAGGGGGCAGTTCCACTGTCTGCCCCCTAGTAGTGAGTGTCATAGCCAGTAGCTGGTCATCCAGTCGTCCAGTTGTAATGGTTGCTTAGGCTTTATATATAAAGATTTATTTGACAGGTGTCTGCTCAGCTCTATAGCCCATTTTTAATGGGTTGTTTCCTAATTGTTGCATTTAAAGATTTTTGGATATTCCATCTTTATTATACCTTGTATATAATCTACATTAATAAAAGAGAAACATGCAAATTGACCGTACCTCTGCTACGTACACAACTCACGCCCACCAGCCAATCAGGAGCAAGTATGCAAATTAACCCAGCCAAGATGGCTGCGGCCACAGAGCAATCAGGAGGCTTGGGTTTCCCTGGTAATGGAGGAAGCCAAGCTTTCCACCTGCTCTGGCCAGCCCAGGCCTCCTCTCAAGGCTACAAAGTTTCAATTATAGAAGATAAATAAATCCCAGATACCAAGGCCTCGGCTTGGGTTGCGGGGGGGCATGGCCAGCCTGCAAACCACCACAGACCCCTTGCCCAGGCCATCCCATGCCCCAAGGGAACCCACACCCTGATCCTGGACACCCTTCAGGGCAAACCAGCAGGTGCCCACCTGTGCACCGGGCCTCTATCCTATCTAATCCTATCTAATAAAAGAGTAATATGCAAATTGACCATCATTCCAACACACAAGATGGCTGCCCCCTTGTGGTCAAAGATGGCTGCCCCCATGTGGGCACAAGATGGCCACCACAAGATGGTCAGTAGGGGAGGGCAGTTGGGAGGGACCAGGCCTGCAAGGGATAGAAGTTAGGGGCAATCAGTCTGGCAGGGGAGCAGTTAGGGGGCATCAGTCAGGCTGGCAGGGGAGTGGTTAGGGCAGGGGTGGGCAAACTTTTTGACTCGAGGGCCACAATGGGTTCTTAAACTGGACCAGAGGGCCGGAACAAAAGCATGGATGGAGTATTTGTGTGAACTAATATAAATTCAAAGTAAAGGAGCGGAGGGGAGAGCAAGAGAACCCTCCGCTCTTTCGCTCCGCGGGCTGGATAGAACAGCCGAACGGGCCAGATCTGGCCCGTGGGCCGTAGTTTGCCCACAGCTGGGTTAGGGGGTGATCAGGCTGGCAGGCAGAAACCGTTAGGGGCAATCAGGAAGGCAGGCAGGTGAGCAGTTGGGAGCCAGCAGTCCTGGATTGTGAGAGGGATGTCCAACTGCCCGTTTAGGCCCGATCCCGGTAGGGCAGTCGGACATTCCTTGAGGGGTCCCAGATTGGAGACGGTGCAGGCTGGGCTGAGGGACACCCCCCCCCCAATGCACAAATTTCATGCACCGGCCCTCTAGTTTGTTATAATTATACATAAATATTTAATTTCTGATAATATTTTTATTTAAAATTCTAATTGTTCATCACTGATGTATAACAAAACAATCAACCTTTATAAAATAATGTATATCCTTGCTCTACACCTTTGTTAGCATTAGGTCTTTTTATGATGATCCTTTGGAACATACTACATGGGGCAGTTATACAATTTACAAACCAAGACAGTACTATTCTTTGACTTTACTATCTCCAGATCTATTATATATGTTTCTTGTCTTATTATGCTACCTAGGATTTCCATTACAAATTTGAAAGGGATTGGTAAGAGAGAATATCCATGCAATGTTCATGATATTAAGGGGAAGTGTTCAGTTTCTCACCTTTAACTTGATTAGCTGTAGGATTTCTGAAGATGTTCTTTATCAAGGTGAGAAAGTTCTCCTGTATTCCTACATTGCTGAGCATTTTTATCCTAAATGAATGATGCATTTTGTCAGGGCTTTATCTAAATAAATGTGAACAATTATTTTCTTTATCCTGTTGATGTGAAGGATCTTACTGATCCTTTTTTTCTTCCATATGTAACCAGCTTTTTATGCTTGAAATAAATCCCACCTTGTCATGCTATATAATTTAGTTTAAGCATTGTTGAAATCAGTTCCTAATATTTTGTTGAGGTAAGTTTTTGTTTGTTTTTGCATCTGTGGTCATAAGAGATAATGGTTTATAGATTTGTTTCTTATAATACCTTTATCTGGTTTTGATCTTAGGGTAGCTAATACTGGACACAAAATATTTTATGAATTATTTTCTCTATTTCTAGTTTCTGGAAGAGATTATACCGAACTGGTATCATTTTTATGTCTTTTGAACAAAAAAATAATTTATGTTTCTATCCTGATATGTTACTTTCTATGGCAATGTAACCACCTAGAAACCCTGCCAGATGAGCTACTGTATTAAGGAAAGATGTTGGAATTATTTTGTTCATCATTTACTCTTTTAAGTAAATTTATTGACTCCTTAAGGATGTAAACATCTACATATTTTTAAATTCCATTAACAGAAGCTTTTCTTAATCATTACTATATCCTCAAATGAGTAGCTCAATACAGAGTAAACACTCAGTAACTGTCATGCCTCATCATGGAACACACACACAAAAAGAGACATTGGGCAAAATGTTTCAATAAGTGAAAATAGAGTAGATCACTTGGTATAAAAGGAATAATTGTGTGACTGCAAGGCTTAATGAAAGCAGTAGGAGATCACTACTTGCAGACAGATGAGGCATCGTGAAACATTTTATACCAATTTGCCTACTGCAAATGAACAGGCTGAAAGAATTGTGGAACTAAATTTTCACCACATGCTGTGGCAACTAAACAGCTATACACTTTAAAAAAAAAAAATGTCCCATTATCTGAACTAGGTCTTTGAAAATGATAGGTGGACATTGGCACATTAACACTATAGGAAGAGCACAATACTCAAATTCTTGAAATCCTCACTGCCATACAAATAGATAATGAGCATGTGTCAACGTCACATTTAACTTAATGAGAGAACCAGCAGAATGGCAGGGCTTGTTAAAATTGGATATGAAGAACTAGGAGTTATAGTCAGCCTGGAAAGAAATGTTGAAATATGATTGCTAGTTTCAAGAACTGTGAAGAGTCCAATATTTTTTTTTCCAACTTGCAAGCTAACAACTTAGCTTTGCTACAGTTTCATGGGTGCTTATAGAACACATGATAGTCCCTGGTCAAAAACAGAGTACAGTTAATCACTCACAGAAATGTCAATAATTAGAGTACAGTGTTTTTTGTACCAGTTGCAAGAGCTCTAATACCAACTGATAAAAGTTAAATATGTCAAGAAAAACAAATAGCACTAGACAGGTTTAACAGAAAAGACAACATTGTTTAAAACTGTTGCAAAAGGGGTGGAAAAAAAGTTATTTCTAAGCACAATCCCCATCTGGGAACCAGAGGATTTTTTCTCTGCAGTTGTCCTTGAGGAGCCAAAAAAACCTATCTGCTCAATCCCTAGACAAGAAGTCAAGAAAAACAGCAAGCTATTGTGATAGAGGAGAAAGATTGAACTCACCTGTACTGAAAGAAAGGGCGTGATGGTTTAAGTGCATAGAGTTAGTAGAAAAGTACTACAGGATATTAGCTGGAAGATGGTCAATGTGATCTAGCCCCTTGTGTTTGTTAATTGGTTCTTATCTAAATTAGGCTCATACTCTCTCACAGAGCTCTATGTTTCTTTCCTTTTCAGATTTTTTTCCTTTTTTAAAATATTTTATTGATTTCAGAGAGGAAGGGAGAGGGAGAGAGAGATAGAAACATCAATGATGAGAGAGAATGATTGATTGGCTGCCTCCTGCATGCCCCCTGGGGATCGAGCCTGCAACCCAGGCATGCGCCCTTGGCTGGAATCGAATCTGGGACCTTTCAGTTCACAGGCTGATGCTCTATCCATTGAGCCAAACCAACTAGGGCTTTTTTACTTTTTAAATTAAATTTATTGGGGTGACATTGGTCAACATGAACATATAGGTTTTGGGTGTGGGTTTATATATTGTTGTTTCTTAAATAAACTTTTTATTGTTGATGGTATTACAGATATCTCCTCTTTTCCTCCCAGCCCCTACCCACCCCATGTCTTCACTACCCTATTGCCCATGTATATGGACTATACCTGTAAGTATATAAGTTATTTGGGTTATCTCTTCTCGTCCCCCAACCTCCCATTGAGGTATGTCAGTCTGTTCCATGCCTCCATGCTTCAGGTCTTATTTTGTTGATCAATTCATTCTGCTCATTAGGTTCCACAAATAAATGAGGTCATGTTATATTCGTCTTTTTCCGATTGGCTTATTTCACTACATGGTCTTGCAAATTCACTTCTAGGTGTATACCAAAAATATTGAAAGCAGAGTTTTGAATAAATATTTGTACATGCATGATCATAGCAGCAATACTTTTCAGGTCCACCCATTCTGCCCCTCTTATTTACAGTTGCATAGTATTCCATTGTGTAAATATCCCACAGATTTTTTATCTATTCATCTACTAATGGGCTCTTGGGCTGTTTCCAGATCTTAACTATTATAAATAACGCTGCTATGAACAAAAGGGCACATATACTAGTATTCTTTCTGATTGGAGTTTGGGTTTTCTTAGGTTATATTCCCAGATGTGGGATTGCTGGGTCAAATGGAAGTTTCATTTTTAATTTCTTGTATAAAACATAATTGTCTTATATGATCAGTTTCTGGATTTTTTTTGATAAAATTTATCCCATTATTGGTTAAATAGACAGTATGGTTAAAAAGAGTTAGGAATTACACACAAATTTCACTAATTTTCCTCTTGCTTCTCAGGGCAAAGCCAGGGTTTACAGGTTGAAACAATAAGCCTTTTGTCCTGTGGTAATTTGTGAGAACAAAATATTACATTTGGTGTTAAAAATACCTCCGCAGTTTTATTTTTCTGAATATCAGATAAAGCAAAAAGAAAAATATTTTTCAACAGAAGCATAGGAAAAGATTGAGGTGGAGCACAGTTGAATGGTTTGGTTGAGTAGTCTCATTAAAAGTAACATCAGCTCCTACAGACATGAGAAACACGTGTTCAGAATTTTCAAAAAGTAATTTAAAAACATGATAAATATCAATTTAAAGTCAATAGGATTTTGAAATAAAATATAATGAGAAAAGAAACTTCTATTTGGGCAAATTATACAAAGGTAAATAATTACTATTTTTTAAAAATTTTGGTAAAATATACCGTCATAACTGTTCAGTAGTATTAAGTATATTCATAAAATTGTGAAACAGGTCTCCAGTTTTTCATTTTGCTAACCTGAAACTATACTACCAAATAACAGCTCCCCATTACCAACTACCCACAATCCTTAGCAACTGGCATTCTACTTTCTGTCTCTATTATTACTCTAGGTACCTCAAATAAGTGGGATTATACAGTACTTACCTTTTGGTGAATGACTTATTTCACTTTGCCTATGAAGTATATTGTGTTTATTCATTCATTCTGGCTTGCTTTGAACTTTTGGCTATAGTAAATATTGCTGCTATGATCATGAGTGTACAAATATTTATTCAAGACTCTGCTTTCAATATTTTTGGTATACACCTAGAAGTGAAATTGCAAAACCATGTAGTAATTTTATTTTTGAGTTGTTGAGTAACCAACATATTGTTTTCCATAGCAGTCACACAATTACATTCTCAACAAAGTGCATAAAGGTTCCATTTTCTCCACATCCTCACTGACACTTGTTCTTTGCTACTTTTTTTTTAATAGTAACTATCCTAGGGGATATGAGGTGGTATCTCATTGAGGTAATCAGAACTTTTTACTACCACTTATTAACAACAGAGTAAGTATTCCAATGTCAAGTTTGAACTACCCATCCTCTTTTTTCTATTTCATATAAAATATTAAAAATCATTAAATTTTACAATATTATTTTAAACATATGTATGTGCATACTTATATAAGTACATATCTACAAACATATTTATACATACATATAATATATACATAAAAATGAATATGAAAATAAATAAATATATATGAGATGGCAATGATTTTTAAATCTTCCAAACTTAGTTTCAAAATATAATTAACCTTATACTATAATACAAGAAAATGAATTTTTTAAAATATATGTATCATTTATAAAAACAAGTAAAGGCACTTAATAACAGTGACCTATTATTCTTTTCTCCTTATCTATAATTTTAGTTTTTTTAAAAATGTTTTTTACTGAACCAATGATCATTTGTTAATTAATTCATTTCAAATAATAACCCCAGATCTTTAAAGTGATTAAAGGATCTAAAAATTATATTTAAACTTAACATTTTAGCACATCACAATTCCTGTATATATTTTGTTTGTACAATTTTATAGAGACAGCTCTTCAAGTAGCTAAGTTAACCAAAAATAATCAGTTTGATGTAGATATTTATTTTTGTAAGTCAGTTTAATTGAATGCATATGTTTACATTCTCATGACTTTAAATGTTTTATGGAAACATTGATAACTTCTCTGACCCATAATAGGGAACCTAAATACTCATTTGACAGCTATAGACAGATCATCCAAACAGAACATCAACAAAGTAATATCGGCCTTAAGACACATTAGACCAAATGGGACATAATTGACATTTACAGAGCCATTCATGCCAGAACATCAGATTATACATTCTTCTCCAGTGCACAAAGAAAGATCATATGTTGGGTCACAAAACTAGCCTCAATAAATTCCAGAAGATTGAGATTATATTGATACCATTGTAATGAACCCAGTTATTAAGTAACAGGAAAGGAACAAAGGCATGCCATTTGTGCATCTCTGCCAGGAAGCTACAGTTTAGACGCATGCCCAGTAAAATCAGGGCCACATAGAGAAGGTACTTGCCTGTGTCACATCTGAGAACAGGTCATTGGCCAGAGTGGGTGTGGCCACTGCAAGGCAGAAAGATTAAGATCTTAGACTCCTGATACATGCAGACTCTCCTTGTGGGTTCTTATCCTAGGAAGTTTGAAGAATAAATTTGCAGACTAAAATATTTTAAGTAAAAATGTGGAAGTTTATTGGAAGCATATACAAACTCCCGGTGGGTAGGGAAACCCAAATGGGAAAGGCCTACTCTCTCTATATAAAGTGGGAAAAAAATCTAAATCCTTCTCTCTTGAGTCTCTTTGCCTCCAGTTTATAAATGCTGGGAGCTCTTTGTGTTAACATGACCCTTTCCAAGTGGATCCTTCCTTAATTTATGACACCCGTGCTTTCCCAATTGGTCATTCTTCAGAGTATAAGTTTCAAAGGTCAAAGCCCACCTAGTGCTCTCCTCTTTCTCTCCCCTTATCTTGCAACATTCCTCTGTCCTTTGTGAATGTATGCCTTCCTCTTGTAACATTTCTCGATTCTCTGTGAAAGTAAGATAAGCATTTTGGCATCATGGAGCTATCTCCTTCCCATCACATATGCATTCCTCTCCCATAGACCTCCTTCTTCCCTAAAACTGCCTATGCTGTCTCTAAAATTCCTTTCACTCCTAAACAAAGGATTTACTGTCTTGCTTTCTTGGTTTGCACTTCTGGCCTGCAGGCCTCTCACAATCCTGCCTTGGTCCACATGGCGCACTGTCATGTGGACCCCAGGCATAATGGACTAATGGACTTCAGCATGTGCCCTGACTGGGAATCGAACCATGACCTCCTGGCTCATAGGTCCACACAACCACTGAGCCATGCCACAGGGCCTGCTTATTTTCTTTTTGCATCTAGGATAACACACCTTTGAAATGTCAGGGTCATTTCCTGTTTTATTTTACAGACCCCTCAGGGAGCAACCAAAGCACCAGAGCAGAGACCACAGATACCAAAATACCTCATTGTTATTGTTATTTTTATCATGTTAAGCGATGACTGTTAACTAACCTATACACAGAAATGTAAAAGAAGTATGTGTCAATTTGTTTTACTTTTTATCCAATCCCACAGATTTTCCTTCTTGGCTTCTCCCATCTCTCTAATCTATCACTAATGAATTTCACGTAACCATCTTTTGTCACCATATATTTGGCCTCCTTTACTACCCCTAACCCCTTCCCTCTGGTAACCACCATATTGTTGTTGTCATCTATGAGTTTCAGTTTTATATCCCACATATTAAGTAGTATGTTGTTTAATGTCCACATATTTGTGGATTCCTTACTTCCTTTTTGCAGTTGGTTTCTAATTTTAAAACATTGTGGTCAGAGAATATGTTTGGTGTTGTTATCAGAGAAATATATGGATAGTCTTTCTCCATTGCAATGCTGCAATAAGGATTTCCAGAGGCCCCCAAAGGAGGATGAGATGTGGTAGAAAGCTTTATTTGTGTGGAGTTACAATTCTCTATTTCCAAAGTCCCATTTTATTTTTTTATCCATCCTAGAAAAAGTGCAGCTGGGGATTCAGCAGAACTAGAAGCAAAGCCACTGTCCAACATTTCTGTTCCCTGGTGAAGCTGGGTCCAGTTTAGCATTAAGCTGAAATCAAATTTTAAAAAAGAAAGAAAGAAAAGAAAATAGACCGGCTCAGTTAAGGTAAAATTGACCTTTGTCAGGAAAGACATCTGGCTAGGACATGACTACCTGCTACGACTCACTTTTATTTAGAAAGCTTTGATTTCAGAGAGAAAGGGAGAGGAAGAGAGAGAGAGAATCATCAATGACAACAGAGAATCATTGATCAGCTGCCTCCTGCACACCCCACACTGGGGATCGAGCCCTCAACATGGGCATATGCCCTAATCAGGAATTAAACTGTGACTCCCTGGTTCATAGGTGGATGCTCAACCACTGACAACCAGTTGGACATAAAATTTTCATTTCTGACTATCCTATATGGTTACTTTAGGTCTCTGAGTTGGTAAGGCCACCACACAGGCCTCCCCTGAGCTTGCCAGGTTTAGTATGTGACTTCTTTTTTTGTCCACAAGGGTAGTGATAGAGCAAAATAGAGAATATAAAACAGTAGGAAATATTCAAAGGCAAACAAAAAAAAACTATATGTGTTGCAGGAGCATACTTTAATAAATTTGGATGTTTAATTGGAAATAATGATAAGCTCAACTTTGGATGAATTTGTGTTAGAAATTGGTGATGGCAAAAAATTGGCCCATTATTTTTGTTAGTTTTTCTGAATTCTTCTCCTGAAAAATTGCCCATGCTGATAAAAATTATATGCTACCTAAATATCAGTTAAAGATAACCTCTATATGTATTTTTAAACAAAATTTATAACTATTTATGATTTATCTTTTTGGCACTTTTTAGCATTGTATCCCATTATTAATAATACAAAAGGCCAATGAGAATTAAAAAAAAATAATACTTATAATATGTTAAAATATTCATTGTTACATTTTTCATGTCGCAAAGTTTGTGTTAATCTGTTTTCCTCTTTAAGAATAATAGTTAGTATGCTAACCATATGGTAAATTTAATGGACACAGGATTAAATAAACTTATTCAAGAATTATTGATTCATGAAATACTTTTGGTAAAAATTTGCAACTCATAATAAAACATCTCTCATTCTAAAGAGTTGTAAACAAGGGTGAACTGCAATATTTTGCTGTGATCTGCAAAGATTTTCTCAAAACAATCTTAGCTAATAATAGAGAAACATGTAAATTGACCGTAACTCTGCTATGCCCACAGCCAATCAGAGTGAGTATGCAAATTAACCCAATAAAGATGGCAGTTAATTTGCATACATACCTGGGTCCCGGGAACCTCCTTGGCACCCAGGTCACTCCCAGCTGGCCATCAGAGATGGGGGGGGCGTCCTTCCCAAGCCTAAATCCTCCGCTGAGGCCATCCGGAAGTCAGTGCTGGGTTGCCCAGCTGCAGCATGGCAACCCAGCACTGACTGCCCAGGTGGCTGAGACCCAGAAAGTGAGTCAGGGTCTGATCTGAAGCCTCAGTGGAAGCTGTTGATCAGTGTACTTACCTCTCTCTTTCTCTCTCTCTTTTCCCTCCTTCTTTCTTATCTTTGCCAGCAGCCAGGCTTTTCTTTCTCTGGGGTGGGGGTGGGGGGAGGCTTCTGTTAAGCCCCGCTTCTTTGGTCAGGCCCAGAGATAGGCCTGGAGATGCTGACTGGCATAGGAACCAACCAATCAGAACAAAAGGTGGATGCTGTGGGGAACCAATGGCTGCCTAGGAGGCGGAGCTTCTGATGCTGACTGGCATAGGAACTGACCAATCAGAACCAAAGGTGGGTGCTGTGGGGAGCCAATGGTTGTCTAGGAGGTGGAGCTTTTGACGCTGACTGGCATAGGAACCAACCAATGAGAACCAAAGGTGGGTGCTATGAGGAGCCAATGGGTGTCTAGGAGGTGGAGCTTTTGACGCTGACTGGCATAGAAACCAACCAATGAGAACTAAATATGGGTGCTGTGGGGAGCCAATGGCTGCCTAGGAGATGAAGCTTTTGATGCTGGCATAGGAACCGACCAATCAGAACCAAATTGACCAGCAGAGGAGGGGAGTTGGGGGCGACATCAGGCCTGCAGGAGAGGACAGTTAGGGGTGATCAGGCTGGCAGGCAGAAGCAGTTAGGGGCAATCATGCAGGCAGCCAGGTGAACAGTTAGGAGCCAGTGGTCCCAGATTGTGAGAGGGATGTCTGACTGCTGGTTTAGGCCCAATCCCTGGGATCAGGCCTAAAATGGCAGTTGGACATCCCACAAGGGGTCCCCATTTGGAGAGGGTGCTGGCTGAGTTGAGGGAACCCCCCCTCTGTGCACAAATTTCATACACCGGGCCTCTAGTATAAAATATAGTTCAAATAAGTGCATTTTTATAGTCAACTATACACATATTTTTACCATGAAAAATATTTTAGTTAATCTGGAATACTGCTCAGAACATATGAGATAATATCTCATTTTCAATTCAGCTGAGCAAATCTTGAATATAGAAATTAAATTTTAAAATGTGACTAATGCAATAGAGTCACAACTCTGTGTATCAGACACAATTTTCATCAGTGGACTTGATATTTTCTATATCTAAATATAGCTTTAAATTCATTATTATTATTTATGGAAACGTTTTTTTCATTTACTAGAAAATATTTTAAAATAAGAATACTTAACGATCCTTTCTGATTATTGCTCTTAGAAATCATTTCTTGGCGGGCACTGTTGCAAAGAATTCTTACATGCTGTACAGTTAATTTGGACTATTTAAGTATAAAAAAATCTGTATCATTCTGCTCTTTTTCAAATGCAAAAGACGAAGACAAACTTAGGGACATTTTGTTGTTGTTGACCACATGCTCTTTCTCTAGTTCTTAGAAATGTCACTTAACTTTTAGTGTTCAGTGTCTGCCCTCCCCCCTCTTCTCTGGAACTCACTGAGCCTGGCAGCCTTGGCAGGAATCCTTGACAGCTTGTCAGGCCCAAGGCAAATGCATGTAATCATTCCTCAAGTAATTAATAATTAATTATCATTCATTAATCTTAAATGAACAGTAATTGGGAATAATCAGGTCTTTAAAATAAAAGAAAACACACATAAAGACATTGTTATTTCAAAAGGAACTTTTTTAGTTCAGGACTCTTACAAGTCAAACTAATCCTGGGGCTAATTGTGAAAATCAGTGAGACAAAGAAGCATAAGGGCATGCATGAAACCTGCTACACATGGTCCCAGCACCTCTAAACTGTTCCTCTTGAAACAAACTCCTCCTGAGGTTTAAATCACAAGACAACCTATTTTCCATGGTAAACCATAAATATACACATACACTCATGCAACCACTCCCCGCACCCGCACCTTCCCCCCGCCATCCCGCCCCGCACACACTGTAATAGTGGTTCTGTTTCTTAGAAAAGCAGGTTTTCTCCTGTGCTAAAAGAAGTGGCTTTTTGGAGCACTGACATCTGAATGATATTAGCTGCTTACCCTGCCAGAGATGTATTTTTCTGAACAATAGAAATAGTTCCTAGTATAATAAAGAAGAAAAATCTGATGAAACCATTTTAATAAATGTGAATAATTAAATGTTATTTGTGTTCAGTTTTGTTCTGTAGTTATTCACAGTATCACCAGTTGTAATGACAATGTGTTGATGGAGAAAAGCTAAAACACCTTTTTTTGACATTTTTAGAAATCTTGAAAAGAAGGAAAAAAACAAAAGGGTCCTTTAAAACTATTGAAACTAATAATAGAACTGAGTTTTTGGGGAGATGATGCTTCTTCTGCTCATGTAGAAATCATTTCAGAATTTGCAACCAGGAGGAAAATAAACCCTTTACAATCACTTTGTGCAAATAACAGAAGCGGCTTGCAAATACAAATATTCATGATTATCCATATCTTCTCTGACTAATATAATATATAAACATAATATACAATATTATTTTGCAAGGCATGATTCTCTCCAGTGATGTTGCATGGAATGAAAGCGTTAAATCTTACACATTCCACTTTATCTGTCCTATTGACTACTTCTCCAATCTTAGCCCATTAGGTTTTGCATTGCAATATTGATTCTTCCATCTTTGCCAAAATTTTTTTTGTTAATTTCCATCTTCCAATCCCTGACTGTTAGAAATATAGGGAAATATAATCCTTAATGACCATTTGTAAGCTTCCCACCACAGGAGGACAAAGACCAGGAATCAGACCATATAAGGACTTAAAACAGTCCTAAAGACACCTGATAGCACATTGGCACTCCATCCACATCCCAAGCCCACCAATTCAGCCCCAGACACACTGAGGACCACAGCTTCCTGCCAGTGACTGCATGTAAGGATGAAACTCCAGCTCCTGGAGGTTGCCATCATCAACATAATACCTCCTTGGCTCAATACCCTTCCCTTTGGATATCCAATCCCCCCACCCCTTTTCCTTAAATAAATTCCACTTTTCTTAAATCACTGTCTGTGTACCACCACATTAACCTTTCACCCACTCTACAATTATCTCCAAACACTTATTTCTCTTTAAAATATGACTCAAAATGATTTTTTTTTATTGTTTTGTTTCTGCTCAGGTGGATTTAAAAAAATGGAAATGCCTTTTTTTTTGTGGCTTTAATATATAATAAAATAAATATAAAATAAATAATATAAAATATATTCTCGTACCCTATATGACATGTTACCTTTAACTTTTCCTCAAGAAAGTCATTTTATTTTAATACATATGTTTGTTTCTTCTTTGGGCAAACCCTGTGTGGTATAGAGTTTAATAATATATTTAGCCGAAACCGGTTTGGCTCAGTGGATAGAGCGTCAGCCTGCGGACCGAAAGGTCCCAGGTTCGATTCCGGTCAAGGGCATGTACCTTGGTTGCGGGCACGTCCCCAATAGGGGGTGTGCATGAGGCAGCTGATCGATGTTTCTCTCTCATCGATGTTTCTAACTCTCTATCCCTCTCCCTTCCTCTCTGTAAAAAATCAATAAAATATATTAAAAAAAATAATAATAATATATTTAGAGGCCAGTGAGTTTGTTGCTGGTCATTTCTATGATCCCAGGACATACTTCCTATATTAGTGAATGAAAACCATGTAATCTAAACATCAAATCAATAGTGGGATAACAATACCTGTTAGTAAGCATGATTGATGAAATTGCATAATGTATATTAAGACACTTTGAAGACTGAGAAGCACAACTGAAATTATCACTTTGTCTGCTTTATCACACATCATTGTCCATTACATTTTTTGAGACTTACCTTCTACATTTCTATCAAGTTAGATAAATCAAATAAATATAAAGTATCTCTAAAGCCCAACCAAAAATAAAAGACCTTACAAGGGAGTCACTTGAGTCACTTAAAAAAAAATCCTCTATTTTTATCAAAGGCTGCAGAAGCATACAGACAGCATTTCAAGTCCTAATTGTACTTTTTTTTTCTTTCTTGAAAATATATTTTTATTGATTTCAGAGAGGAAGAGAGAAGGAGAGAGAGCTGGAAAGATCAATGATGAAGAGAATCATTAATTGGCTGCCTCCTGCATGTTCCACACTGGGGATCAAGCCCACAACCCAGGCATATGTCTATGACTGGAATCAAACCCGGGACCCTTCAGTCCACAGGCCAAAACCTATCCACTGAGCAAAACTGGCCAGGGCCCTAATTGTGCTTTTTGTTGCTATTGAGTCTAAGTAAGTTTTGCTAAAGTTTATTAACACTAAGTATTTTACTTGATTAATTTGGTGTTTAGTTGATTAAAAATGGCACATTCATACTATAGACTAGTATGTGGTTTTTCTAATCTTATTCTATACATGCTAGTTAAGGAAAATACTAACAAATAGTTTTGTGATTGAAAGTAGATTAAGAAACAATATTTTTAGTATAAATAAGTTGTTTTAAATTTTATCTATATATTTATGCATTCAAAATTCAGCCAGGATAGTAAGAATGAGTTATTTCATTTCTTGATTTTGAATCTGTACACATATATATACTAGAGGCCCGGTGCATGAATTCATGCACTGTTGGGGTCTGGCTGGCCTGCCTCAATTGGGGCCAATCGAGCTGGGATGGCCAGGGGTAGCAGCTGTGGGCGGTTAGCTGGCTGGCCTCCCACCCTTGTTGAACTCCTGGTTGAAATCCCAGTCAAACTCCTGGTCGAGGGGACAATTTGCATATTAGCCTTTTATTATATAGGACTAGAGGCCTGGTGTGCAAGATTCGTGCACTGGGGGTGGGGCCCTCAGCCCAGCCTGCACCCTCTTGCATTCCAGGACCCCTTGGAGGATGTCTGCCGATCAAGCCTAAGTCGGCAGTCAGACATCTGTCTTGCAGTCTGGGGCTCTTGCAGTCTGGGACCCCTCCCTCCTTACCGCCCACCTGCAGCTTACATTTATCTTCTTTGAATGTCTATAAAATTGTTATCTTCTGGGATAAAAGAAAGTTATCAAAATTATGAAAATGATTTTAATTTCTCTCTTTTATATTTAACTTGATATGCTTACTTGGAGGTGAAAGAAAAAAAATTTGGGTAACTTCATTAATTTTACCATTGTATTTCTTATTGTTGGCCTTCTGTGTCACTTTTCTAAATAATGAGATAATTTTTCCATATGTAGTATTCAGTAAACCTTTTGTTGTATTTTGTTTTTATTTTATTGATTTATCTACTTATTTATTTATTTATTTATATTGATTTTAGAGAGAGGAAGGGATGGAGAGAGAGAGAAAAATATTAATGTGAGAGATAAACATCACTCTATTGTCTCCCAAATATACAACAACCGGAGAATGAATCTAAAACCTGAATATGTGCCCTTACCTGGAATTGAACCCACCACATTTTGGGGTATAACACTCCAACTAAGTGAGCCACACTCGCCAGGGCTTATTTATGTTTAAATTAAATTTATTTAAATGACACTGGTTAATAAAGTTATATAGGTTTCAAGTGTACAATTCTATGATACACCATCTATCTATTGCATTGTCCCTATTACCCAAATCTTCTTCTGTCAACATATATTTGACCCCCCTTTATTCTTTACTACTCCACCTTCCCTTTACTCTGATAACCAACATACTGTTATCTGTGTCTATAAGTTTTTATTTGCTTATTTTTCTTGTTCATTTCTGCATGATCATGGGATTAGCTCAACTATAACTCAAAGGCTTAAGTGTAATATCAGAGAAAATAGAGAACAGGTCTGATACATCTGTGGGATGAAATGTATGGTCAGAATAATCAGGAGTACAATAAGTAACTTCATTTTAAATTTATTTTAAGATACATTTTTGCATAGGTGACATTGCTCATAATTTTTTAAAAAGTATACTCATTACCTATCTATTTAATTTAGGTTTATTTTATTAGCAGATTTCTCTATTGGAAAATGACAAATAGACACATATATATTAATACTATATTTTATTTCCTGAAGAAGAAAGGAAATTGTCTAAGTCATATTTCATATGCCTTTATATAGCCTTGTAGGTCAATTATCAAATGAATATCTATCACAATGACTTCATCACATAATTAATATTGTAAAGTAAAAAATTCTTTTACAGGTTGGACATACTAATAAAAACAAGCTATGTTATGTAGTTAGTTCTATTTCCACTATACTTATCAATAGATATATAAATACTAGAGGCCCGATGCACAAAATCCGTGCACAGGGGTGTGTGTCCCTCAGCCCAACCTGCACTCTCTCCAATCTGGGACCCCTTGAGGGATGTCCGACTGCCCACCAGGATCAGGCCTAAACGGGCAGTCGGAAATCCCTCTCACAATCCAGGATTGCTGGATTCCAACTGCTCGCATGCCTGCCTTCCTGATTGCCCCTAACTGCGTCCACCTGCCAGCCTGATCACCCCCTAACCATTCCCTTGCCAGCCTGATTGATGCCTAACTGCTCCCCTGCCAGCCTGTTTGCCCCTAACTGCCTCCCCTGCAGGCCTGGGTCCCCCCTAACTGCCCTCCCCTGCAGGCCTTGTTCCTCCCAACTGTTCTCCCCTGCAGGCTTGGGTCCCCCCCAACTGTCCTCCCCTGCAGGCCTGGTCACCCATAACTGCCCTCCCCTGCAGGCCTGGTCCCCCCAAACTGCTCTCCCCTGTAGGCCTGGGTCCCTCCCAACTGCCTTTCCCTGCAGGCCTGGTTGCCCCCAACTTCCCTCCTCTACCGGCATGGTCACTCCTAACTGCCCTCCCCTGCAGGCTTGATTGCCCCCAATTGCCCTCCCTTGCAGGCCTGGTCCCTCCCAACTGCCCTCCCTTGCTGGCCATTTTGTGGTGGCCATCTTGTGTCCACATGGGGGCAGGATCTTTGACCACATGGGGGCAGCCATCTTGTGTGTTGGAGTTATGGTCAATCTGCATATTACTCTTTTATTAGATAGGATAGAGGCCTGGTGCACAGGTGGGGGCCAGCTGGTTTGCCCTGAAGGGTGTCCCAGATCAGGGTGGGGGTTCCCTTGGGGCGTGGGGCGGCCTGGGCGAGGGTCCTGTGGTGGTTTGCAGGCCAGCCACGCCCCCTGGTGACCCAAGCAGAGGCCCTGGGATCTGGGATTTATTTATCTTCTACAATTGAAACTTTGTAGCCTGGAGTGGAGCCAAGCCTTCTGCTTGCTCCGTGGCAGCAGCCATTTCTGTTGGGATTTATGTATCTTCTATAATTGAAACTTTGTAGCCTTAAGCGGAGGCCTGGGCAGGCCAGGGCTGCAGAAGCTTGGCTTCCTCCATCACCGCAGGCAACCCTAACCTCCTGCTCTTTCCAGTTCCATGTCTGCCGCCATTTCTGTTTGGATTTATGGATCTTCTATCATTGAAACTTTGTAGCCTTGAGTGGAGGCCTAGACTGGCAAGGGCAGGCGGAAAGCTTGGCTTCCTCCATCGCCGGGGAAACTCATGCCTCCCTCGTGCTCTCTGTGGCCGTAGCCATCTTGGTTGGGTTTATTTGCATATTCACTCCTGATTGGCTGGTGGGCATGGCTTGTGGGCATAGCTTGTGGGTGTAGCGGAGTGATGGTTAATTTGCATATTACTCTCCTATTTGATAGGATATTACTTTATGGAATGAGTACAATCAGCATCCCTTAATGATAAATGTAGAAATGCTTTATAATAGTAATTTCTCATTTAATCCATAATTAACCAATAAATATGACAGAAGATCATTTTATTTGAGTGCCAATAATTAGTGTTTTTATATGATTAGGTAAATGAGAAAGATTATTTTACTGCTAGTGATAATTTCATTCTACAATTTGGGCAATTTCATAATTTTATAGTTCCTTCAGTTACTAAATCTTACAGTTTGTCACTTAAAGCATTATTCTGGACACAAGGATGGGATAATCTATTGGGGAAAGTGAGCTCACTTTCAAGAGAAATCTATGACATTTATTTAATAAGTCTGGGAAAAGAATGAATTTACTAGGGTTTCCTTTTCTCCTATGCCTTAATTTCCTATTGGGAAAAGAAAATCTGTTTTCATCCTAAAATAGATTATTCTCTATGCATCAGAGCAGGATTTTTCATTTCAGCCCACTTTCTCAGCAGAGAGTCTGAGATATACAGCAGTGGTCTTGACTTCTGATATAAATATGTCCTCTGGTTAACACAGGTGATTTTTCACATTGGAAATTTTTGAAACCTAAACATGTTATATTAAGCCAGGATATAATGCTGCTCAATTATTAGCTAAAAATAGGAGAATGATTCAAATGCACCAAACAATATGTCTCTTCCTCTAGGTTACTTGTGGGTTTTTTTTTCTTGTAAATTAGTTTACCTTATATGTCTATAATATAGTATAATGTACAGAATAATTCTATTTGGATTTATATTTTGCACCTTCTCTTGGGCCTTAACATCTTTAAGCCTCATTCTCTTCACTTGTAATAAAGACATGACTATATCCACCATGTAGGTTCATGGTGAGTTTTAAATCTCATTAATAGCTATTACTCAGAAAATGTTAACAATAGTGGTATAGATATGCCAGTCAATAAATGAGCTTTTCTGTTTAAAAGTGTTTCCTTCTTTATTTACATTCAATTCTGTGTGTTTCATTTGCACATAAAGACTTTGAATCAAATATGAGTAAGTGATATCTTGAAGGACAATGCTAAATGGCTATTTTTCTTTTTTATATGCTTGTTTTTATAAACTTGAATTAACACACATATACTTTCTACATATGCTTCTATAGTTTACATAATGAAGACTGTGAAGTGGTTATAAACACTTCTTTCATACCAGCTGATTCAGTCAGAAGGGGTCTGTAATCATGTGTATCGATCAATAGAAGTATTGAGGAATTCCGTGTGGAAATCAGAACTTAAATAAACATAGGAGGAGCTGAGCAATGGAGCTCTGGGAAGTCCACGGTTCAGAGTGACAGTCACCATGTCTGCCACAACCTACCAAAAATAATGATTTTGTGCTTCCTTTCTGCCTTACAAGTATGGCTGGGTTGGTTTCTTGGCCCAGTCTAAACATCTGGAACAAATAAGGAGGATTTTATGTGAAACAATTTACCAGCCTCTGAGGGAGACAGTAGTGCCAAGCTGACAACTTGCTATCCAAGACATTTTACTAAGAGCAGGAATCTTTCTGACCATGGCAATCTGAACAGAATGAGAGAGAGAGAAAAAAAAAAAGGAAGTTACTCTCTCCTAAAATAACCTTAAGAAACATCTTTTCTCAAAAGTATAAAAAATACAATACCCAACAAGTGCATATTTTGGTAAAGCAATAGTTATCCATTAAAGATAAATAAATAAAAGACATTTGTTCTACTTAAGATATTGGTACAGGCAAACCTATCTTATGAGTAAAATGGCTGAAAATTATTTGATTTTTTAGTAATTACATAAGCATAAACTGAATTATATGGATTATGAGTAAAACTACACACACATTTTCCTTCCTTTTAAAGTTTTAATCAAAGATAAGATTTTATATGAATTATTACAGCCCACTAGTATGGGATAATAATGGCCTGGAGACAGAACCAAACCAGTAGTAATTTGAAAAATATAAGCATGCCCTGACTGCTGTGGCTTTGTTGGTTGGAGCATTGTCCCTTACACTGAAAGGTCATGGGTTCGATCCCTCCTCAGGGCACCTACAGGAGGCAACCTGTCCATGTCTCTGTATCACATCAGTGTTCCTCTCTCTCTCCCTCCCTCCCTCCCTTCCACTTTACCTAAAAAGCAATAGGGAAAAAAAGTTGTATTCGTTCAAAAAGTAAAAATTTCAATTAATTATAGGTCCATGTTCCGTGTGTTATTTTAGTTTTTAACATACGTGCCATAAAATATATTATGCACATATATTTGCTTCTATAATATTGCTCAACCCATTCTTATAAATTAATCCCCCCATTGATTATACCCATCTATGCTGGGCTGAGCTCCATCATCTCTTCCAGGATTATTGGAATATCCTCCTAACCTTTCTTTTTAGTTTTACCTTTGCCTTTCCATTGCATGCTTAATTTCAGCCCATCAGGCAATCTGAGTTACTTGGATAATGTTATTCCTCTACTCAAAATTCTGCCCTGGGCTCCATCTCACTCATAGTAAAATAAATTATTTACAATGACCCTCTTTTTCTTCTTCTATCCAACCAGTTGTCTCTCAGATGTAGCTTCCTAATAATATCCCGTTCAGCAAAAAATTGGCCTTCTTTTTCATTTTTTCACAAACATTGCAGGTATGTTCATACTTCAGGGACTCTTAAAAAAACCCTGAAGTTTCTTTTCTCCAGAAATGTATCCCTGATATTCACAACTTATTCACCCTTCTGTTCAGATCTTTATTCAAATATAACATGCTTCTCATGTGATATAATCTGGGCCCCCTAACAAAAGTGACCACCAAACACCAAAGTTGCTCATAACTGCTTGTTAATTCTCTGACTATCTATGTCCTTCACACATTTCATCATCTAACATGCTAATTTTGCAGACCTCACTCTAGAAAGCAAACTCCTTGAATTCTTGGACTTTTTTTTTTTTTGGGGGGGGGAAGGGGAGGTCATTGCTATATCCCCAATTGTTAGAAAAGTACTGGTAAAACAGATGGTGCATATTGAGTATTTATTGACTAGAGTAATGAATATCAAAAACATGTAATATATTTAGAAACTTTGGTAAAATTTAATATAATCTTAATAAATGTTTAAATACTTCCACAATAAAATCTTTAAGTATAATTTTGATGACAGAATTATCATCAAATTATGAACATGAAAACAAGCTAATAAAATTATGTAATGATGACTTCTACACCATCATATTAATATTGAAACTCAGTGATTCCTAAAAACACAACTGCCCACCTGGGCCATCTCAACACAAATCTGAAATCAGTCAGGTTGCGATAGTTACCTATTACTTCTGAACACTGGCAAAGATAGGTATTTCTTCCATATGAACATTTTCCTACAAATATTTTGCTTGTTTTAATAAAATGTTCAAATATGAAATATGTTTCTGTTAACATTAACCCAAGGCAAATGTGAATAACCCTTCAGGTCAAAGTAAAATGAAAGAATTGAGCAAGAATGGCTTTCTGACAGAAACAAGTGTTAGTGCTCAAGTCAGTGGAACTCTCTATCTGAAACATTGAGTTTTGATGTATAATTTATAAGAAAATTATAATAACCTTGTCTGCTAAATTAAAGAATAGAGAGTAGATAAAAGCCTTTGCATTACCTTAATATCAAACTATGAAATCTCAAGAACATAAAGTGTACTTTAATTTTTTAATGCGGTTGTGAAAGACATTACTACACAGAGCAAAAACTTACTGGATATTTTGTAGACAAAAATTCTATAAGACAAGGAAAGCATTAATTTTAATTAAATTACAAACTATAAGCATTGTTATTACATTTACCTCTTTTGTAAAAAATATTCATTATATTTTGTTATAATATACAGCATGCTATTTATGTGATTAAAATCTCTGGACCCTTCAAAGATGAATGGAAATTCATTTCTGAAGAAAATGTCATCATTCTAAATATTATACTTAATAGAATAATTAAGGTTGCATTTATTAGTTTTCCAGACTTTAAAAAGTATTTTATTCAGAAGAGAAAAATAAAATGTAACAAAATTACTTTGGAAGGAAGTTATATTTGTCATACATTTTTGAACAAAATTTACATGAAGTCTAAGGATTGTTAATTTTCTACTTTGACATGAAGAAAATAAATGTGTATGTGAGACTAAAATTTCATTTAAAGCTTCCATTAAGTGGTGCATTCTGCATCCATGTGGAAGTTGTTGTGGATAAGAAGTTACCTTGTTGTATATAAATATAACTGCATCACAATCAAGTTTCCATATACTCCTGCCCTCCCCCCGCCACACACACACACAGCCTCCCCCACTAGCAACATCCTACAATAGAGTGGTACAGTGTTGACAGTAGGGTAGATTGTGTTACTGTATGAGTGTGTTTGGGGAGAGGGGGTGATATATATTGGAACTCTTTGTACTTTCTGCTCAATTTTTTCTGTGAAACTGAAACTACTCTAAAAAACAAATTTTATTTAAATGAAGGGCAAATCAATGGTTAGAACAACACATAATGACAGAATAATAAAGAATATAAGTTAATGACAAAAGCTGAAATTTTGTGTTTATATAAGAAAATTCTACTTTTTTCCCTTCTTGTTGAATACTTGTAACTTAAAATAACTGATCTCTATTAATATGGATAGACTAACAAAAATGTCACTACTAGGTATTGCCTTTATACATGGCCTTCATTAACACTAAATTTATTCTTGGAGTTCTTGAGCTTGATTTTATAAAATTGTATCTAGATGTCTGATTTCATTTCCTTCTAACGTTTGGCTGATTTGCAGTCATTTGGCACTTGTCTAGCTACATTATGACATGTTATCAGCCATGTATTAGACAGAAAACTAATTATTTCAAAGAATAACAACATGGAAACATGAAGTATATAGAGTTGATTTGGGGAACACTCTCTCTCTCCAGGGAGGGTGCCCACGAGACATGCAACCCGGGGAGCAATGACAGCAGCAGTCTTCCTGTGTTAACCCCCTGAACCTCTCCCAGGCCTCCTTTCCTCTGACTTCTCGGTGAGCCAAAGGAGCCCTGCCTAGGGACCTTTCTTTCCCATAACAATTTTGTTTTTATTTTTCTAAATATATTTTATTGATTTTTTACAGAGTGGAAGGGAGACGGATAGAGAGTTAGAAACATCGATCAGCTGCCTCCTGCACACCTCCCACTGGGGATGTGCCCGCAACCAAACATGCCCTTGACCAGAATCGAACCTGGGACCTTTCAGTCCACAGGCCGACACTCTATCCACTGAGCAGACCGGTTAGGGCCCTATAACATTTTTAAAAAGTCTTTATTGTTGAGAGTATTACAGATGTTCCCCATTGGCTCCCTCCACCTGGAATAGAATGGCTCTTTTAAAGAAGGCATGTCTTGAAAACATTGTAAGTAACGTGAATGAACAACTGCTGTCTAAGGTGAAAGATTATAGTTGACACAAACAATAAGCAAACAAAATGTTTAGGAGGAAAAGCTGGAGAGAGATTTTCTTTGGAAATTAATATATTTAAATGCCCACATATATAGGGGAATTTAGGAAACCATGGGCATGTATAAGGCAGGACACATACTCAGAAAAGACCTGAGAAGTCCCTAAGCTCTTACCTCTGACTTATATTTAGACTCATTATTAACGGGGAGATGACAAGACCTTGGTTCTTGTCTTCTTGAAGGAAAGATTTCAATGAAGAGACAAAGTGTAGCAAAGTTAGAACTGATGGGCCACAGCAAAAATATACTTAGGACAGTGAAACAAGGAAGGGCATAGAAGTAACAGGAGAGCCCAGGAGGGGCTGCTTTGACTCACTGAGAAGTCAGAGAAAAGGGGGCCTTGGAGACAGGTTCAGGGGGTTAGCCCAAGACCAGCTGCCACTGCCCTTTGCTCCCCTGGTTGCAGGTCTCCTGGGCCCCCTTAGAGAGAAGGGGGAAGGGAGTGGCTTGTGCATGCTCTCTGGGGGGACAGTGCACATTAGGTCTTTTATCCTGAGCGTATTTATTTCTCTCTTGCAGGTGGAAAGCTTAGGGCAGGTCTCAGGGGAGGGTCTCAATAGAATATTCATCAGCTTTTCAGGTGTGTTCTATCAGGGTCATGTTCTCCATTGATTGTTGGGAGACAGGGCAGGGTGTCATTAGTCAGTGCAGCTGGTCCAAGCATCACTTGTCTGATTTTGCTGTCTTTCTCGTCCTGGAGCTGAAATACAACTGAGGCCTAGATGCTACCTTTAGGGAGGAAAAGTTAGGGGGTCCAAACCACATGACCAGTGGTAGGGAAGGAAAGGTTACCCTGAGGTTGAGGTTCTTGTTTTCCAGTTTTGTATCTTGGTAGGCATCCAGAGCTCTCTGCCCTGGTGAGTTTCTGTACATTGTCTGTTCATGTTTGTCTAACTGCCTATAACATTAGTATGAACAGGAAACAAAGACTAAGGCAGAGTTGTAATAGCCAGCTGCGGGAAGTCACCCACTGCCGATACTATCATGAGAGTGCACCAAGGATCGCAGAAGGCTGATAGACCTTGGGCATTAGCAGGACCCACCCTAAAGCACCCAATTGTTGAGATAATGGTGGCTCAAGGCAATTCCCTAACCTGATAATCCTTTTACTGTTTACCAAGCTTTATCTTTGATATGCCTGTATGCATTGCTAAAGGGAAAATGTGTATTCAAGTAAATAAATAGCAGACCAAGCCAGAAGTTGGTGTGTCTCTTCAAGAAAGAGGCTCCCCCTGGCCCCTAATGACTTCTAAATTCATATTTCTTGTATAGCATTTTCATATGTGTGTCAGCCCCTCCTTCGGATCCTAAACCCAGCCATGCAGGTTGCAGCAGACAGCTAAGTCTAGGGAGTATTCCTGCACAAAGCCAATTTGCCGAGACATGGAGGTGTTGGTTTTCTATTCTTTTATGTTTTGTTTGTTTGTTTTGTTTTGTTTTAATTATTAAGGCATTTAAAGAAATATCTCAAAATACTATCGGACCACAATCTACAAATAGGGAAGTCTGGGACCACACATTACAAATAATACAGACCTAAAATTATTTTAGAAAGTACCAAACAAAAAAATCTCAACCCACAGCAAGAAAGGAATTAAACCCCAGTGAGGTGGAGGCAATCTGATTTTTAGTTACCATTTTACAATATTCAAAATGTCTATTTTTAACCAAAAACAAAAAGCAAATAAAGAAATAATAATGTACATCTTTTCATAGAAGAAACACACAGAAAATGTTCTTGGGAAACCACAGATATTAAATTTACTAAATAAAGACTCTAAGACAACTGTATAAAATATACCTGAGGATCTAATGAAAAACATGAGCAAAGAACTAAAGAAAGTTAGGATAATGATGTCTTAATAAACAAAGAATACTGATAAAGATACATAAATTATAAAAAGGTACCAAATAGAAATTCTGGAGCTAAGAAATACAAATTAAATGAAAATTTTACTAGGTAGTATCAATAACTGATTTGAATAGGCAGAAGAAAGAATTAGCAAAATTACAGTAGGATGATTGAAATTATCCAGTCAGAAGACCAGAAAGAAAACCGTTTTTTTTTTAAATGGGACACCATCAAGCCTACAAAAATATCTACTAGAATTGCTTAATAACAATAATACATTAAAAAAAACACACACACAAGAAAGTAAGATGTGTTGACATTGTAACCCTCATAAATTGATTAAGTGGGGCGGGGGGAATGTAGTCAGTGTGAAAAACTGTTTTGTGGTTTCTCAAATAGTTAAACATAGAAATAATTGAAAATAGGTGTTTAAACCAAAACACATTTACCAATATACATATCAGCTATTTACAATGGCACAAAGTTAGAAATAATTCAAATGTCCATTAATATATCATGTACAAACAACAAGTAGTATGTCCATAGAATGGAATAATACTCAGCCTTACACAAGAATAGAATGCTGAGGCTACAATGTATAAGAGTCTTAAAAGTATAGGCAAAGAAAAAGAATAGGCAGAGTCTTTTCCTCAAAAGAATATGAAAAAAAAAAAAGCTAGACTTGGACAGTCAGATATTGTATGATTCCAATTATATAAAAGATACAGGTAATTCCTTAGAAACAGAAGCAACTAGATGGTTACCAGGTGCTGAGGAGAAGGTAGTTATGTCTACCATTTTCTTAATGACTGTAGGTTTTCTTTTGGAGTGACAAAAGTGTTTTTGAAGTTGATATGGATGGTGGTTGCACAACATTGTGAATGCCATTGAATTTTAAAATTGTAATGGTTAATTTTCTGTAAATTTTATCTCAATATTTAAAACGAATGTGTTCATATTGTAAGGTAATATTTAAAGTAGTGACCCAGTTCACAAATTTGTGCACATTGAAAGGAAATTAATTAGAAGAAATATTTTAATATCACTATTCGCCCTTTCTCTATAATAGAAGTGTCAACCAAATTCACGATTGACAATGACAGATCAAAGCACACGCGTGTGATTGGCACCAGTGAGAACTTTATATATATCTCGATAAACTTGCTTAATTAGACCTGCTTTCTGATTTAACTACCTTTTTCTAACCGGACGGAAGACCCAACAGAAGGCCAGGGAGCTGAGGGAGTGGGAACTGTGGGCCCCGGTTGCCCTTAGTGCAGTGGCAGGAGGAGGGAGCTGTGGGCCCAAATGACCAAAAGATGTTCTCTCACAGCATGGCAGGGTGGGGCCGTGGAGGCTGAGGAGCCTCGCGGGGTGGAGGGCTGTGAGCATGGAGGTTCATGGGGCAGGGGCCATGGAGGTGGAGGAGCGATGCTTGGCAGTGGACATGGCCCTGATTGCAGCTAGGCCTAGGGATCCCAATAGCACACGATTTAATCGTGCACTGGGCGTCTAATATATATATATATATATATATATATATATATATATATATATATATATACACACACACACACACACACACACACATATATAAAAGGCTAATATACTAAGTGTCCAACCATCTGACCAGTTGCTATGACACACAGTGACCACAGGGGGCAGATGCTCAACACAGGAGCTGCCGTGATGCACACTGGCCATTTACAGAGAAACGGCACTGCGGACCTGGCACCTACAAAGCAAGACTCAGTTTCCCCCAAGTGGGACACAGACCCTGCCACCACCTCGAAGTGACAGCCCACCAAATTGCAGCCAACGTTGCCGCAACCCTATTGCACAAAATGTGGCTCACAGCACAGCCCAGCCCAGAAACAGTGGCTGTGGGCGCTGGGTAATGATGTCATGTAGCAACACCCAGCTTCCTCTCCCTAGCGACGGCCATTTAACAATAAATGGCACTGTGAAGATGGCACCCACAAAGCAACACTTGGTTTCCCCCAAGTAGAACACAGGCCCTGCCACCACCCCACAGCGACACCCCACCAAATCATGGCCAACACTGTGGAGATCCCATGGTCCAAAATGCGGCCCACAGCCCAGGCCAGCCCAGAAATGGTGGCTGTGGACTCTGGTAATGATGTCATACAGCAACGCCCAGCTTCCTCTCCCTAGTGACTAGCCTCCTTCAAGGTTTTTCAGCCCAGGAACACGACTTGCTTTATAGTCAGGTGGAAACATTTTACACTTTAACCAAATGTCTATGAAGCATTTTCCCGTGCCTCATCTCATTTGATCTTCACAGAAGTCCTGTAGTAGGTTGATAGGAGACTCAGTGGAATCCTATTTTCATTAGCTGGCAAACAGAGATTTAGAAAGCTTAGAAATTTGACCCAACTGAAAAGAAGTAAGAAATGGTGGACCTTGGAAATGACTTCAGGTTTTCTCACTGCACAGAGCATAGTCAAACACTGCTGCAGTTAAATATTTTATCCTTTGTTCTTCCTGTGTTATCTACAATAATAATCTTCTTTGTGTTGATATTTACTGCTGTGTTGCTGACAATTACCTGAAAGAGAAGTTGGGGTGCTTCACTGGGCTAGAAAAAGTTTAGTTAAATCAGAAAGCAGGTCTAATTAAGCAAGTTTATCGATATATATAAAGTTCTCACTATCCTCCATATCCTTGACAACATGTGTTTGTTGATTTGTTGATGATAGCCAATCAGACAGGTGTGAGGTGATATCTCATTGTGGTTTTAATTTGCATTTTTTTGATGATTAGTGATGTTGGGCATCTTTCCATACATCTACTAGCAATCTGTATGTCTTTGAAGAAGAGTCTATTAAGGTCCTTTACCCATTTTTTAATTGAATTGTTTGTTTTTTAGTGTTGAATTTGAGATCTTTATAAATTTTGAATATTAATCCCTTTTAAGATACATCATGGGCAAATATGTTCTCCCATTTTGAGGGTTGATTTTCATTTTTTATGGTTTCCTTTGCTGTGAAAAAACTTTTAGTTTGAACTGCTTTATGAAACAGCAATTCAACTTCTGGGAATATATTTGAAGAAACATAAATCAATGATTTGAAAGAATATATGCACCCCTATGTTCATTGCAGTGTTATTTACAATATCCAAGATTTGGAAACAGTCCATCACTAGATGAGTAGATAAAAATGTTTTGCTACATTTACACAATGAAATACTACTCACCCCTTACATTTCAGGGCAGTGTGGTTGGACTGAGAGAGTATTATGTTAAGTGAAATAAGCTCGTCTGAGAAAGACAAATGCCATAGGATTTCACTTATATGTGGAATCTAATAAATAGAGCAAACAAACAAAATAGAAACAGACCCATAGATATGAGAACACACAGCTCTTGGGGAGCTTTTTGGCAAATGTTGAACTAGGTAAAGGGATTAAGCATAAACAAAGCACAATTTATAAAGACAGACATCAATATGGTGATTACCAGAGGGAAGGGGGGCAGGTAGAAGAGGGTAAAGGGGGGATAAAGGTGACAAAAGGAGACTATACTATTTATGGATAACACAGAATACAATATAAATATGATATATTATTGAATTGTACACTTAAAAGCTATTTAATTAATCGATGTAACCCAAATAAATCCATTAAAAATTTAAAAAATAAAAATAAATAAAATGGATGGATCCAAATCCATACTTGATCTTTTTAATTGAAATAGAGGTGTGCATGAAAACATAGGGACCTTGGCTTTGGGTAGATGTAATGATATTCCCAGTGTTACTGGGAACCCTTATTTGGATTCAGGCTGTCTGACCCTGTGTCCAATAACAAAGGCAGGGTTGAATCATATTAGGCCTTTATTGAGAAGCCCAGCCAACCAAGAAGACAAGGCACTTACAAGCATTTAAATCCTGTCTTATAGCAAGGAGTAAGGGGACAGGATCATAAAGGAGAAGGGGCTAGAGTAAGACCCAGGAATGGACATAAGCTATTATCCTTAGTCATCAAGCAATAGGATGATGTTGATGAGATGATGGTTTGACTCCTGGTGGGTCGGCCTGACCATGCTTATCAGTTCTGCTTGTTGGATTCACAGCTGAGTCTCCTCCTCAATCACTTCACACAAGCCTTGAAAAGAAAACTTAAGAAAACCTCCTATCTATATATATAAAAGTCTAATATGCAAAGTGTCTTCTCAGCAGTTGACCAACTGGGAGTTTGATTGCTCACTATGATGTGCACTGACCACCAGGGGGCTGTGCAGAATGAGGGAAGGCCCTGGCTGGCAGCTGGCAGCCACTAGGAACCCTACCCATGCACAAATTCTGTACACTGAGTCTCTAGTTCATATATAAGAAACTTAACCACCTATTCAGATAAGTATATGTGTTCTAAGATTTAAAATAATATGATTATTTTTAATATTAATTCAGGTGCTCTAGCTATTAGATTATAAACCCCCCTCCCCCCATCACTAGGGTCAAATGATCTAGCTGACCAAATTATCTAAAAATGTTGCCTATTTTTAACTTAATATACTGTATGAGAGTTTTTAAATCAGAGTAAATTCACATTAAAAAAAAATATGTAACCAATTATGCAACTTTCATTATATTTCAACAGTTTTACAACCTGATATTAAGTACATTATGTATTTGTTTACTTGTTTATAAAAGAAGGGAATTTGCATGTCTTAGAAAACTAGAAAGCACAGAAAAATTGCTCTTAAATATTAGCAAAATAAATGAATATATGAGTACACAAGGTTAGATGGTAAAGCATTTAGAGAAGGTAGTTATAAAAGGAAGTCCTTTTTTTATGTGCTTCCTCCTTCATAAAACAATTGAGCTTGCCCTGAGACCTCACCTGGTTTTGCCTCAGTCATTTACTCAAGGTCTAAGACTGTTGCTCATGATGGCTTACTTCCGCACTATTAGATATTGGCCAACTTCCAGCAAGAGGTGAAACTCAAAAGTTGCCTCCTGGTGGCAGTGATTAGGTCAAAGTCAGAGAAATTAATTCTGTCCAACTGGGTTGAGCTTTGTCCTATGAACCAGGAGGTCACAGTTCAATTCCCTGGTCAGGGCACATGCCCCAGTTGCGGGCTCGATCACCAATATGGGGTTCTCATAATTGATGTTTCTATTTCTCTCTCCCTCTTCCTTCCTCTCTGAAATCATTAAAATTATATTAAAAAATTAGTTCAGATCTATGTGTTTGTGTGTGTGTGTATGTGTGTGTGTGTGTTTGTTGTTATTGTTTTAAATACAAACTACATGCCCCACACTGGAGGTCGAGGCTGCAACCAAGGCATGTGCCCTGACCAGAATCGAACTGTGACCTGGGTCAACACTCAACTGCTGGGACAGGTTTATGTTTTTAATTGAAAGGGTTAGTTTGAAATTTGAAATGAAGATACTTAGATAAAACAAGGAGGAGGATGGTGAGAATTTGGAATCTTACCTTAATCAGGGAAGACTAACATATTTGGCTAGGACTACTTTTGTCTCTAGAGAGAAGTCAGGATTCTAGAATATTGAGACTGAATAATGGATATTTTTCCTAACACTTTTTTCTCTGTCCCGAACAATATAATTTTTAATAAAATATTAATAATTTGTTAAACTGGTGAGATAATTTTTTTCAAATACAATTCTTCCTCTAAATTGTTCTTGTAGATTATTGGCATATTTTAGATACACTGAGGGCAACTATGTTTAATAAAACAAATGTTATAAGTAACTTTATTACAATCCTTGTGAGATAGTAATAAGCCTTGATAACAGCCAGTCAATTTGAAGGAGGTTCAAAGGACAGGACATTCTCTGCTCTCTAACAATATCCGAAAAGTAAGCAAATAAGGAAGCAATACAAATTCTCTTGATCACAGTATCTGTAAGTTATATTCCTGAGAAATGTACATATAACTTGCCAATACTGACATATTGACCACAGTACAGTATTTCAATTTTGTCTTTTTTTTTTTTTAATAAAAACATTTTTGTAGGAGATTCATATTGACAAATTTTAACACAGAATGTCTAAACAGAGGAGGGTAGAAACTAGTACAGGTAATAGAAAGAGAAAACAGAGGGATATAAAAAAGGCTGAAAATAAAGAAGTTGGAATAGCAATGTACTTTATGTATCCAGAGAATACACCAGAAAAAAAAAGTAATTTAAAAGTGCAATGTCAGATCCAAAACTGACTCATTGATGCTTGCTATTTTACTTTTCTATTCCTTCTTATTAATTATGCTAGATCTCCATTTCATTAAAACTTCTATCAAATTAAATTCAGCTTCTGAAGGTGCACTAGAATATCATTAACAAAGTAAAAGCCATTAAATGAGGCTTCCCTGTTTTTTTCTTTTCTCCACTCCCTACTTTACAAAATAAATAAATAAATAAATAAATAAATAAATAAATAACATTCCGATGTCCTCTACTTCTAGTCAAAAACGAGGTAAGCCTACTTCATCAAAAACACCACACTACTAAATAAATAAGCTCAGGCTACAAAAACATTAAAAACTCTCAATATCCTAAAATATATTTGTGATAGTTTGGATTGTATTTCTATCCTTTTTTGCTCTATGTTTTTATTACTTGTTTATCAATTTTTTTTAAATCTTCTATAGTTTTATTAATTCAAAGGTAGAAAATAAAAAATACATAAATATGTTATTTGAAAGTAAGAATTTCTTAAAATTAAATTAATAATAATTATAATAAATCATTTGGCATGCATTTCCTTTTTGTGCATATTCAAACGAGGAATGCATATTTATTGTAAGGTATTTTAGTACATAATATATACTGGGCAATTTTTTTCTATATCTGTAAAACTAGATATGACTCATTTTTCTGTCATTACTCTTTTTAATATATTTAATATTTTAAATAATTTTTAAAACCCCACACTAGTAAATAAATAAGCTCTTACTTATACAAAGCCCATAATTCTCTTCTGTAATGATATTTATCTGGCAGAGATAGCCACTGCCAAAAATGTATGCCATTAATATAAGGCTTTCATTGCCTATATTCCCTTGCTTCTAACTTGCTATAGGAATATATTTTTCTTATTTCAAAAAAATGCAGATAATAAAGCCAGTGGGAAATAGAAAGGTGAGTAAATGACATTATAATGTGATTTACCACATTATATGTGAAATAAAATAATGTTAATTCAAGGTAGATTGAGATATGTTTAGGATACACGTTATGCTGTCAAGAGCAACCACAATAATATACAAAGAGGTATAATCATACAGCTAATAGAAAAGATGTAATGGAGTCCTAAAAATTTAGACCATCTCAATAGCAGGAAAGAACAGGGGACAAGTAAAAAACAAATAACAAAATGAAAGACTTAAAACCAATTTCATCAATAATTACATGTAATGAACTAAACACTAATTACAAAGAAGAGATTGTCAGCCTGGAATTTTTTAAAGAATCAAATGGATCCTGCTAATAATACAGGTACTGTAAATATAAAGAGAGGCTGGTTCAAAGTAAGAAATTGGCCAACCACTTACCATGGCTGAATTATGCATAAAAAGTCAGGTGTGGTTTTATTAATGTTCCACCGAGTAGACTTCAAGACAAAGAGTATTATCTGTGATATAAAATGACAATTAAACTTGCTAAAATTATCAATTCAAAAAGACATTGCAGCCGGCTGGTGTGGCTCAGTGTTTGAGCATCAACCTATGAACCAGGAGGTCATGGTTCCATTCCCAGTCAGGGCATATGCCCAGGTTGCGGGCTCAATCCCCAGTGTGGGGTGTGCAGGAGGCAGCCAATCAATGATTCTCTCTCATCATTGATGTTTCATCTCTCTCTCCCTCTCCCTTCCTCTCTGAAACCAATTTAAAAAAAAAAGACATTGCAATAATAAATATAAATGTACCTAACAAAAGGGATAAGTAGAAAAATCCAAAACTATGTAAAAGTTTATCACCCCTTTCTCAGAAACAATATTAAACAATTTAAATAAAACAAACAGGAGAGATATAGCAAATGTAAATAACATAATCTGAATTTACCTAATACTATAGAATAAATCCTTTAATAAATGAAACACACACATTCTTTTCAAGTATACATGGGACATTTGCTAAGGTAAGTCATAGTCCAAAACATACTCTCAATAATTTTTTTCACGGGATCAAAATGCTCCAAATTTATTTATTTGGGCCATAATATGGCTGAATTATAAATGAAGACATCTAGAAAGAAACAATCCTGAAAGAAAACTTGTGTCAAATAATTAATCACAAGGGAAAACAGAAAGTATTTTGAACAGAATAATAATGAAACACAATATATCAAAAAGTGTGGTTTGCTGTTAACATGTCTGCAGTGTGAAATTTATAGTTTCAAGTTTCCAACCTGAGTCTTGGAGAAAAGTTTGATGTTAGCCAGGTACACTTTAAGGGAAGGTTGTTTCAGGCAGAAATGTTAGTACAAAGTTTAGATATAAATAAATAGAATGACAGATTCAAGAACGTGAAGGTGGTTGGATATGTATGGAATATAGAGGTGCAATAGTAGGTATAAGAAGATTCAAATGGTAATATTAGCCAGGTGGCAAGACAAAGAATAATATATTATGATTTTTAAAAATTAACCATGTCCCAAGAACATGAGTGAGTCATTGAGGTCCCTTACCTATAGTGTTAGAAGATAAGATATGTTGGTTAGAAAATCAATCTGGTAATACAGAAAAGAAGACGAGAACTGGCAAAATCATAATGGAGACTGTTATAATAGATGTGGAGAAAGGCAAACACATTATAATATGGTAAATAATTGGAATATGATGGACACAATAATTTTTTTAATTCAGCATGCATTTACAGAGGACTGCAAATTGTTAGATTTTATGCCAAGTTCCAGAAGTGTAATGAAAAATATATGGTCTCTTGTCTTACAGAACCCCTAATCCAGTGAGAAGCACAAACACACAATAGTAAGGAAAAAGCTCTAAGAGCAGTTTTACATTGTATATCAGAGGAAGACTAATAAATGTTCATTTGTGGTTTCTGTCATTGTATATGTTGGGAAGGATAATTTAAGTGTGCCAATAAAGTTACTGATTGAGTCGTAGGCTTGATGGTGTCACATTAACAGAGACAGGAATCTGCAAGAATCAGAATTGGAAGTAATTTTCTCTTGAAAAATCAGAGACTAATTTCCTATTATTTACCATAAATTCCTAAAAAAGTGTTACCACTTTAGGATGAACTGATAGGATGAACTTCCCATATGAAAAATAGTTATAAGTACATGACATTTTTTCATCACAAATTATGTTTCTGGACAACCAGCACACTTCCTTAATATCATCTAATAGTAGGTATATGCTATTCTGAAATTATTGTCATAAATTTTTGGTAAATATCTATCAGTATATAATGAGATTACAGTTAAGAGCACCATAGAGTAAACTAATTTATTTGCTAATCTTGATGAATATTTTTCAAATACTCTTTTATTTTAAAAATACAATGAAGTATAACATTGATCACAGGATCATGTTTCATGGACACTTGTGAGAATTATTAATGTCTGAGTTTGTTGTTTTCATATATAAGTTTTATTATACTTCCGGAATAAATTCATCCCCCATGCTTTATGATATAGAAAACAAGGATGCTAGCATCCCACATGTCTTAACTTGAAAGTAAATTCACAATGCATTTTTAGTACCTGATTATTCTATGAAATAAAAACATCAACTAGTTGCATTCTCAGTACTTGTCAGGTATATAGTCTCTTAATTACTGTCTTCTAATGTCTTACAAAAGCACTTCTGAGAGAACTAGTATTTATAAAGGATTATCTGAAACATTAAATCTAACCATATTTTCTGATACTCTAAAATCTATTGCTGGATTCATCCAAGTCATGTAAAGTAAATAGTCTGATTTTTATTGACTGCTGGTTTAATTACTTTGGCTGAACTGCACTTTGAAGCAATGTCATATATATATATTGAAATTTATTTTTTAAATTGTTTACATTATTGCAGATGTTCTCCATTTATCAAGCTTTTGCCCACCTTCATCCAGCCCATGCTCCCCCTCTCCACGTCCCTGTACACACACACCTCTGGCCCTCACCACACTGTTGTCTGTATCCATGGGCTATGCATATAAGCTCTTTGGCTAATCTCTTCATCTTCTTTCATCCAGTCTCCCCCACCTCTCTCCATTCTGACAGCTGTCAGTCTGTTCCATGTATCCATGCCTCTGGTTCTGTTTTGTTTGTCAGTTTATTTTGTTCATTAGATTCCACATATAATGAGGTCATATGGTATTTGTCTTTGTCTTCTTTTGCTTAGCATAATACTTTCCAGGTCCATCCATGCTGTCAAAGGGTAAGAGTTCTTTCTTTTTTATAATCACATAGTATTTCCTGTGTAAATGTAATATAACTGTTTTAGCCATTCATCTACTGATTTGGCCTGTTTCCAGATCTTGGCTATTGTAAATCATGCTACTGTGAACATAGGGGTGCATATATGCTTTCAAATTGGTGTTATGGGATTCTTGGGAGATATTCCCAGAAGTGGGATTGCTGGATCAAAAGACAGTTCCATTTTTATTTATTTTGAAGAAACCCCATACTGTTTTCCACAGTGGCTTCACTAGTCTGCATCCTCACCAATAGTGCATGAGGGTTCCTTTTTTCCACATCCTCCACAGCACTTGTTTGTTGATTTATTGATGGTAGCCATTTAGGCCGGTGTGCTATTTCATTGTAGTTTCAATTTGCTTCTGTCTGATGATTAGTGACATTGAGCATTTTTTTAAATATATCAATTGGCAATCTCTGGGTCCTCTTTGTTGAAGTGTATATTCAGGTCCTTTGCCCATTTTTTAATTAGATTGTTTGTCTTCCTAGTGACAAATTGTATAAGTTCTTTATATATTTTGGAAATTAACCCCTTATCAGATGTATCATTGACAAATGTGTTCTCCCCTACAGTGGGTTCCTTTTTCATTTTGTTGATGGTTTCTTTTGCTGTGCAGAAGCTTTTTAGTTTGATGTAGTCCCATTGGTTTATTTTTACCTTTGTTTCCCTTGTGCTAAGAGATAGGTTGGCAAAAATATTTCTACAAGAGATGTCTGAGATTTTACTGCCAATGTTTTCTTCTAGGATATTTATGGTTTTATGACTTATAATGAAGTCTTTTATCCATTTGAATTTATTCTTATGTATGGTAGAAGTTGATGGTCTAGGTTTATTTTTCTTCATGTACCTGTCCAATTTTTTTCAAACAACATACATTTTTAAAAAATATATTTTTGTTAATTTCAGAGAGGAAGGGAGAGGGAGAGGAGATAGAAACATCAATGATGAGAGAAAATCATTGATTGGCTCCCTCCTGCAAGCCTCCCACTGGGGATAGAATCTGCAACCCAGGACATGTACCCTGACCAGGAATTGAACCATTATCTAGGTCAATGCTCAATCACTGAGCCATTGTGGTCAGTCAACAACACCATACATTTTTTAAAAAAATTTTCGCTTTTTATTGAATTTATTGGGGTGACACTCTTTAACGAAATTGTACCATTTCAGGTATACAAGTCTACAACACATTATCTGTACACTGAATTGTGTGTTCATCACCCCAAGTCAAGTCTGTGTCCTTAACCACAATTTTGTATCCTCCTACTTTGCTGAATTTATTTATTAAATCTAGTAGTTTTTTTGGAGGAGACTTTAGGGTTTTCTATGTACAATATCATGTCATCTGTGAATAATGACAGTTTTATTTTATACTTTCCAATTTGGATGACTTTGATTTCTTCTTCTTGTCTAATCACTGTGGCTAGCACTTCTGGTACTTTGTTGAATAGGATTGGTGAAAGTGGACATCCCTGTCTTATTCCTGATCTTAAGGGAAACACATAGTTTTTGCCCTTTGAATATGATGTTGACTGAATATTTTCATATATGGCTTATATTATGTTGAGGTATGATACCTCTTTTCCCACTTTTCTGAGAGTTTTTGTCATAAATGGTGCTGAACGTTATTGAAAGTTTTTTCTGCATCATCCTATATAATAAAGAGCTAATATGCTAATTAGACTGGATGACAGAACGACCTTCTGGAATGACCAGTGGGTAGGGGATGGGGCTGTGGGGTCATGAGGCAGCTGGGGCCAGGAGGCAACCAGGGCTGCAAAAGCCAAGCCCCTTGCATGAATTTCATGCATCGGGATCTAGTTGTTTAATACATGCTATTTAGCCTCCATGTGTTTGAATATTTTTGAGTTTTTTAGTTGATTTCTCGTTTCATGCCATTGTGATCTGAGAAGAATCTTGATATGATTTCAGTCTTTTTTTAAATTTTTTAATACTTATTTTGTATCCTAACATGTGGTCTATCTTTGTGAATGTTTCATGTTCACTTGAGAAGAATCTATATTCTACAGCTTCAGGGTGGAATGTTCTGTAGATGTCAATTAAATCTATCTGATCTAGTTTGTCTCTTAAGGTTGCTGTTTCCTTGTTGATTATTTGTCTGGGAGATCTATCCAGCGATGACCATGGGGTATTAAAGTGCCCTACTATGAATCTATTTCTGTTGATCTTTCCCTTAAAGTCCACCAATAGTTTATATATATTGAGGTGCTCCTATATTGGTACATATATATTTACAAGGGTAAATATCTTCTTGTTCGAGAAATCCCTGTAGTATTATATAGTGACCTTCTTTTTCTCTTTTAAGGCCTTTGTGTTGACGTTAATTTTATCTATTACTAGTGGCCCAGTGCACAAAATTCGTGCACATTAAAAGGGGATTAATTAGAGGAAATAATTTAATATTGCTATTTGCCCTTTCTCTATAATAGAAGTGTCAGAGATGAAAGAAAATTAGTAAAATGTATATGAAAACCTTCCTCCTGTCAGAGTCTGGGGCACACCACGAGACCCAGAGTAAAGTCCCCGTCCCCCACATGTGCCTCAAAATTGTGTGAGACCCAGACCCGGCCACCCCCCCTTCACTGGGATAGATCCAGACCTGGCTAGTCCCACCCTTGTCAAGCCCCGCTGGGCAGGGAACGTAGCCTCAGGTCCCCTGGCCCTGTGCCAGGATGGGGGGCGTGGCCTGAGGTCCCCCATCAAACCCCGCCAGGTGTGGGACATGGCCTGAGATCCCCTGTCAAGCCCCACTGGGTGGGGGGCATGGCCTGAGGTCCCCCGTCAAGCCCCGCCAGGCGGGGGGGGGAGGGGGCGCAGCCTCAGGTCCCCTGGCCCGGCACTGGGAGGGGGGAACAGCCTCAGGTCCCCTGTCAAGCCCCATCGGCAGGAGGGTGCAGCCTCAGGTCCCCCCTGGGCGGGGGCCGTGGCCTGAGTTCCCCAACCCAGCACTGGGGGTGCACCTTGAGGTCCCCTGTCAAGCCTCACCAGACAGGGGGGCACAGCCTCAGGTCCCCTGGCTGGGTGCTGGGGCGGGGGGAGCAGCCTGAGGTCCCCTAGCTCAGCACCAGGACGGGAAGCGCACCTTGAGGTCCCCCGTCAAGCCCCACTGGGTGGGGGGCATGGCCTGAGGTCCCCTGTCAAGCCCTGCCTGCCTGAGGTCCCCTGTCAAGCCCCACGGGGGCGGGGGGAGGGTGTAGCCTCAGGTCCCTGCTTATTGCTTGTTAAGGCTCCTTTTGGGAACTTGGCCTCAGCTGTGGTGCAGCCATCTTTGTTACAGAGTGATGGTTAATTAGCATATTCCCTCTTTATTAGATAGGATACATATTGCTACTCCAGCCTTTAGAGCAATCAAATAAATATTTACTCTTGCTCTACTTTCATTTCAGAGATGAAATACATATCACTTTTTGTTCACTCGTTTTTTCCCCTCTAAAATGGGAACCACTTTAATCCAATAGAACTATATTTTATTTTATTTTATATTATTAGATACATTTTAAATATCTAAGTTTTTTCTTTAATAATCATATCCTATAGTTATATATTGGTAACGCTAACAATAGCATCAATACACATACTAGTATTTATTTTTTACATAACAGCTTTAGATTTATATAATTACTGCAAAGATAATACAGACTTCTTGTATACTTACTTTGTTTTACTTATTTTTAACATCTTACTTCAGCATGGTACATATATCAAAGCTAGAAAAAAATGATGTTGCTCATTAATTAAAGCTAATGCATTTTTTATATATTTAGTTTCTCCATAATTTCTTATCTGTTCCAACATCCCACTGAGGATACTACATAAGTTTATTATTCACTTGAGGCCCAGTGCATGAAAATTCATGCACTCAGAGGGGTCCCTCAGCCCAACCTGTGCCCTCTCACAGTCCAGGACCCTTCAGGGGATGTCCACCTGCCAGTTTAGGCCCATTCCCCAGGGTTTGGGCCTAAGCTGGCAGTCAGACATTCCTCTGGCAGCCAGGAGCCCTTGGGGGATTTCCAACTGATGGCTTACGCCCATGTGGAGCAGGCCTAAGCCACAGTTGGACATCCTTAGCATTGCCGAGGAGGCAGGAGAGGCTCCCATCACTGCCGCTGGACTCACAGCCATCAGCTTGTGGCTGAGCAGAGCTTCCCCTGTGGGAGCACATTGATCACCAGGGGCCAATTCCTGCCTGAGCGTCTGCCCCCTGGTGCTCAATGCATGGCATAATGACCAGTCATTCTTGGTTGTTCCCCCATTAGGGTCAATTTGCATATTACCCTTTTATTATATAGGATGTCTTCTTAGGATCTCTTACATTCCTTGTTTTTGATGCTCTTGACATTTTGAGTAGTGTTCTTCAAGTACTTTGTAGAATATTCTTCAGTTGGTATTTATATCATTTTTTCACATGATTTGACTAGGACATCAAATTCTTGGGGAGGCAATCATACAGTATATACTATAAATATGCTACTTTTTATTCCTTTTTCATTCTATACTTTTTATAAGGAAGTCATTATGTATAGTCCACAATTAAGAAGAAGGGATTATGCTCCACCTTTTAATGGTAGACATACCCTCATAAGATATTTGGAATTCTTCTGCAAGGGATATTTGTTTTTTTCCCCTAAGTTATTTATTTATATCAGTGTGGACTCATAAATATTTATATGATATTTTTGGTTGTAATCTAATATTACTTTATTGCTCAAGTCATTCAGATTTGGTATTGGGACTCTTTCAGTCAGCTTCTGTGTCCCTTTAACATACCTCCATTAATATAAGGGTTTTTATTTTTTGTTTTGTATTTATTCTGGTACAAGTTGTTTTATACTCAGTCTGTATATTTCCAGCTACAGTCTTACAATCATTCATTCTTTTTTATAGAAAACTAGTGGCCCATTGCATGAAATTTGTGCACATTAAAAGGGGATTAATTAGAGGAAATATTTTAATATTTCTATTTGCCCCATCTCTATAATAGAAGTGTCAGAGATGAAAAAAAATTAGTAAAATGCATATGAAAATTTTCCTCCTGTCAGAGTCTGTGGCGTACCACAGGACCCAGAGTCAAGTCCCCGTCCACCCACGGCACCTAAAATTATGCGAGACCCAGACCCAAGACCCAGCTGCCCCACCCCCATTGGGCGAGATCCAGACCCGGCCAGCCCCACCCCAATCAAGCCCTGCTGGGTGGGGGGCACAGCCTCAGGTCCCCTGTCAAGCCCCACCTGGCAGGGGATGCCACCTTAGGTCTCCTGGCCCAGGGCTGAACTGGGGAGCACAGCCTGAGGTCCCCCGGAAAGCCCTGCCAGGAGGGGGGCGCATCCTGAGGTCCCCTGGCCTGACGCTGGGGTGGAGGGCATGGCCAGAGGTCCCCTGTCAAGCCTCATCGGGCAGGGGGAGCAGGCTCAGGTCCCCTGCCCCAGCCCAGTGCCACGGAGCCTCAGGATCGTGCTGATTGCTTCTTAAGGCTCATTATGGGAACTTGGCCTCCACTGTGGGTGCAGCCATTTTTTGTGATGATGTGACGGTCAATTTGCATATTCCCTCTTTATTAGATAGGACTAGAGGCTTGGTGCATGAAATCTGTGCACGGGTAGGGTCCCTAGGCCTGGCTGGCAATCAGGGCTGATCTGTGGGGCAACTGGCGGAGTGATCAGGGCCCCCAGTGGCACCCACTTTTGCTGACCTGGCGCCACCCGCTTGCTGGCCCCACCTCCCGCCGCTGGTTGCCTCCCTTTGCAAGGCGATAGGTGGGGCAATCGGGGGTCCCACAAAGGCATCCACCTTGGCTGGCCTGCTGTTACCTGCTTGCCAGCCCTGCCTCCTGCCACCACGGGTCAGGGCCTGCAGTCTGGGGGCAACTCCTGCATTGAGCATATGCCCTCAGGTGGCCAGTGTGCATCATAGAGACTGGTCATTCTGCCATTCATTCTGCCATTCAGTCTATTTGCATATGAGGCTTTTATTTGGTATGAAAAAACTATGTCTGGGTGATTGTGACATGCTCAAGGCTATTATAATGTTGTTGGTTCAAGGGCCCTCACTGACAAAGCAAGGATACATATGTTTGTATGCTTATTTGTGTTTAATTTGTGTATATAAACATATCTGTTAATATTTCCAAATGTCAATATCAATATTAAGTTAAGTGTCAATTTATACAGAATCTCCTATACTAATCTTTTACCACAAAGATTAATCTAGCCTCTTCCCCTTATCTATGTGCAACATTGTACTCCAACAGTGAAATTCCTGGTTCCAAGCAAGTCCCATTCATTTACTTTATTATTATACTAGAGGCGTGGTGCACAACATTCGTGCACTTAGGGAGGTGGGAGCAGTCCCTCAGCCCGGCCTGTGCCCTCTAGCAGTCCGGGAGCCCTCGGGGGATGTCTGACTGATGGCTTAGCCGTCAGACATCCTTAGCACTGCCACGGAGGCAGGAGAGGCTCGCCAGCTGTGAGCCTGGCTTCTGGCTGAGGGGCACTCCCCCTGTGGAAGCACACTAACCACCAGGGGGCAGCACCTGCAATGAAAGTATGCCCCGTGGTGGTCAGTGCACATCATAATGACGGGTCATTCCAATGTTCGGTCGATTTGTATATTACCCTTTTATTATATAGGATCTGTTACACATGTATAGTAGTTTAAGGATTATGAACCTCTGTCCCCATGGGTAGGGGTCTTTATCAATGAATATGCAGTATTATATATAATTCCTTTTTCCTTTAACCTTATAGGCTCCACTTATTTTGAAATTTTCTCAAGTTACTGTTTTATTTGGCATTATTTTAAGTGAAGTTGTTTCATACACTTTTAATATACTGTACTTAGATTATTTTGTCACATTTACATTCCATCTGAAATCCGCTGGCTTCCTAAATTATATTTTTTTATTTGTTTGCATGCTTAAAATTTACTGAGATGTAAAATTCTCTATATTTTGATATATGTTTAATGCTTTCTATTTTCCTTTTAGTACTTTACAGAATATGTCACTACCCTAAAATAAACTACAAAAACTGCATTTCTTTCATTTATCCAATCTGTCTGCAACCACTGATCTGTTTACCATCTCTATAGTTTATAATTTTCCAGAATATCATATAAGAGTAATCATCACAGTGTGTAGACTTTTTAGACTGGCTTCTTTCAGATAAAGATATAAGTACTTTTAAGATTCATACTTGTATTTTTGCTACTTAAGACATTTTTTTTTTTTTTTTTGCTGAATAATACTATATTGCATGCATACAAAAATTTGTTTATTCACCTATTGAAGGATAATTGCATTTAGTTTGGTTGATTCTAAATAAAACTTCTATAAATATTTATGTGCAGGTGTTTCAGTGGACATGTTTTAAAACTTAGCTAGGAGTAAAATTACCGGGTCATATTGGAAAATTATGTTTAAGATAAATTATCTTACAAAGTGGCTGTACCTTTTTGTGTTACCATCTACAAAGAATAATAATCCTAATTGCTCTGGATCCTCACAACTAGTTGGTATTGTCAGGTTTGGGTTTTGAACATAGTAATGGATTCATAGTACCTCCTCCTTTTAAGTCTGCTAATTATATTAAACATTTATATAATTGTTTTCTATATATGTCTTCATGGTGAGGTACCAGTTCAGATTCCTTGCCCATTTTTAAATGGAAGAGTTTTAAGAGTTCTTTGCATATTTTGAACTACTTTCCTCTATCATATGTATATTTTCCCAGTTTGAAGTTTTTTTTTTTTTAATTCTATTAACAGTGTGTTTCATAGAAGGTTAATTTTAATAAAGTAAAATTATAATTTTTCATTCATGAATAATGTTTTTATTGTTATAAATGTATCACCAAACTGAAGAGCTTATAGATTTTGCTCTACATTTTCTTCTTACAGTATTTTAGTTTTGCATTTTCATTAGATCTAAATATATTTTGAGTTAATTTTTGTATAAGATATAGGGCTATATCTAAAGTCCCTTTTGGGTATATAAGGTGTCCATCCTCCCAGCATGATTTCTTGAAAAGATTTTCCTTTCTCTATTGAATTGCCTTTGTTTATCCTGTTTAATAAAGAGGAAATATGCAAATTGACCATCCCACCCTCACAAAGATGGCAGTGTCCATAGCCACAAGATAGAGGTGCCCAATCCCCTCAGGCCCGCTGGAGTCCCACAGTCCTTTCAGCCCAGCCGAGGGGGGTGGCAGGCTCACGGTGCGGGTGGATCCTCCCTCAGCCCCCCAGCCGCCTAGGGCCGGCCCAAGGCGCAGGTAAGCCTCTGACGTCGGCCACCCAGCCGATGCCTGAGGCGCAAGCAAGCCTCAGATAGTGGCTGCCCAGCCGATGCCCAAGGTGCAGGCAAACCTCGGATGTTGGCTGCCTAGCTGCCCAGGGTCACCCAAGGCTCAGGTGACCAGGGCCCGCCTAGGCTTGTGCTGCTGGTAGTGGCAGCAGCAGAGGTATGATGGGGGCGTCGCCTTCCCCTCATCGCCACGTCGTCTCCCACCCCTGAGGGCTCCCGGACTGTGAGTGGGGGCAAGCCGGGCTGAGGGACCCCTCCTCCAGTGCATGAATTTTCATTCACCAGGCTTCTAGTTATATTTATATTACTTATTTGTAACTTCCACATTCCATTTCTTTGATCAACATGTCTGTTCTTTAACCAATACTAGCCCGTCCTGCTTTATATCACCCTAGAGTAAGTTTTGAAACAGGTAGGATCAGTCCTTCAATATTGCACTTCTTTAGTATTGTTTTGGTTATTCTGATGTGCTGTTAAATAGAAGTGGTGAGAAACAACACCTTTACCTTTTTCTAGATCTTAGTGTAAAAGTGTCCATTTTCTCACAATTAAGCAGGAATTAGCTCTAAGTGTTTTTGTAAATTTTTTTAGCAAGATGAAAATGGTCCCTTATATGCTTAGTTTGCTGAAAGTTCTTTTTAAATAGAAATAGTATATTTTATCAAGTGCTTTTTTCAATTAATTTATAATATCACATGAGTTTTCTTCTTTTTTGTGTTTTTTTTTTGATGTGGTGGATGACAATGATTGATTTTTAAAAGTTGACCAGTCTTGCAACCTAGAACAAATCCTACCTGTTCAGGACATACCCTTATTTCCATACATTCTTGGATTTGAGTTGCTGATATTTGGTTTGTCTTTTTTATATTACACCCATGGCAGATATTGTTTTATAACTTTCCTGTAAATTCTATAATGGATTTTTGGTTTGGGCATCACTAACTGAACACAAAGTGCCAGTAATTCTTTGGTAGTCTACTCGTAGAAAATCGAGGGGTTGTGATACCCAGTAGGGAGTGTGCAGGAGGCAGCTGATCGATGTTCCTCTCTCATTGATGTTTCTAACTCTCTATCCCTCTCCTTCTTTGTAAAAAATCAATAAAATATATTTTTAAAAAAAGAAAAGAAAATCTAGGGGTTGTTAGACTCATGGGAAGGGTACTTTGAAGTAAAAATGAGTTATTGTTGTTTTCCAGGCAAGGTTTTTCTATTCATTAAGTATTTTATTTTGGATATTTGCCTAATATCTCTATTGGCAGTAATAAATTATACCTTAATATTTTCCTATTAGGAATAAATATCTTTTGATTTGTAAAATATCTAACATAATATCTGATCGAGAGTAAACACTTACTGAGGAATCATCATTTTGTTTGCCTTTTATATGGAAAAATTGGAGGCATAGTAACTACTAAAATGTAACTTTAGTATATTTAAATCTTTACATGATGCTAGACTAAACACTTCTTAATAGTAGAATATTCTGATCTCAGTTAAAATTGTACTTATTTATAGAACAATTAATACTACATAAAATATTAGAATGCCTATAGTTTGTACATGTGTATAAACCTATGTTTATGTTTCTTAGTGATAATTAAACTAAAATTCAATTATTCAAAAGAATCATTAAGGTATTTGATATGAATATATTGTTGCCAAAACTTTCCAATTATTTGAGGTGACATAAAAGCTCAATAGAAGATGTGTCATAATCTATTAATTCACCAAAGGTAATTTCTATAAGGAGGTCACCTTTTAAAAAGTCATTATTAGGTAATATGTGGAAGAGTTCAAATAAACTAAGTGTGCTTAGATTTTATTTAATTCTTATTTATTTACAGACTCAGGAGCCAGGGAAGGCGGAGGTCTGAAGGCGCGCGCGTGCCAGTGCGCACAAAGGCTGCGGAGGTTGCCACAGGCTTTCCCTAGTGGAAGGGAGTCAGAGGCTCCTGACTGCACTGAGCCCCAGTTCTGACTGCAGTGAACCCCAGTTCCAGGTGAGCCCCTGGAGATCCAGGCTCTTGTGGGGGGAGTCTGGACTCTCGGGCAGAGACTCGGGAGCCGGGAAGGCAGAGGTCTGAAGGCGCGCACGTGCCCGCAAGGGCAAGGCTGACGGGAAGGCAAGACTGAGACTCCACCCCATCCAAGCTGAGCACAGAGGCTATTGCAATTAGGCAAGTCTAATCCTATAATGCTGTCTCCAGCACCGAACTTCTCCCAGCATAGACACAGCTGATCCTTACAGCCAACTGGCCTGGAGGTCAATTCTTCCCAGTGATACCAACAACAATAAAGACTTAATTACAACAAGGCTGTACACACAGTCCACAAAGGGGTGCACCAAGAGTGTCCACCTCAGGTTAACTGGGGAGGCAGACCCACTGGGCCATATTGGAAACCTAGCACACAAATCTACCTTACCAACTCAGGGAAGCAGTGAAAATGCGGCATCAAAGAATCAGATCACAAACAAAAGAAATGGAGGAAAACAAACGACTGGATATAGAATTCAAAACCACGGTTATAAGGCTTTTTAAGAATATCCTAGAAAAGGCCGATAAATATAACGAGACCCTCGAAGATATGAAAAAGGACCAACTAGAAATTAAACATACACTGACTGAAATAAAAAATATTATACAGAGACCCCAAAACAGACAAGAGGAACACAAAAATCAAGTCAAAGAATTGAAATACAAAGAAGCAAAAAACACTCAACCAAAAAAGCAAAAAGCAAAAAAAAAAAAAAAAATCCAAAAAGTTAAAGATAGTGTAAGAAGACTCTGGGACAACTTCAAGCATAACAACATCAGAATTATGGGGGTGCCAGAAGAAGAGAGAGAACAACATACTGAAAACCTATTTGAAGAAATAATGATCGAAAACTTCCCCCACCTGGTGAAAGAAATAGACTTACAAGTCCAGGAAGCCCACAGAACCCCAAACAAAAGGAATCCAAAGAGGACCACACCAAGACACATCATAATTAAAATGCCAAGAGCAAAAGACAAAGAGAGACTATTAAAAGCAGCAAGAGAAAAACAGTTAGTTACCTACAAAGGAGCACCCATACGACTGTCAGCTGATTTCTCAACAGAAACTATGCAGGCCAGACGGGAGTGGCAAGAAATTTTCAATGTGATGAATAGCAAGAACCTACAACCAAGATTACTCTACCCAGCAAAGCTATCATTCAGAATTGAAGGGCAGATAAAGAGCTTCACAGATAAGAAAAAGCTGAAGTTCATCACCACCAAACCAGTATTATATGAAATGCTGAAAGGTATTCTTAAAGAAGAGGAAGAAGAAAAAAGTAAAGAGAAAAATTATGAACAACAAATACATATCTATCAACAAGTGAACCTAAAAATCAAGTGAATTAAAAACCTGAGGAACAGAATAATCTGGTGAATATAATAGAATCAGGGGCATAGAAAGGGAGTGGACTGATAATTCTCAGGGGGAAAGGGGTATGGGGGGTTCATGAAGAGACTGGACAAAAATCATACACCTATGGATGAGGACAGTGGGGGGGAGGTAAGGGCAGAAAGTGGGGTGGAAATGGGTGGAGGGGAGCTATGGGGGGAAAAAGGAGAAACAATTGTAATAATCTGAATAAAGATTTATTAAAATTAAAAAAAATAAAAGTATTTAGTAACTACTAGCAAAAAATAAAAAAAAATAAAAAATAAAAGTAAAAAAAAAGAAATATAGATATGTAATTTTAAAAGATAAAATAAAATAATTTTCTTTAATTAAATAAATGCTATATATGATAGAAAATCATACTTAGTTTTCCAAATGTAATAGTTCTCCTGAAGAATATAGATGTACTGCTATTTAGAATCATCATATGAAATTTGGCTCCATAATCATTTGTTATGTGCAAGCAGCTTCCAATGTTTTCTGAGATAAATGGTTGTAGACCAAATTGTGATGACAGAAGACTTATGCACTGAATTTGATTTAGTGTCTTCAGGGAACTACAGATACATTCTTCTTATCATGTAACTGAGAACTTGGTGTTGACAACAGAACTAGTTGTTTATTTACAAGGATACTAAGATGTTAAGAAAAAATGAAAGTTTATTTAATTACAACAATTTAGTATTTTAAAAACTTTAATGCTAGAGTCAAAAAACAAATTTGACAAAGTCAAGTATGAATTATTATAATTATACTAGTAATACAAAGTGAGGCAAATGTTGAATTACAGTCGCTTTTATGGAAAATAATGTAATAATTAATAAATAACAATACAAGAATAAACTGTGTATTGTTTACTCATAATTGTAAACCTAATTTGCTCCTCCATGTACATCCATTTAGAAAGACAGAATAAAATAATAACTTTTGAATTATTATTAGTTTTCACTGTGATAGTAGTACAAGTCATATATATATATATACCTTACACACTGGAGTTACCTTCCTTAGCTCTCAGCAAAGTTACAGATGGAGACAGTTTCTTATGCATAGTCATTTGCTTCTTCCTGGATGTACAGAGAATTCTGTCTCAAAATACATTTGGTCCTTGGTTTCTCAGCTGAATCTCCCAGAAAGGGTATCAATTAGGTACAAATGTCATGGTCATCTTTTAATGTGGCCATCTGTCCACTTAAAACTTGAAACTGATGAAAAACCTAGTTCACAAAGGCTGGCACACAGCTGCCAGATGGCACCAACTTGTGATGACCAGGGCTCAATCTATATTTAAACAATAGAACCAACAATAAAAATTGGCTTATTGACATTTACAAATTTCACTTCAGAGTGAAGTGTGAGGATTATAGGCTTCTGACCAAAAGTCAATAGTTGAACTTCATTTCTGAGAGTTACACAGTTAGACAAGTGATGATGAAGCATGATCATCTCTTTGTGTCCCAACTTCTAATTTTAAAAATTAAAGAACTTCATCTTCAGCAGTTGCACATTCTTAACTTTTAATGTGTATAATATTTACTTGATAATTTAGCTATTATATGTTTTAAGATATTTGCCTTCTATATACAAGAACAAAGACTATAAAGCATAAATACTATGGAAATACTACAGAAACAATAAAACACTTTCTATGTTCTTGATATAAAACATGTAATACCTAGTAATTGGGAAAATTATGATAGACATTTTTATTCATATTGCATAACCGAGGAAATGGGGTTTTAGAGTAGTTAATAAACTTGTCCTAAAATATTCATTTACTAAAACAAGTGCTAGACTAGGGACATTAAACCAGCTATCTTTCAAATCTCACTATAATTTTAAATAAACTACCTTTCCCTTAAGAGAAAATTAAAACCAATAATGATAATAATATGCTGGTTTGTTCACTTTATTGGAAATAAATTATTTCTTAATTGATGATGATGATGATTCGTGCTTACTGAGTTATTCAGTTGAACGCTATATTTATCATTTATATATAGTGTTTAAAACACTCCTTGATATAAAAACTGTTATTAACATCTACAATTTCCCAATAATTATTAAAAGATAATTAAAATGCTATCTGTTGATACTAAACAACTTACAAATCTTTGTGTTGAGGCCTTTGTTTTATTTAACTTTAGTATAGGTTTCATTGGTTCATGGCTGATATCAACTCTAGAGTGAGCTCGGTTCCCCAATAGCTCTTTTTAAAGCTACTCATCAAGAAAAGCAATCACTTAAAAAGCCCATGACCTAAATCAAAGTGCAAAAATAAAGAGGTAGCCCTGGCTGTCTTGCTCAGTGGTTAGAATGTAGGCCTCCAGACTAAGGGATCCTGGCTTGGACTCCCGGTCAAGGCCACGGCACGTGCCTAAGTTTCAGGTTCCATTCCCAACTCTGGTCAGGACACCAGCGGGAAGCAACCAATTGATGTGTCTCTCTCCTGTGAATGTTTCTATCTATCTATCTATCTATCTATCTATCTATCTATCTATCTATCTATCATCATCTATCTATCTATCATCTATCTATCTATCTATCTATCTATCTATCTATCTATCTATCTATCATCTATCTATCTATCTATCATCATCTATCTCTCTCTCTCTCCCTCCCTCCCTCCTTCTTCCCTTCCACTCTCAGCTGTAATCAATGTAAAAAATATCCATGGTAAGGATAAAAAAACGAAATGGGAATGGCAGATTTAACCTTTCCTGGGTTATGGGTTTCCTTCCACTCAGCCATGAGTACCAATTATGACAGAAGAAAAACGTGCATTTGCATTTTTACTGTTTACTGTGGGTTCTTATCTGACTGATATAGAAATGTCTCCCATATTAATTTGTCCCAGAAATTATAGGTTGATTATAGCTCCTTTTGCTAATAATAACTACATCCAAGACTTATTATTTGGGAAACAATAAAACACTTGTTTCATTTTATTATTTGAAAAATATAAAAGAAACTGCTCTTACAATATTTGCCATATTGATACTCCAGCATCATCATTGCCCTTTTGAAGGCATCATAAGGTGCAAATGGTAATGATGACATTGTAGTTGTCTTTCGGTGTTTTCATGAGTAGAAGGAAAACTCTAATCTTAGCTTATCTCACTTCTGCAGAAACAAACATATAAACATCCATTCGCCATCACCAATTTATCTAATTAGGTATTTCTCCAAATGTGTCTCCTAAGTCACACTTAATCCACAGTATTTGCACTACATACTATGATATAACTGTGCTTTTCTAATAGAGCATATTTGTCTTCTAATCAATACAGCCTAGTATTTATTTCCCTATGTCCAACCTGTTAACAGAATTTCTTGCCAATATTATGGAATCGGTTTATATCAAAATCATGTCATTGACTGTTTACCATACTCCAGATGCAGAGGGGAAAACACTGTATGTACACTTTCTAAACTCAGAAATGTGGTATCTATTAAGACAGAAATATTGACAGATAATTATATTAATACTCTATTAATATAGAGAAATACATGGGTTTGCAGTGATACCAAGAAGAGCATTTAGACAAGATTTTCAAGAAACAGTGAAGCCTGAAATTAGTCATGAATGTATAAGTAAGAGAAGAAGAATATTTGGTGGGAATTGAAGCAGGAAAAATGCATAATTAAAGGCATAGAGATATAGCATAGTATGTTGTATTCCAGGATCTGCAAGTCTTTTGTTGTAGGGATGGTCATCAGTGAGTCAATAGAAGAAGGAGGTCTTAAAAGGTAGTTTGGAAAATATCTTAACTTGTACATTATAAATTTAAGAATTTTATAAAAAATGGCAAAACCAATGAAGTGTCTTTAGCAAAGGACATAAAGTCAAAGTTTTTGACTACAAGTACAGAGGAGCTATTAAAGGAGAGAGAAAATTAAGTTTATAAAAAAGTTTGATTTTCTTTCTAACTTAACTTTTGAACAAGATAAATCCTTAGTTGAAAGCTTGGTGAAGGAGGGATATCCTATATAATAAAAGCCTAATATGCTAAGTGTCTGGTCAACCAGTTGGCTGTTCAACTGATTAAAGTATAACCTATGCTAATAAAAGGGTAATATGCTAATTTGACCGGGTTGACCAGACGTCTTGCAGACATCCCACTTCATCCAGCAGGGGGCTGAGACAGAGGCGGTTAGGCATGGTGGTAGGGCCGAGGCAGAGGTGGTTAGGGGCCACAGGCCAGCAGGGGAGCAAGCAGTTAGGGGCGTGATCAGGCAAGATCAGGCCATCACGGGGAAGCAAGCAGTTAGGGGGTGATCAGGCCGGTGCGAAGGAGCAGGCGGTTAGGGATGCTATAAGGTTGGCACAGGGAAGCAAGCAGTTAGGGGCGTGATTAGGCCAGCACGGGGGAGCAGGCAGTTAGGGGCACGATCAGGCCATTGCAGGGGAGCAAGCAGTTAGGGGAGTGATCAGGCGAGATCAGCCATTTCGGGGGAGCAAGCAGTTAGGGGTGAGATTAGACCAGCAGGGGAGTGCAGTTGGAGGTGATCAGGCTGGCAGGGGGGCAAGGTAGGGGCAATCAGGCCAGCAGGGGAGCAAGTTAGGGGCGATCAGGCTGGCAGGCAGAGGTGGTTAGGGGTGATCAGGCAGGCAGGCAGGCAGAGGCAGTTAGGAGCAATCAGGCAGGCAGGTAGGCAAGTGGTTAGAAGCCAGTGGTCCCAGATTGTGAGAGGGATGTCTGACTGCTGGTTTAGGCCCCTGCGGGATTGGGCCTAAACCAGCAGTCAGACATTCCTGAGGGGTCCCAGATTAAAGAGGGTGCAGGCCAGGCTGAGGGACACACACCCTGAATGAATTTGTGCACTGGGACTCTAGTCTCTTTATATATAAAAAGCCAGCAACTGGAATGCCGTAACGACTGGAATGACCAGTCTCTATGATGCCCACTACTGCCAGCGAACTGGACCTATCTGGGGGTGGGGACAGCTGGCCAACCTCCCAAGGCCCCTCTTCCAGTTGGCCCCACCCCTGATCTGCCTCTACCACACCAATAGGGGACGGGGCCAGCCAACATCCTACAGCCTCTTCCCCAGTTGGCACCGCCCCCTATGAGACCCCAGCACCCAGATCAGCCCATGGCCCAACCCCCAGCCAGCTCTGCCCCCAATCAGCCCCTAACTCCAATCAGGGGCAGGGCCAGCCAGCAAAACACCCATGGCCCCTCCCCCAAGCTGCTGGCCCTGATTGCAATCTGGGGTGGGGCCCACCGGCCAGTCACCTGCGGCACCTCCCCCTAGCTGGCCTGGCCCTGATCGGGCCCCAATTAGGAGCAGGCTGGCTGGCCAACCTTCTGTTGTCTCCTCTTCCTGACAGGCCCAGCCCCAATCCGCCCCAATTGGGGCCAGCAGGCCGGACTCCACCCATGCACGTATTCATGCACTGGGCCTCTAGTATGCTAAGGATACGCTAAGTCTGCTCAACTGCTCGCTATGACATCCACTGACCACCAGGGGGCAGACAGTCAGTCACTATATCGTGCACTGACCACCAAGCGGCAGAGCTCCAACAAGTAGGTTAGTTTGCTGCTGGGGTCTGGCCGATCAGGACTGAACAAGACAGATGGGCTGGACACACCCTGGAACCCTCCCATAATCCCTCCCTGGCTGGCCAACCTCCCGCGTCCCTCCCCAGTCTGATAATACACCTGTGGGGTCCCTCGGCCTGGCCTGTGCCATCTTGCAATCTGGGACCCCTCGGGGGATGTCAGAGAGCTGGTTTTGGCCTGATCCTGCAAGCCAGGCTGAGGGAACCCGCTGGTGCACGAATTTGTGCACTGGGCCACTAGTATATTACAAATGTTTAGAAGATTATAAAATACCAAAATGTATGTAAGATTATATAAAAATAATGTTTGCTGTTGCTATTGTTTAGAAAAAAAAACTTTTTCTTTTGCAGACTGAATTTAATTACATTTATTTATTTTTTTATTTATTATTCATTTACTAATTTATTTTTGGTTAATCCCTCACCTGAGGATATTTTTTTCATTAATTTTTAGAGAGAGTGGAAGGAGGGGGAAGAGACAGAGAGAGAGAGACATTGATATGATTGGTTGCTACCCACACTCACCCTGAGGGATGCAGGATGCCAGGGATCAAGCCTGCAACTTAGGTATGTGCCCATGACAGGAACTGAACCAAAACTCTAACCACTAGGATAAACTGACTAGGGCCAAATTTAATGACTTTTTAAAAATATCTTTTTATTAGAGGCTCGGTACACAAAATTCATGCACAGGGAGGGTGTCCCTTAGCTCGGCCTGCACCCTCTCCAATCCTGGACCCCTCAGGGGATGTCCAACTGCCGGTTTACCGCTGGCTCCTAACCATTCACCTGCCTGCCTGCCTGATTGCCCCTAACCACTTCTGCCTGCCAGCCTGATCACCCCCTAACTGCTCCCCTGCCAGCCTGATTGATGCCTAACTGCTCCCTTGCTGGCCCAATCGCTCCCAACTTCCCTCCCCTGTCTTGACCTGCCTCTTTCGCTGGGACCCACCTCCCTGCCGCATCGCACAGAGCCGAGGGACCCCCAGACCACACGTAGTGGCTGCTGGGCCCCGCCTCCGCTGTGCGTGGCCATCTTGTTGTGACCATCTTGTGGCAGCCATCTTGTGGTGGCCATCTTAGAGTGGCCATCTTGTGGTGGTCATCTTTGTGGTGGCCATCTTTGTGGCGGCCATCTTGTGATGACGTTGCAATTAGTATAGATTGAATTCAGAGAGAAAGGAGAGGGAGAGAAACATTAATGATGAGAGGGAATCTTGATTGGCTGCCTCCTGCACATCCCCCAAGGTGGACCGAGCCCACAACCTGGGCATGTGCCCTGACCTGGAATCAAACCTTGACCTCCTGGTTCACAGGTCAATGCTCAACCACTGAACCACAATTGCCAGGCTGAATTTAATGACTTTTAATCTAATATCTCTTCAGTACTCTCTTCTCTGGTGCAGTCCTGAACCTAACTGACTATGCCTTAAATTCTTCTACTTGAATGCCTATTGTCCTTAAATGTTAAGGTCTTTTTTTGAGGTCTCCTATTTCAAAATATTTGGGGAATATATTTTCCTCTTCCACTCCTTCAAATAATCCAAAAATGAGAAATAGTAAAAATTTCCAAACTTCAACTGTGTAAAACTGACAGATATATAATCCTGAAGGGCGATTTATGAGGATAGGCTTCCCCAGTGTGTGTTGGGAAGCAGATCTCAAAGATCAAAGTGATCCAAAGTAAAAAAGCAACAACAAAGTTCACACATGCATACCTCCATAATACACTTTTTTTTTTTTTTTATTTTGAAGTTTAGAATGACTTTCATAGATTGTGGATACAAGTTCGTTATTGGGTTGATGGTTTGTGGACCTATCTTTTCATTTTCTTAACAGTGTCTTTCAAACAGAGAAACTTTAAATTTGACAACATTACATTTATGAATATTTTGCTTTTATAGGCTATCCTGTTATCACATGTAAGATTTTTAAACATACTTTAAGTTTATTCAGATTTTACCCTATGTGTTCCCTAGAAGAGAGATAGTTTTAAATGTTACATTTAGGTCTATGATTCATTTGAACTAACTTTTTAAATTCATTATGCTTTGTGTGGGCAGGACATTTTTTCCATAATAAGACTGCCAAATAATTATTGTCTATGGTCAGATCTGAAAAATCACATATAGAATTTTGCTGTGGAGTCAGACTCTTCATTATTAATAAAAACCATTTATATATGTTTAAAAAGCCTTTATTTCATATTTATTTTGAAAGATATGTTATTGTATACAGAATTTTAAATTCACTATTTTTTTCAGCACTGTTATTGCTCCTTTCTCATATGCATAATTTTCCCAAGATGCTGTCACCTTCATCTTTGTTTCTAGGTATGTAATATGTATTTTTCTCTGGCTACCTTTTAGATTTTTTTCATCATCACTGGCTTTTTAAAAATTTAATTATGATGTATTTGACGTTTTTTATTTATATACTGGAGGCCAGGTGCACAAAATTATTGCACAGGGGGGGGTAGTGTCCCTCAGCCCAGCTTGCACCCTCTCCAATCTGGGACCCCTCAAAGGATGTCCTACTGCCAGTTTACAGGGATTGGGCCTAAACTGGCAGTCAGACATCCATCTCGCAATCTGGGACTGCTGGGTCCTAACCGCTCACCTGCCTGCCTGCCTGATTTCCCCTAACCACTCTGCCTGCTGGCCTGCTCACCCCCAACTGCCCCCCTGTGCCAGTGCACTTGCCTCCAACTGCCTCCCCTGCCAGCCTGATCACCCCCAACTGCCCCCCCCCTGTTGGCCTGCTCATCCCTAACTGCCTCCCTGTTGGCCTGCTCACTCCAAACTGCCCCCCCTGCTGTCCTGATCACCTCCAACTGATCCGCACTGATGGGGTGAGGGGCTGATGGCAGTTTGCAGGCTGGCTAAGCCCCCAGCAGGGACCCTCACCCCATGGGAGTGTGGCCATCCTGGGTGAGGAGCTGAGGGCTGTTTTCAGGCTGGTGACACCCACTGGCAATCCAGGCTCCCAGCCCCTCATTTTATTCTTTTCTTTTTTTTTTTTCAGCACATCCTTGAGGGGAGGCCAGGGCCGGCTGGAAGCAGGTATCTGAGATTTATTTATCTTCTATAATTGAAACTTTGTAGCCCTGAGCATAGTCCAGGGCCGGCGAGGGCGGGTGGGAAGCTTGGCTTCCACCATTGCTGGGGGCAACCCAAGCCTCCTGCTCACTCCAGCTCCATGACCACAGCCATCTTTGTTGGGCTAATTTGCATATTTGCTCCTGATTGGCTGTGGGTGTAGCAGAGTGATGGTCAATTTGCATGTTTCTCTTTTATTAGTGTAGATTCTGTGATTAGGTTTTATTCACCTCTTTGGATGTCTGGATTTAGTTTTCTATGAATTTGAAAAATGTCAGCTATCATTTTCTTCAAATATTTAATGTATATAAATATATATTTTGTGTTTCTCTTTGGAAATACCAATTTAATGCAAAAAGAATCACTTGAAGATGTGCTGTAGATCATTAAGGATCTACTCATTTTTTTCTTTCTCTTTGTATTTAATTTTGCATACTTCCTGTTACAATTTGTTTTTCTTGACTAATCTTTTTTCCTATAATGGCTAACCTACTATTTTTTTTCTCATTTAATAAATTTTTATCTCATATATTAATAGTTTTAATTTTTAGTAAGAGTATGTTATAAGTTTCATGTCTCTACTTAATTTTTAGAATGTATGGAATATAGTTATAAAAATTGCTTGAATTTTAGCTGCTAATTTAAATGTGTGTCATTTCTAGTTTGGTTTGAATTTATTTATTTATTTATTTAATTTTTTTTTTTTTTTTTTTTTTTTGTCTTCATTATGGGTCTTAGTTTTTGGCTTCTTTATATGATGGTAATCTTTATTGTATACAAAATATCATGTATTTTACCTTGTTGGATTCTGGTTATTTTTGTATTTCTACATGCCCCTTGATGTGCAGGGGCATGGTTAATTGACTAGGGAATAGTGTTATTTTTTCAGTTCACTTTAAAATTTGATTGGCAGGATCTGAGTAGTGTTTAGCCCAGGGCAAAATTTCTTAATCTCAATACTATTGATGTTTTGAGGCAGGTAAAACTTTCTTGTGGTAGGGTGGTGGTTGGTGGGGGATGGGGGACTGTTCTGTCATATGAGATAATTTAGGGTCCCTAGCTTATACCTACTAGATGTCCATAGAATAACCCTTTTTAATTATGACAACTGAAAAATGTCTACAGAAATTTCTAAATGTTCTTTGGATGAAAATAGTCTCTGCTTGAAAATAACTGTTCTACAGTTCATTAGTCCCATTGCTGTGGCAACTCTCTTGGAATCATCTAAGCAGTGCCCTATGAATTATGATTTTTCCTAATCTGGGTGGTTGGAATAGGCGCTCTTCTCAGCTTTGTGTGAGCATCAGAAACTTTCTTCTAATCTTTTTTAAAGATTAGAGGTCAGGTAGTTTCTTTCACATACACAGTATTTTCTCATTAGTACCCTCTTGAATACTTGAGGCATATAATCCAGAGTTCTCTCTCTCTGCAACTTTCTCTTGTAGTTTATCTTATGCATTCAATAACCTTGGTTTTCCCCAGTCTATACAATGAAAGGAACATGCTGAACTCTACCTGGCTTTCTCTTCCTATAAATGCAGCCAGGAGGAAATGCTCTTTCTGCAGTAAGCTGAGGCATCAATAGGGGTCAACATTTTCTTTTCTCTTTCAAGGATCATTCTCTTTTTATTGATGCCTAGTGTTTCATATACTGTGGTCCCACCTTATCCTCAGTTTTGCTTTCCGCATTTTCCGTTACTCATGGTTTGTCCTAGTCTGAAAATATTAAATGGGAAATTCCAAAAATAAACAATTCTTAACTTTTAAGTTAACACCATTTTGAGTAGCATGATTAAATCTCCTGCCGCCCTGCTTGGTCCCACCCTGACACAAATCATCCCTTTGTTCTGAGTCTCCATGCTGTAGATGCTACCCACACTTAGTACACTTAGTAGCCATCTCAGTAACCAGATTCAGTGTCACAATATCACAGTACTTATGTTCAAATCAACCTTATTTTACTTAATAATATCCCCAAAGTTCAAGAGTAATGATGTTGATGATGCAAATATGCCAAAGAGAAGCTGTACAGTGCTCCCTTAAAAGTGAGTACAATACAATAAGATATTTGGAGAGAGGGAGAGATCACATTTACATAACTTCTATTTTAGTGTATTGTTATAATTGTTCTATTTTATTATTACTTACTAGAGGCCCGGTGAATGGATTCAAGTACCAGTGGGGTCCCTCATCCTGGCCTGCACCCTCTCCTAATCCGGGACCCCTCAGGGAATGTAGTGGTGCAGGAAGTGGCAGGCGGCCAGGGAGGAGCCCTGGCCCAGGCCAGGCAAGAGCCCGAGCCCAGGCCAGGCACTGCACTGCTTTTGCTCATCCCAGCCCCACAGCACCAGCCTCCGCCACTGCTTGGTAGCACTGCTGAAGAAGAGGGAGAGGTTCGCACCACCACAGCTGTGCTGGCCAGCCGTGAACCTGGTGTCGTTTGGCGCCCTCCTGTCAGCTGAGCAGCACTCACACTGTGGAAGTTTACTGACCACCAGGGGACAGCTCCTGTGTTGAGCATCTTCCCCCTGGTGGTGGTCAGTGTGCCTCATAGCGACCAGTCAAATGGTTGACCAGTTGAGTGGTTGAAGGGTCACTTAGGGTTATATATATATATATATATATATATATATATATATATATATATGATTGTTGATAATCCCTCCCTGTGCCAAATTTATAAATTAAACTTTATCATAGGTATGTATAGGAAGGGGAAAAGCATAGTACACAAGGTTTGGTACTATAAGTAGTTTCAGGCATCTCCAGGAACCTTGGAAAATATGGACTGTGGATAAGCAAGGACTACTATATGTTTTCCTTTATTTTTTGTTTCAGAAAAGTGGTGAATCTGGTACACTGTATGAAAATGGAAATCCAACTTAATTTTGTTTTGAAAATAGAAAATAAAAATGTGTCCAGAGAGTAATATGTAATATAAAAAAATAATAGTTCTCAGCAATTATGTACTGTGTCATTGGGATATAGAATAAAAATTCTACAACTCCTAATTATGTTCATCATTTCAAATGAAGTATGAAAAATTAAACAAATACTGCATTTACTATGCAACCCTAAAGCACACTCACTGGGTGCATATGTCTTACTGCCACGTTTTGCTTCTTTCAATAAAGAAATAGCAAAATCTACAACAAGGAATAGAGATAATCTTACTCTTTGTTTTTATTTAAATGTGCTTTAGAATATAATCTATATAGTCAATATGGTTGCCTTTATAAAAATAAAAAAATTAGAAGAGGTTACTTGCAATATCAGTAATATGCTACATAGTACATCTGATAAGTTTTTCTGTCATTGAGAAGTTCACTGGAAATCTTATATTAAACTTAAACTGAAGTTTTATAGAAGCACATTTCTAAATTTGCTGACATCTTTAGTCATAATAACTATCAGTAGATGCAGCCTAGCAGATTTTTTTAATGATGAGCAATATGTACCTTTAAGCTAAATGAGACTTAATATAAAGAGTTGAGCTGCTTTTAAAATAAATGCATTGTTGTATAGATAGATAATTTTGAAAATGAGTGTTTTAAATACTTTCTTGCTTTCAGAAATGCCTTTTTTTCATTTGCATCTGTGTATCCTTTTTTGCTCTGATCACCATTAAAACCAATTATAAAAATAAATAGAAGTTAAAATTAGACTTTGATTTGTTCTATCACAGATAATTAAATTAAGAATTTCAGAAATAATGTATCTTTATTATGTGCTCCAATAAAATCATAATAATTAATTGAAAGTAAAATAATAATAAGTGTAAAATAATAATCATAGTTTTTTATTCTCATTTTTACCTTTTTTATAATTTAAATTTTATTGAGGTGACATTAGTCAACATGAATATTTAGGTTTCATATATGGATTACTAAGTTACAAAATCTGTATATAGCACCATGTACTCACTACTCAAAGTCAAAGCTCCTGTCACCTTATAGTAGGACCCCATTCGGCCCCCACCCTCCTCCCTCAGGCACCACACTGCTATTTGCATTCATACGTTTCAGTTTTATATTCCACACTAGGAGCCTGATGCATGAAGATTTGTGCAAGAATGGGCCTTACTTGCTCTGGCTGCCAGCACCACCTTCACTCTGGCCAGAGCCGCCTTTCTGCCTTCCCATGCTGCCCAGAGGCCCAGAGCTCCTGGGACAGTTCAGAACACCTGCATTGTCGCCATGGCGATGACACAAGCGTCCCGCCCCACCCCCGGCCACTTGGCACCTGCGTATACAAATTAACCTTCCATCTTTGTTGGGTTAATTTGCATATCACTCCTGATTGGCTGGTTGGCATCGCGAAGGTACAGTCAATTTGCATCTTTCTCTTTTGTTCTTGTAGATATGAGTGAAATCATATAGTTATTAGCTTTTTTTGTCTGACTTATTTAACTTAACATAATGTTCTCAAGGTCCATCCATGTTGTTAAATGACACTATTTCATTCTTTCTTATGGCCATGTAGTACTCCATTGGGTATATATAGCACATCTTCTTTATCCAGTCCTCTATCTCAGGGCACTTTGGCTGTTTCAATGTTTTGGCCACCATGAATAATGCTGCAGTGAACATAATAGTACTTATATCTTTTCATATAAATGATTTCAAGTTTTTTTAGGTATATACCCAGGAGTTGGGTTGTTGAGTCATATAGTAGCTCTATTTTTAATTTTTTGAGGAATTGCCAGACCGCTTTCCGTAGTGGTTGTACCAGTCTACATTCCTACCAGCAGTGAATGAGGGTTCTCTTACCTTTTTTAAGAGTGCTATTTTGAATACACTTACAATATTAAAGCAGGAACATCAATGATTTATAAATACATGTTTGCTGAAAATCATATTAAGGTACCAACTCACTCTTTTCTCTAATTCTAAGAATATGAGGTGAAAATAATGTAGGTCACGGCTCTATGAGAGTTCCTTATTTTTGTTTCATGACTTTGAGAACCAAGTGTCTCTGTTTTTCACAGTTGCCACAAATATAATTGCAACATCTTAATCAACTTCATTCAAAATTACTATTCCTTTTAAAAAGAGCATTTTAAATTTCCATTTAAAATAAATTAAGGCATATTTATTTTATATGTCTAATATTTCTGTATAACAATTGTTTGTGTTCACTTTAAGTGATATAGTTTTGATATAGATATTTTATCTGTAGAGGACTAGATCTATGATAAGCCTGCATAACATCCAATACCTATATAATCTGAAAAATAACATATTTATTTTTTAATTATCCCTTAACATTCACTATTTTTATCAGTACCAAATTATACATGTAAGCATTGGCAATTTCAAGTGTATCTTTTTATACTCAGTGGTTACTTTTTCTATGTAAAATAATTGACTTCCATTTTGAGTAGATTTCACTAATATTATAAAATAAAATAAAAACAACTGATTTTTTAAATTATCCAATATTTCAAGGGAACTTGAGTATATACTTGAATCCCTTAAATGTATGTAGTTTCTCTGTTTCTTTTAGTTTGCTTTATGATCATTTCTATTATCCTGAAATTAGCAATGAGTTTTAATGGCTTTTCTCAGAGCTCTCTTATGTAGAAAAGAAGCCTATTCTGTTCTCAATAACAACAAATATGAGAATGAACTCACTTGCACTTTACATGCTTTATAAATTAGGAGCATAAAAAGAAAAGTGTCTGTTTCAAGAAAGGCTGTAAGACATCATTACGGGATCTGCAAGTGCTATTGTAAGCAATGACCTACTGCCAAGAAATGCAAACCTAACTAGAAAGAAGTCATGCTTTTTCTGGCAAATTTAAATATAATTTTACATGGATTTAGCTCATTAATATAGGAAATCAGCTAGGTATGGTTTAAATCATGTGCCTGAAATACAAATTCATTTAGTAAGTGTTATAAAAGCAATATTTTGCTGCAATATAGACTTTACAGACCATTTTTTGCATACCCTTACATTATATTTTAAAGACAGATATAATCCTGTTTATTTATTTTCATTACTAATCATAATGAATCTCAAAGCCATTAAGCCAAATTCCTAGGTAAGCAAGTTTACATAGCTAGCATGAGGAAAAGCAATGCCTTTTATTCAGGTCTCATGTCCAAGTTATCTTTCTTTTCACCACTTCATTTCACAGTTTTGAAAACAAAACAACATATAGCAAATCTGAGACAGCACTATCATACAAATCAAATAAAGATAATTTTGCATATCACTAAAAGTGCTTGGAATCCAAACCAAGTAATTCAGAACTATTTCTCAGGATTCTGTTTTTAATTTTCTTCTTTTAATTTCAACACTGTGATGCTAGCCATTAAGTAATTTTATTTTGCTATTATATTCTTAATATGAAGTCACATGGGTTGAAATAAGCTTGGAATTAACACAGGCATGTAGCGAAAAGAGCAGTTTTGTCTGATCTATTTTGAAGCATGTTTGTTAACTGGTGAAGATTTAAGAGATACAACACCTCTAAAATACATTAAAGTTTGTATAAAAAGAGGAGGGTGAGAGGAAGCCCAAATAAAGACAATTTATCCTATCAGAATTAAATATAAAACAAGAGGGCAAACCATGTGGGTGAAAATAATTCGATTAGTAGTGTAATAGGATAATCTCTCCATACTTTGTACCACTCTATAGTAAGTCATACAAATACATACACATTGTATAAATTCTACATCTGGTTGCATTTAAATAAATGCATAACTTCATAATGTATATAGATATTCCTAGAATTTAAGATTCTTTTTTTAAATGGCAAAAAATATCTATGTATATTGGGACATATAAATATCTAATTTTTTTAAGTTCAGAAATAAATATGAAATGATACATACTTATATATTTGAACAAATGAGCCTCTCTTTGCTTTCCTCCCTCCTCTCTGGCTTCTCCTCAAGCAGTCTTTGCTAAGTAATCCTCACCTGTCTTCCTTCTGTCTTGTTGAGCCATAAGGCCCAGTCATCTTCTCTATCAAGACTTACTTCCCATGCAAACTCACCCAAGCCAATAACTTCAAATCCTATTTAGACAAAGATGACTCTACCTATATTTAGCTCTCTATTTCAAATTTTCTCCATGATCTCAAGACTCACATAATCCTAACATGGCAAAATATAATTCTCAATCTCCCTCCCAAACCTGATTCATAAACAACGTTTTCAAATTTAGTTTTACCCTCATTAACTCAGAAACTCAGACCCTCAATACTTGGAGGCATCTTTAACTTTTTACTTTCTCTCATTTTTCACATTCCATTCAACAATAATTCTGTCCATTCCACCTAATATGAAACCTCCCTTCCCTCAGTTCTTAACTCTTCTGTTAATATTCTAGTTCAAGTCACCATCATCTTTCACCTGCACCACGGAAATACTAGTAACCTAACACCTTGACCACAGTCATTATTTAAAAATATATAACAAATTGCTTCACATATTCACTTAAATTTTCCAAAGGCTTTCAATTCCAGTTGGAATAATAATCTAATTCCTTACAGAGAATTTCCTAAAAAGGTCCTCAGGGAGCCTCTTGACATTAGTTCTCAGAACCCTTCATCTGAATGCTCTTCTAGAGAAATTAATGTTGCTTTCTCCCTTATTCTTTATCTACTCTAGGTTTACCACATAAGAAAGGTCTTATGTGAATAGTCAGTATAGTATACAAGCTTGAACCATATGAGATTGCCAATGGTCATCTGGTTTTTATTTAATGTCTATTCAACCTACAGTAATCTCTACAATCCATCTCTTTGTCTTTCTTCTCATATGATTTTATTGACTTTGCAGCACCTAATAATTATCTGATCTCATAGTAATTTTTCACTTGTTTACCTGTCAACCCTAGATATGTATAAAAGCTATACAAGAACAAGACTTCGTTTTATTCCCTTTGAACAGTGTCTAGCATAGGAAGACATCAATAAATAGTTTATATATAAATAAGTTCCCACTTTACAGATTAAAATAATAAGCACTTTACCTATCTCATTTCATAGAATGAAAATTGGAAGATCTCTGATAAAATCAGTCATTTGTATTATTGTAGATTTTGTGCTTTATAGTATGTTTCATATTTGTTTTTATTTTTGTTTTTATTGTTGCATATATTAGTATTTGACCAGAAAGTTAATTGTTATTCTATGAAACCTATGGAGAATGGAGAAGCATAGAAACTCTAGCAATGAACTGTTATAAGTTTCTACAGTTTTTCAATAAATTATACTACGTGCGAAGCACACTGTGCTGGGATCTGGATGGAAAAAAACAACAACAACACACACACACACAAAATCAAACCAAACAAACAAAACATATTCTTTTCATCCAGGAAAAGCATCTCCTTAGCATTTCAAAAGCTGTATGATAGTAGAAATCTCAAGTTCTCAACTAGGAAAAAAGCAGAGCGTGCCAAGGGTCATTTATCTAATATTTCAGAAGTCTCTAAGTAAACCCATAACATACATTCTCTCTTTTTTCTTTTATTTTCTAGTCTGTTTTTCTAATTCTAATTTGTTTTCCATATTTATTTATCTCTCTTTATTTCCATTGCTATATCATTGGGATTTAAAATTAAAATAGACATGTAAATTATAAATGAAGTTCCATATTAGCAAGTTAAACATCTAATGATATATATATATATCCTATTATACTCCTCAATTAATTTCATTTTAAAATTAAATTATAACTTAGGGTTTATTTTCTTTTATTAAATTGAAGAAGCAAAAACAAAAGAGATCACCAAATAGTTCTAAAAGAATAACATGCTTTGAATTACTTAGATTGCACATATCACTTTAAAAAAGTAATGCTTTACTTTTATTTATATTCCCTATTAAAGGCTGAGTGACAGTTTTCACCTCCTCACTTAACTTCCCTCTAATAAAATTGGTGTTTTCTAAACTTGTTCAGTACTGTCACTGTTCTCTTTACTCGCACTTGCCCCAAACTTATGTCCTCTAAATCCTCTGTGTTATATTGTAACCTTGAAAGGGGCTCTGGACAGAGTGAGAAATTGAGGTGGGATAGACTCACCTTGTTTTCTTACACCATTCCTCATTTGTTTTTATCAAAGCACCAGAAAAAGTCATGTGGATGACTCTTACCGTATTGAAAAGTGTAAAAATTTAGACATCTTTACTACTCTTCTTCAGTCTTCTGCAGACTTCCAGGAACAAATAAATGCCCATACACTGGTACAATTGAAGGAAGAAATAGGTGAGCCTGAAATATAACATGCTCAAATTCTATAAAGGCATTTGAATATAACAAGAAAAAAAATCAGGATATTTAAAAAAAATAGTATTAATTTGTACTGATGGGTTTTAACATCTTCTAATGGAAACATCTCAAACATATACAAAAGCAGAGAAAGCATCTAAAAGAACTTCTATGTCATCATTAACCCCTACCTTCAGTAATTACCAACCATGACCAAACTTTTTCTATCTATATACCCCAATAATCCCCCCTCCTTGACCAGTTGCATAATTCTGAATCAAATTTCAAATCAGAGCATTTATTTGTGTAGGTAAAATTTAAGACATACAGAGCCAGTGGTTCTCAACCTTTCTAATGCTGTGACCCTTTAATACAGTTCCTCATGTTGTGGTGACCCCCAACCATAAAATTATTTTTATTGCTACTTCATAACTGTAATTTTGCTACTGTTAATGAATCATAATGTAAATATCTGTGTTTTCCGATGGTCTTAAGCTCTACAGCAGCGGTTCTCAACCTGTGGTCGCCTAAGTCCATCAGAAGACACAGATATTTACATTATGATTCATAACAGTAGCAAAATTACAGTTATGAAGTAGCAACAAAAATAATTTTATGGTTGGAGGTCACCACAACATGAGGAACTGTATTAAAGGGTCGTGGCATTAAAAAGGTTGAGAACCACTGGAATACACACATATACAATGACATAAAAATATCCTATATAATAAAAGCCTAATAATATGCTAAGTGTCTGCTCATCTAGTCATCTGTTCAACCAATCAAAGCGTAATATGCTAATGATATGCTAAGGCCACTCAACCGCTAGCTATGACGTGCACTGACCAGGGGGCAGATGCTCCGACCAGTAGGTTAGCTTGCTGCTGGGGTCTGGCCAATCGGGACTGAGCTCTCCCATGGTCCCTCCCTGGCTGGCCAACCTCCCGTGTTTCTCCCCAACCCCGATCATGCACAGCGGGGTCCCTTGGCCTGGCCTGCACCCTCTCACAATCTGGAAACCCTCAGGGGGTGTTGAAGAGCTGGTTTTGGCCCAATTCTGCAGGCCAGGCTGAGGGACCCCACTGGTGCATGAATTTGTGCACTGGGCCTCTAGTACATATATAAGGAGACAAATTTTTAAAAAAGACTGAAGAAAACTCTGAATTAGGGTGAATAAAGAGCTATTTGAACTTGTCATTTTAGGACGATTGTTGATAACTGAATAATGATTTAAAGGTAGTTCTGCCCCTTAACAATATTGCTACCCTTAATGTGCTTTGAATTGAATTAACCCAGTAGTTCAATTTTTCTGGATTTATTGAATAGGTGATTATGTTTCTCTTTCTGTTTCTTTGCTTCTCATGTGAAGCTTTACCAAATCATATGTAAATAAAGAATGAACTAATTGAAAAATCTTGATGAACATGTTCAAACCAACTTTTACAGCCAAACACTGCTAAAAATATAAATTACAGAGGTATAAATGCATTTGTTTATGTATTTTCTTTATTAAATAAATATTACATAGTATATTAAAAAGTATATATAATATTACATATTAATATTATATCTATGACAAGTATATACAAGTTGGGGAAAATATGCTTGCAGTTGTTCATATGGAAAATAATTAATAAATAATAATACAAGAATAAACTCTTTGTTTTGCATACTCACAAATTATAAACCTACTTTTGTCCTACTTTGTATATTAACTCAAATCCATAAATAAACTATGGGTGAAAGCCTATGCTATATTATTCATGCAGTTTCTAAAAGTAATATAAACTTATTCTGATTTTGAGAAAGATAGTTTAATGTAAGTGTTTACTAACAACACAAAATAAACAATATAAAAAGAAGCATTTTTACATGTTATTAGTAAGTTAATAGAATTATCAAATAGTATATTACTATTTCATAGTCATTTTAATAGGTTGTTCTTAACTATACTTTTGAAATCTTTATTGATTATGATCAGATTATAAAGGCACAACTTGTAATTTTTTAAAATAAATTACCATCAGTCTCAAGAATTTCAATTATTTTACATAAACATTTTTTTTAAAAACAAGCAAGCTCTTTAAGAAATCTGTGGTGAAAAAGAGAGACCAACATTTAAATGTAGTGACAAATTGCATCTGTCAGCCATCAACATTGGGTGTGCAAAGTATTAGGGAAATATATTCAGAGTAAACAATATTAACAGGAACATAAGATATGGCATTTACTTCTAATTTTGTGATATATTACAGGTGGTTCACCCAAAGAGAACTGGTGGTGCAATTTTGCTTAATATCTATGGGGCTGTTTCTGTTCTGTTTTGTTTATTCATTTGTTTTTGTTTGCTTTTTTAAGATTCCACATCTAAGTGAAATCGTGCAGCATTTTTCTTTCTATGTGTGAGTTGATTCACTTTGCATAATACCCTCTAGATCAAACATGTCAAACTCACAGCCCGCGGGCTGCATGTGGACCACAATGAATATTTTTGTGGCCCAGCCAATATAATGGTATGTAAGAAACGTTTTAATAAAAATTTTGTAACAATTTTTACAATACTAGTATCCTATTATACATAACTAGAGGCCCGGTGCAGGGATCCATGCACTGGTGGTGTACCTCGGCCTGGCCTGCGCCCTCTCGCAATCCAGGACCCCTCAGGGGATGTTGGAGAGTCAGTTTTGGCCCAATCCCCAAAGACCAGGCCAAGGCACCCCACCAATGCACAAATCTGTGCACTGGGCCTTTAGTATGCATGTAAGATCTTTGGTTAATCTTTTCCTGCCCTCCCCCCTCCCCTCTTCCCTCTGAGATTCATCAGTCTGTTCCATGTTTCCATGCCTGTGCATTGAGCATCTGCCCCTGGTGCTCCTTGCACGTCATAGCTACTGGCCAATTGGCTGGTCGGCTGGTCACTTAGGCTTCTATATATAGAGATTATTAATAACAAACTAGAATGTTCACTAATAACTGATTATTATAATTGTGTTGCATTCATTTCCCTTACACACCTTACTCAAAGGCACAACATTTCTCTCCACTAATACTAGCAGCGAATATTTTAGCAGCCGATTGTCACGTCATTAGTCTTGGACTGACTTGTTTGGTGTGTGCAACAGGAAATATTTTGCTTTCGGAGAACAAGAAAAATAGGTTTATTTGTGTTACGCTTATTAATTTGTGTAGTTATTCAGTGTCTGGTAAGTTAATGTTTAAGGAAAAATATTAATTTTTATTAAAATGTTCTATTATTTTATGTTAATGATTACTCATTTATTTCAGCCCTTTGTATTCAGCAGGTCTCTATTAAAATAAACCTAGGTTTCTATGAAAATTGAAGCTTTTGTTTTTTTGTGGCTCACATAAACTTAAAGCTTATTTATTTGGCCCATGTTAGTCTTTGAGTTTGACATGCTTGTTCTCTATCTTTGTTGTCACAAATGACAAGATTTTTTTAGTGCTGAGTAATATTGCATTGTTTATATGTAACACATCTTTATCCATCCATCTACTGATAGAAACCTAGGTTGCTTCCATATCTTGGCCACTACTAGTAATGCTGCAGTGAACATAGGGATGCATATAAATTTTTGAATTAGTGTTTTTGTTTACTTCAGGTAAACACTCAAAAGTAATATCGCTGGATTGTGTGGCAGCTCTACTTTTAATTTTCTGAGAAATCTCCATACTGTTTTTCATAGTGTCTGCATTAATTCACAACCCTACTAACAGTGTATGAGGGTTCCTTTTTCTCCACATCTTGGCCAGCACTTGCTATTTGTGGATTCATTGATGATAGCCATTCTGACAGGTGTGTCATGATATCTCATGCTAATTCTAATTTGCATTTCACTGATAATCAGTAATTAGTGATGTTGAGCATTTTTTCCTGCCTTTTGGCCATCTGTCCTTATTAGAGAAATGTCTATCCAGTTCCTCTGCCCATTTTTAATGTTCATGATTTTTTTCACAGGGGTATGCTCATTATATATTTTGGAAATTAACCCCTTATCAGTTGTGTAATTTGAAAATATCTTCTCCCATTTGGTTGGATGTCTTTTCATGTTGTTGATGGTTTCCTTTGCTGTGCAAAACTTTTTAGTTTTATGTAGTTCCATTTGTTTATTTTTTTCTTTTTTGGCCTTGCTATAGGAGACATATCCAAAACGACTGGTTATGTTAAAGAGAGGGGAAAAAACACACATCCAATTCTCTTTGAGAGAAGATTAGAGACATATAGTTGTCTTCAATAGGATGAATATTATGGATATTTGAATTAATATCTACTTAAGTTTTGTTCCTGTTTTTATATATCTAGATCAACTTGTATTTGGAAACTTTTCAAAAATTAAACATAGTTATGAACATGCTAAAAAACTGATGATTGTCCTGGTCAGTGGCTCACTTGGTTGGAGCATCATCTTGTACACCAAAAGGTTCTAGGTTTGATTCCTGGTCAGAGCACATACCTAGGTTGTGGGTTCAATCCCTGATTGGAGTCCTAATGGGAGGCAACTTATTGATAAGTTTCTCTCTGTCTCTCTCCCTTCCTCTCTTCCTAAAGCCAATAAACACATATTCTCAGGTGAGGATAAAAAATAAAATTAAAAAAAAAGACTGAATATTTCTAATTTTTGTTTTTCATTGACTTTTAAAAACAACATTAAATTTATTTCCTTTTGGAATATTTGCTATCACTCTTCTATTATCTAAAGCATTTTTAGAGACCAGATTTTTTCTTTTAGTTTTTATTTTTTGGTTATAGTTTCTTAATAGATAACAAAGGTGAAATATTTTCTGACATGGCAAATAATAAAATGTAACTTCCTAGTATTATTGTTTGAATAAATGTATAATATATTTAAATTTGCATAGTTATTTAAATAAAAAGTGCATAAAACAAAACATTAATAATATTTACCTTACATATTTATATAATGCTTTATAAGTTTCAAGAATTTTCACCTAAGGTATGTAACTTAAACCCCGAAACAATCACATAAAGTCAACAGAAAAAGTATATTTCTCTTATTTAAAAATGAAGCAACTTGATTTCTTTCTTTAAATGTATTTTTATTGTTGAAAGTATTACAGATACCTCCCTTTTTCCCCCCATTGACCCCGTCCAATCTACCCCTACCCCTGGCCTTCACCACTACACTATGTCTGTGCCCATGAGTTATGCAAATATGCATATAAGTTCTTTGGTTGATCGTCCCTACCCACCCACCCACTCCAGCCTTCCCTCTAAGATTCATCAGTCTGTTCCATGCTTCTATGTCTCTGGATTGATTTTGCTTACCAGTTTATTTTGATCATTAGATTCCACATATGAATGAGGTCCTCTGATACTTGCTTTATGATTCACTCTTGAACTATCTAAACGTGTATTGACATAATAGCAGATACTAACATATTAAAAGGGCCAGATATGTTGTTCAAAAGACTGAAATAGCCAAGAGATAATGCAATAAAGAATGGTGGTGACTGCAGAGAATAAAGAACATGATTCTACCTAAAGGGCTGGCAACAGTCTAGTTCCCACAGCTTTTGGCTCTGTAGAATGTGGGCCAGTGTTTCTCAAGTGAGTCACATACCCTAGACCCCTCATGCATACATACATTCCACTCCAACATGTCAAGATGCCACGTGCAAACAAGGAGCTGTCAGTTTGCTACCCATAAAGATTATAGTAAACCACACAGCTTGTGAAGTCAGATGGACTGGAATCAAATCACCCATATACCACCTTACCTTGGAAGATACTTTCTTTGCCTCTTTTACTTGGATAATGTTATTAATGCTATTATTTACCTCAAATGCATATTGTGTGAATAATTAATATAAGTATAGCAAGAATAAATTTATACAATATAATCTTATTTATTAAGAAAATACTGAGTAAAAATTATTAGCTAAGTGGAAAGGTAGAAGAAAAATAGCTATAAAACAGCTTTCAAAATAATTGCAACTATTACTATGCTCTTTTAAATACACAAGTAAAATCTACAGCTACTCATTGTTATTAACATACTATCTAATAATATAATTTTTATTGTCTCTTTTAAATAAAAACTTATAAGTTTATTACAATATGTCATCAGGTCATTTAGTGGTGTAAAGCAAATTAATTATAAAAACTGTCATCACTTTTAGCCCAGGGTTTCTCAAACTCAGCACAATTGACATTCGGGACCAGATAGACAACTCTACTGGTAATTGTGGGGAACGATCCTGTGCATTGTGGAATGTTGAGCAGCCTTAATACCCCCTTTTTATTACATTCCAGTAGTAGCTTCTCATATGTGACAAAAATCCCTTCCAGGGGTGGGCAAACTTTTTGACTCGAGGGCCACAGTGGGTTCTTAAACTGGACCGGAGGGCCGGAACAAAAGCATGGATGGAGTGTTTGTATGAACTAATATAAATTCAAAGTAAAGGAGCGGAGGGGAGAGCAAGAGAACCGGATAGAACAGCCGGAACCGGCCCGCGGGCCGTAGTTTGCCCACGGCTGCTCTAGACATTGCCAAATGTCCCCACGGGAACAAAATTGTTCCCAATTGACCACGACTCCTTTATTCATTTGTTGTTTCTCTTTTATCTAACCTCAGGAAAGGGCTTCTGTAATATCCATAGAATAATCGCCGAAAGAAAAATAATAATGCGTAAAAAATGCCAATCTTAGCCCTTTACGGGACAAGAGAGTTTTAGAAGAGTGTTTTAGAAGAGAGGTTCATGGCATGGGTAATAAGGTTATTTATAGATCTGGAAAATATCTGCTTCAGAATTTTAACACTAGGCTTAATATGACTTCAAACTCAAATATGCATTAGCCCTGGAATGGCAAGCAGTGCAACAATGAGACCTAAAAATTCTTCTTGGTCCTAATCCATATCTAGGCTTTAAGGGAACGCTAAAACAAAGACAGAAATATTTGTAGAATACCAAAACCCATTTGACTCTATATGTGAACCATTCTCTTACTTTATTAATAATTAAATTCAACATTTTATAAAAAGGTGTATGCATGAATAAAGTATCACAACATCATAGACCTAATAATAATGCATAGATTTCTGGCCTTCCTTATTTTAAACAGTTTATTGACATTATTCCTTTTAGCAAATGCTAATATATATATATTCAGAGATTTTTCTCAATGCTGACAATGATTCTTATAAAACGCCTTTTATCTCTGTATTATTATATGTGACCAAAGAACAATTACATTATCAACAATACTTTCTAAGCTGAGAGCATTTGAAGTTATTTGTAGAATCAATAAATGCAGATTACTGAAGGATAATTTCCATTTAGAACGACAAAAGAGAAGAGCTCAGTCATGTTGGTATTCTAAATATTATAATGTTATACTTTAATGCACAGAGATCCTACATTGTATTTCTGTGTTATTTTTTTTTTTTCTGTCAATGTCTGTGTTATGCTTCTAGGCAGAAAGAATACTATATTGACATAAAAACAAATTAGGAAATGAGGGGAAAAGTATTTGGAGATATGGGTAGTTATGGGTAGTGTCTTCAGAGGCAGAGCTTTATTTAATTGATTAACCCTTTGTACTCCATACAAGGTCTGTAGATGCAAGCAGCGGACCTCCCCCACACACCACGTGCATCTATAACCACAAACGTAGCATATCAACTTTGGTCACCCAATTTAAAATCAGACTTGTTAGTGACATTTCTGCGTTTGTAAAGAAAATAATGGTAACTTAAATTCATAAATATTTCAGCACATATGGAAGAAAAGGGCATGGTTTCCACTTTGGACGCTTGGCAGTTAACTGGTTAATTACAGTATTAATTTAAAGGCATTTTAAATGTGTTTAAATTCAACAGATAAAAGTAGTTACTCTGGAGGAAGTGGGTGTGTGTGCAAGCCAAGCTCTCATTTTTGTTATGGCCCATTTCATCCTGAGGCTCTGAACGAACTTTGAAAATGTACCTCTGTCTAATATTACAGCATGTAACTTAACATCTCCTACACTAAATGAATAATTTTACAACATAGTAATTAGAATTCTGTTTAAAACCTTAACTAATAATATCTATTTTTTAAATTGTTTACATAAGCATTTATAATTTTTTAAAATAGCATGATTCTACTCATCAGAATTTTAAAATATCCTTGATTTTTTTTCATTAATAACATTTTAGGAAGGAAGTACCTTTTATCTCTCTCTGTTTTTTAAATTTCTTTATTGATTAAGGTATTACATATGTGTCCCCATCTCTCCATTAATCCCCCAACCCCCTCCCACTCATGCCCTCACCAACCCTGGTGTTTGTGTCCATTGGTTAGGCTTATATGCATGCATACAAGTCCTTTAGTTGATCTCTCCTCCTTTCCCCCACCCTCCCTTATCTTCCCTCTGAGGTTAGGCAGTCTGATCGATGGCTTCTCTGTCTCTGTCCCTGTTCATCAGTTTATGTTGTTCATTATATTCCAGAAATGAGTGAGATCATGTGGTATTTATCTTTCTCTGACTGGCTTATTTCACTTAGCATATTGCTCTCCAGTTCCATCCACGCTGTTGCAAATGGTAAGAACTCCTTTTTTACTGTAGTGCAGTATTCCATTGTGTAGATGTACAACAGTTTTTTAATCCACTCATCTGCTGATGGGCACTTAGGCTGTTTCCAAATCTTAGCTATGGTGAATTGTGCTGCTATGAACATAGGGGTGCATATATCCTTTCTGATTGGTGTTTCTAGTTTCTTGGGATATAGTCCTAGAAGTGGGATCACTGGGTCAAATGGGAGTTCCATTTTTAGTTTTTTGAGGAAACTCCATACTGTTCTCCACAGTGGTTGCACCAGTCTGCATTCCCACCAGCAGTGCAAGAGGGTTCCTTTTTCTCCGCATCCTTGCCAACACTTGTCGTTTGTTGATTTGTTGATGATAGCCATTCTGACAGATGTGAGATGATACCGCATTGTTGTTTTGATTTGCATCTCTCGGATAATTAGTGACTTTGAGCATGTTTTCATATGTCTCTTGGCCTTCCTTCTGTCCTCCTTCGAAAAGTCCTTTTATCTCTCTTAAGAGAACTTAAAACTACATCTTATTTGAGCATCTTCTGTAAGTTCTACATATTATTTTTTTTCATTTAGTTCATTATTTTATTTCATATTATGCTTTCATTTTATACAGTTTTATACACTGTTTTAAATACTTTAAATATAAATATGCAAATTGAACATTTGATTTTCCAAAAGTTATAGGAAGTCACTGTCTACTTGAAAAAGGTTATATTTGAACAGCTACACAATTGACAGAACAACAATTCTCAATTTCAAAATTCTCTATCCAGAATATTTTCTCAGTTGTTTTTCTATTAATTTTCAAAAATGGTTTAAGTTTAATACTTGCCTATGCGTATGATATTCATTATAATAAATGTGATATTTGCGGGACAATTATTACTAGTCTCCATCTTCAAGATTTATTAAAGAGTTAATCTATTTCTTTAGTCTGGTGCTTTTTTTTTTTTTTTATTTGTTCTGTCGATTTTTAAAATTGATTTATTTATTTTTCCTATTTGTTTTTATTTTTTTATTAATTAATTTGTACTGGTATTGCATAAGTTGAAATATTTCACACTTTGAAGTTTACTAAATGTAAGTCAATTTCTTTAGAAATATCTCTTCCTTGTTTTAAAAGAACCTTAAAAATGGTTTAGTTTTAAAAATGTAACTTTCTTCTTTTTTGTGTATAAAACACGCTACTTTTCCTATTCAAACTGCTTTTCATTATGTAAACCTGTAACAAAGTATTTAAACACTATACTAATTAATTAGTAACAAAATTTTCAAAAGAGCTACTTGCAACCTACATGTGCCACCCCTCTCCCTCAGTAACTGGAATTTTATTATTATCTACTAGTATACTAGAGGCCCAGTGCATGTATTCATGCACCAGTGGGGTCCCTAGGCCTGGCCTGTAGGATTGGACCAAAACCAGCTCTCTGACATCCCTGGAAGGGTCCCGGATTGCAAGAAGGCACAGGCCAGGTCGAGGAACCCCACTGGTGCACCATCAGGGCCAGGGAGGGACTCAGGAAGTTGGCCAGATGGGGAGGGACAGTGGGAAGGCTCCAGGGCATGTCTGGCCCGTCTTGCTCAGTCCTGATTGGCCAGACCCTAGCAGCAAGCTAACCTTCTGTTCAGAGCATCTGCCACCTGGTGGTCAGTGCACGTCGTAGCAAGCGGTTGAGCGGCATTAGCATATGATTAGCATATTACACTTTGATTGGTTGAATGGCTGACCAGTCGACCAAACACTTAGCATATTAGGCTTTTATTATATAGGACTAGAGGCCTGGTGCATGAAATTTGTGCATGGCGTGGGGTGGGTCCCTCAGCCCAGCCTGTACTCTCTCACAATCTGGGACCCCTTGGGGGATGTCCAACTGCCAGTTTAGGCTCAATCCCATGGGATCAGGACTAAACTGGCAGTCAGACATCCCTCTCATAATCCGGGACTGCTGGCTCCTAACCGCTCACCTGCATGCCTGCCTGATCACCCCTAACCACTATGCCTGCCTGCCTCATCGCCCCTAACCACTCACCTACTGCCTAATCACCACTAACCAATCTTCCTGCCTCCCTGATCACCCCTAACTCCTCTGCCTGCCTTCCTGGTTGTCCCTAACCACTCTGCTTGCCTGGCTGATCGCCCCTAACCACCAGTCTTGCCTGTCTACCTGCCTGATCACCCCTAACTGCTCGCCTGCCTGCTTGATCGCCCTAACCACTTTGCATGCCTGCCTGATCGCCCCTAGCCACTTGCCTGCCTGCCTGATTGCCCCTAACCACCTCTGCTGGCACAAAAACAAATATATCTATATATATTAGATGATAGATAGATGATAGATGATAGATAGATAGATAGATAGATAGATAGATAGATAGATAGATGGAATAGATAGAGAGCCCAGAAATCAACCCATGCCTTTATGGTCCAATTATATTTGACAAAGGAGGAAAGATCATACAATGGAGTAAAAATAGTATCTTCAATAAATGGTGTTGAGAAAAATGGATAGGCACAAGAAAAAAGAAAAAAAATGGAACTAGACCACCAAGTTCCACCATACATAAGAATTAAATGAAAATGAATAAAATACTTGAATGTATGCTGCAAAACCATCAAAATCCTAGAAGAAAGCATAGACAGTAAGACATTTCTCATAGCAAGATTTTTGCCATTATATCTCCTAAGGCAAAGGAAACCAAACAAAATAAACAGACTAACAAATGAGACTACATCAAAATAAAAAGCTTCTGCACAGCAAAAGACTCCACCAAAAATCTACTGGTTCTAATAAATAAATTCAGCAAAGTACCAGGATAAAAAATTAATATTCAGAAATTGGTGATAATCTTTTTTTTAATTGATATCAGAGAGGAAGGGAGAGGAAGATAGAAACATCAATGATGAGAATCACTGATCGGCTGCCTTCTGCACGCCTCCTACTGGGGATTGAGCCCACAACCCAGGCATGTGCCCTTGACTGGAATCAAACCTGCGACCCTTTGGTTCACAGGCTGATGCTCTATCCACCGAACCAAACCAGCTAGGGCAATTGGTGATATTCTTATACACTTATAATGAATTACCCAAAACAAACAACAACAAAACAGTAACTGGAAATAAATTTAACCCAGGAGGTAAAAGACCTATACTCAGAAAACTATAGGAGATTGAAAAAAGAAATAGAGGAAGACATAAACAAGTAGAAACAAAGACCATCTTCATGGTTTGAAAGAACTAACATCATTAAAATGTCCATACTACCCAGAGAAATCTATAGATTCAATGCAATTCCTATCAAAATGCAATGGCATACTTCACATATCTAGAACGAACATTCTACAAATGAATATGGAACCAAAAGAGAGCTCAAATAACATCAGTAATCTTGAGAGGAAGATCAAAGTTGGAGGGATCACAATACCTGATATCAAACTATACTGCAAAGCCATTAATATTTGACAAAAGAGGTAAAAACCATACAATGGAGTAAATATAGTCTATTCAATAAATGGTATTGGAAATATTGGATATGCAAAATAGAATGAAACTCAATCACTTTCTTTTATCAAATACAAGAATAAAATAAAAACAAATTGAAGAATTAAATGTTAGACTAGAAACAAGAAAAATTCTAGAAGAAAAGTTAGGCAGTAAAATCTCAGACATTTCACATAGCAACATTTTTTTCCCTTCTATTTAATTCGGCAAAGAAAACAAAATAAATAAATAAATAAGCATATGGGACTACATCAAACTAAACCCTTTTTACACAACAATGAAATCATCAATAACATTAAAAGGCAACCAACTGAATGGGAAAACATACTCATCAATGATATAGCTGATAAGGTGTTAACATCCTAAATGAATAACGAATATATAAAACAAAACACCTAAAAAATAAATAAAATAATTTAAAAATGGGGAAAGGACCTAAATAGACAAGTTTCCAAAGAGGACATGCATATCGCCAATAGACATATGAAAAGATGTTCAATGTCACTAATCATCAGAGAGATGCAAATTAAAACCACAATGACATATTATTTCATACCTGTTAGAATGTCTGTTATCAAAAAGATAAGAGATAATAAGTTTTAGCAAAGATGTAGCAATAATGGAACACTTGTGCACTCTTAGTGGAAATGTGAATTGGTTGAGCCAGTATAGAACACAGCATGGAGGTTCCTCAAAAAAATTAAAAACGGAACTACCATATGATCTAGTAATCTCACATCTTGGCATATATTTAAAGAAAATTAAAATAGGATATTGAAGAGTTATTGGCACGTCCATACTCATTGGCATTATTCACAATAGCCAAGATATAAAAACAACCTGTGTTAATCACAGAATTAATGCATAAAGATGATTTGTGAGAAATATATGAATATTATTCAACTATGAGAAAGATGCAATGTGAATGGACATTGGGGACACTATGCTATCTACACTAATAAAAGAGAAACATGCAAATTAACCACCACTCCGCTACGCCAAGACACACCCACCAGCCAATCAGAACGAGTATGCAAATTAACCCATCAAAGATGGCGGGTAAACTTGCATACACAGGCGGGGTGGGCAGAGCCATGGCCCACCCCTGGGGGTCCAAGTCCATCGGGGTGGGGGAGGCCTGGCGGCAGTGCTGGCAAGGTACCAGTCCATCTGGGCCCTGGAAGGCGGGGTGGGCAGCACCAGACACCACTCGTGGGATCCAGGTCCATCGCAGGCCCTGGGAGGGGCAGCGGCCTGCCTCGCCAACCCTGCGGGGCTCTGGGAACATTGCTGCCCCGGGGAGGAGCTCCTGGGCCTGCTTAGCCACTCCCATGGGGCTCCGAGAACATCGCAGCCCAGGAGAGGCATTGGGAACATCGCAGCCCAGGGGAGGCATGGCCGGCCTGCCTAGCCACTCCCGTGGGGCTCTGGGAACATCAAAGCCCAGGGGAGGTGCGGCTGGGCCTGCTTAGCCACTCCCATGGGGCCTGTGAACATCGCAGGCATGGGGTTGCTGAGACCCAGACAGGGCCTATGGCCACAGATTCACAGCTTCACGGAGACCGGCTCTACCAGGCAGCCCGGTGGCCATGTGGCTGGGCCACAGGGTGCCCTTCAAGATGTGACACAGAGAGGAGGTGCGGGAGGAAATCCAGAGAATGGGATGTGGGGGTTCAAGGCTCACTTCCTTTGGGCTTTGTCCTTCTTGGTCCTGGTTCTTTTCTTCTGGGCCTGGAGCCCAAGCACTGCAGGAGAGAGGGATGGATGAAGGCCGAATGTGGAAGAAGAGGCACGAGGCCTGACTGAGGGGCTGCCTGGGGGCCGGCTCCAGGGCCAGTGCCACAGCTTTGGCAAAGTGGTTGGCCAGGAGGCGGGCATTCCAAGGGTCGCCTAGCAGCACCTCACCATCCCTCTATGAGGACACCCCACACAGGCGCTGCCTTCGCCAGCAGGCTCTGGGTGACATCTGCAAATGCTACTGCAACCTCTAGCATTCTGGGCAAAGAACTGACCCTGTGCCCCTCTGGGTACCAGGCTTGCTAGGAGTGTGCTGTCGCCAATGCCATAGATCAAAGGCAAAAACCTGACAAGGCAGGGTGCACCAGAGGGGGCTGGGGCTGGGGCAGGGGACCGGCAGGCAGGGATCTGCCTTGCCTGCAGAGAGAGAGGTTCTGCAGTGGCCCCAAGACGCGGCTGGGCTCTGCCAGGGATCAAGGGGCATGGAAGGACACCGGGGTGGAGGGGCAAGGACCCACAGCCCTGAGGTGGGAGTTGAGGGGCGGTGCCACCTCAGTGGAGGGGAGCTGCACTGCAGGGTACCGGACTGACTGACATGATTCAGAGAAGCTAACAGTGCTAACCGGCGTGTCCCAGTGCCTTCACTGAGCTTTGATGGCCAATTGAGATACTATACAAGGAAAATGAGGGAAGAAGTGAGAAAGAAAAGGAAAGGTGAACAACACAAAAGAAAGACTGGAAGGAACCTGTAAACCTATTGTCACTTAAATAGGGAATATAGTCAATAGTGTTGTAATGATGGTATGATGCCAGGTGGGTACTGGAAATATCGGGGAACACTTTGTAAAGTATACGATTGTCTAACCACTATTCTGTAACTAATATAAAACCTGAAACCAATACAAAATAATATTGAATGTAAAGAAATGAAAATTGGAGTGAAATTTTTATAAATTTCAAAGTTTAAATAAAGGCTGTAAAGGAAGGAAGGGCGAGAATAAAAATAGTGTTTTTCATTTTACCACTTTATTGTCTTTTCAGTACATAAAAAAGAGTTGTCTTTATATGGTGCTTTTATACTTTTCTAAGTCATTATCTCATTTTAATTTCAGGACAACTTAAAGACAAGGTAATTATTCCCTCCACTATTCAAAGAAAGGAAATCTTGGTGTCTGGTCCCAATGATTCAATTCTTAAGCCCTTATTATAAAGCAGGGTTAGTAAAATTTTCTGTGAAGGGTCATATCTATACCAGTAAAAGCCTTGGGGGCAATCAGGCCGGCAGAGGAGCAGTTAGGGGGCAATCAGGCAGGCAGGCAAGCAGTTAGGAGCCAGCGGTCCCGGATTGTGAGAGGGATGTCCTACTGCAGGTTTAGGCCCGATCCCTGTGGTATCGGGCCTAAACCTGCAGTTGGACATCCCCCAAGGGGTCCCAGATTGGAGAGGGTGCAGGCTGAGCTGAGGGACACCCTCCCCAGTGCACGGATTTCGTGCACCAGGCCTCTAGTCCTATATAATAAAACTCTAATATGCAAATTGACCAAACGGCGGAATGACCAATCACTATGATGCGCACTGACCACCAGGGAGCAGACACTCAACACAGGAGCTGTACCCTTGTGGTCAGTGCACTCCCATAGGGGAGCGCTGCTCAGGCAGAAGCCGGCCTCACGACTGAAGAGAGCAGTGGCGGTGGCGGGAGCCTCTCCCGCCTCTACAGCAGAGCTAAGGACCCCTCGGAGGATGTCCTACTACCTGCTTAGGATCACTCCCTGGCAGGCAGACATCCCTCGAGGGGTCCCAGACTGCAAGAGGGTGCAGGCCGGGCCGAGGGAACCCTCCCCCAGTGCATGAATGATGGATGTCATGTACCAGGTCTCTAGTGTGAAATAAGTTAGAGAGACAAGGACCTCTTGTCTCACTTACATGTGGACTCTAAAAGATATGTGAAACTCAGAAACATAGTAGAAAAGTATTTGTCAGGTGCTGCAAGGTGAGGGAAACATGGAAATGTAGGAAAATACAGTACACACACAAATGTATGCATACTCATACACCAAAAGCTAAGTAGCTAGAATCACGCTTAATTTTAAAACACTAAAATCATTTTCATTAAATTACGAATAAGATTAATAGACCATTCTCCACAAGACTTTCATATCGGGTATAGATTACAGGACAACAAACTTCAAGAAAAAAAAAATACACATGCCGATTGGGTGAGTAAAAAAAAAACAAAAAACACCCACACAATTATTTTTATATGGCATACAGTAATGAACCATTATGATAGTGGTGTTCCTTGGAGTGGGCCCCATCATTGTATTAATTTTATTAAGTAGCTAACCCTCCTCCCCTAGTGAACATTTATGAATGCATTTTTTGTTGTTGTGTTATAAAAAGAAGAAAAAGAGTTGCTACAATGTGCAGCCTGAGCTTCACAGCAGGGAGATGTGTAGTTGCCTTTAGACTCTACATGCCGTGCTGTGAGAGCCCGTGGAGTCGACAAGTGAAATTGTGGAAGGGCAGCATTTACTAGGGACACACCTTCGTGATCTTGGTGGCTCTCTCTGAAGGTACTGTGACCTGGTTATAAATCATTATCGGAGGGAAAGCAAAGGTACAATGAAGACAAAAGAGAACTGGCATAGCCAGCAATTCAAATTCTATATTTTTAAGGAGAAAATGTGCATAATATTTGAGAAACTGTTTCTAAACTGTTTTTTAAATTATTTAAAAACCACCTGTGAATTTTTAAGAGAAGAAATAAAAGAGATAGAGTTGCCAATTTAAACATTTATATTTAGCTACAAAACAGTTTGCATAATGTAATAAACCCTGAGAAAAGAAAAGGCATTATCTTGAGATATGTCTTTCCTTCCTTAAAAATGTCACAAATATGAGGGGCACTTAAAGTAAAATAAAATTATATGCTTCTCAATAATAACCATTTATTTTTTATTTATTCATATTCACAATAGTAATTTCCCCACACTGTCTCAAAAAAGTATGTTTTCACCTTAGTTTTTTCATGTTCTGTATTTATGTTGGCAATTATCTTTTCAGTGTTTTACTCAATCACTATATTTAGTGTTCTCTTGAACCAGGTATACTGAAACAGTTTAGGAGAAAATTGTATGATTTACATTTGATCAAATCACTTCACTAAGTACTTTTTTTAAAAGAAATTCCATTAACTAGGACCCTGGGCACAATTTGATTATTATTTTTTTAGAAGTATTACTACATGTACAAAAAAAGTATACTTTCAGTAGTTGGGACAAAATTTCTTAAAGAGGGATATGTTGTTTAGGAAGGCAACTATGATAAAATTTGTAAAAGTGGCAGTAAAAAGTGAGATCCTAATGTTAATAATGAAGTCGAGGCCAATGCCCTTCTCTGTTAAGAGTTCTGATTTGTCCACTGTTAGATTAGAGGGACAAATAGGAAGGGCGGGAAAAATAAAAGAGAAGAGAAATAGTTGTGCCTCTCTTTGACATGGGATGAAGGGGTAATAAAAAACATTTTTTAGCCCTATCCAGTTTGGCTCAATGGATAGACTGTCTGCCTGTGGACTGAAGGGTCCCAAGTTCAATTCCTGTCAAGGGCACATGCCCAGGTTGTGGGCTTGATCCCCAGTAGGGGCTTGTAGGAAGCAGTCCATCAATGATTCTCTCTCATCATTGATGTTTCAATCTTTCTCTCCCTCTCCCTTTCTCTCTCTGCAATCAATAAAAGTATATTTAAAAAAAACAAAACTTTTTTTTATACATTCTCATGCCTAGAATTTTTCATTCTAACTGCAGTGGCTAATACCTCTATTATAATGTCTCTAGTGTTTCCATAATAGTTAGGCCCTTAGGACTAAGATATACATGTATGCAAAATATATGTAAAATAATTTTATATGTATATATCCTATATAATAAAAGCATAATATGCACATTGAGCAAACAGCAGAATGACCAGTCGGCAGGGGGCAGGGCCAGTGAGCAGGTGGTGGCAGGCCCGCCAAGGTGTGTGCCCACGGGCAGAGGGAAGGGATGGCAATTGGGAGGTGGCAGGGACCAGCAGTGGTGGAGGGGTGGTCAGGGAAGGGCAGGGCCGGCTGCTCCCCAGCTGGCACCATCCCCTGATTGGCCTGCCTGGTTGCCTCCCGCAGAGAGGGAGTCCAGACTGTGGCTTAGGCCCGCTCCCTATGGACAATCGGACATCCCCTGAGGGCTCCAGGACTGTGTGAGGGTGCAGACAGGGCTGAGGGAACCGACCGGAGTGCACGAATTTTTGTGCACTGGGTCTCTAGTATATATATAAAATCATATTAAATAGCAGTCTTCATTTCTATTTTCTTGAGTGTTTTTATCATGGACTAGAGGCCCGGTGCATGAAATTTGTGCACGGGGGTGTGTGTCCCTCAGCCCAGCCTGCACCCTCTCCAATCTGGGACCCCTTGAGTGATGTCCGACTGCCTGTTTAGGCCCGATACCAGTCGGGCATCCCTCTAACAATCCAGGACTGCTGGCTCCCAACTGCTCACCTGCCTGCCTTCCTGATTGCCCCTATCTGCTTCTGCCTGCCAGCCTGATCACCCCCTAACCACACCCCTGCCAGCCTGATTGATGCCTAACTGCTCCCCTGCCAGCCTGTTTTCCCCTAACTGCCCTCCCCTGCAGGCCTTGTCACCCCTAACTGCCCTCCCCTGCAGGCCTGGTCCCTCCCAGCTGCCCTCCCTGCTTGCCATCTTGTGGTGGCCATCTTGTGTTCACATGGGGGCAGGATCTTTGACCACATGGGGGCAGCCATCTTGTGTGTTGGAGTGATGGTCAATTTGCATATTACTCTTTTATTAGCTAGGATAGAGGCCTGGTGCATGGGTGGGGGCCAGCTGGTTTGCCCTGAAGGGTGTCCCGGATCAGGGTGGGGGTTCCCTTGGGGTGTGGGGCGGCCTGAGTGAGGGGCCTGTGGTGGTTTGCAGGCTAGCCACACCCCCCGGCAACCCAAGCAGAGGCCCTGGTATCTGGGGTTTATTTATCTTTTACAATTGAAACTTTGTAGCCTGGAGCGGAGCCAAGCCTTTTGCTTGCTCCGTGGCAGCAGCCATTTTTGGGGGGATTTATGTATCTTCTATAATTGAAACTTAGTACCCTTAAGCGGAGGCCTGGGGCGGCCAGGGTTTGCGGAAAGCTTGGCTTCCTCCATCGCCAGGGGCAACCCTAGCCTCCTGCTCTTTCCAGCTCCGTGGCTGCCGCCATTTCTGTTTGGATTTATGTATCTTCTATCATTGAAACTTTGTAGCCTTGAGTGGAGGCCTGGGCAGGCAAGAGCAGGCGGAAAGCTTGGCTTCCTCCATTGCCGGGGAAACCCAAGCCTCCCTCCTGCTCTCTGTGGCAGTAGCCATCTTGGTTGGGTTTATTTGCATATTCGCTCCTGATTGGCTGTTGGGCGTGGCTTGTGGGTGTAGCAGAGTGATTGTGAATTTGCATATTACTCTTTTATTAGATAGGATGACTGTTGACTATGTTAAAGGATTTATCAATCTTTATAAAGAAAATCATATATTTTTATTCCTTAGATTTATTAACATGGCATATGGTATTAGTGGATTTCTTAATATTGAAGCAACATTGCATCCTCAGGATAAATTCTACTCCCTCTCCTAAGGACATGGTGTTACTTAGTTATTTGTGAGAAATTGTATCCCCTGATTTTCTGCAATAATTTTCTGGATTTTACTTTTTCCTTCATATTTGTGATATTGAGATATTTTATATGATTTCTATTCAGTTGTGGTTTTTTTTTTTTTTGCAGTTTTGACATGTTCAGTCATAATTTTTTTGATTTTACATAGAGATTTAATAGCTGTGAAGTTATTTCCTATCATTGTTTTAGATTAGCCAGAATTTTTATAGTATCTTAAATTTACAGGCCAAATATACTTGTCTATTGTATTTATTTTGTCCATATGCCCAACACACACACTATAATGCAAGATTCAGCAAGCACTAATTTTATAAAATTTTATAGGTTTTTTAATGTGTGTTGTTTTTTTTTTTAATTGATTTAAGAGAGAGAGAAAGGGAGAGAGGAACATCATGTGAGAGAGAAGCATCATCAGTTACCTCCCTTATGTGCTGTGACCAGAAATCAAACACACAACCTTTTAGTGTACAGGATGACACTCCAATCAATTGAACCACTGGGCCAGGGTGGCACTAATTTTAGTTTGTTTTCTTCACTAATGTATCCCTGGTACCTAGAAGATCCAGCGTTTAGCATGTTTATTGGCACTGTAGTGAGAACTGAGTGTTTCGGTCTATTTAATGCACCTTTTTCTTGTGGGGACCCATCTCTCCCCCTGGAAAAGTCTAATCCTACCTCATCCCCTGAAATTAAGTAGTCACACACACACAAATCCCCAAACAAAACAATAAATAAATCCTCCATAAAATAATATCTAGAGATACGTAAACGATGGTTTCTCTTTCTTTTGTCTCACTAGCTGTGGGGAGGGAACACAGTCCTAGGACTTGTCAACAGCTATTCCCTTTACCTCATGAGAGAGCCTGTCCAGAGTAGAATGGAAAACAGGTAGGCCAAGATAAAAAGAAGTTGTAAAAAGAGAAGGGTCTATAGAAAGAGAAAATTGGGTACCCTTGAACACAAAGTAACAGGCACGTGTAAAGTCAGGTGAATCTAAGTCCTTTAGATTTACTTTATTTTTTTAATTTTATTTTTTAATTGCACTTTACATTCAATATTATTTTTTATTAGTTTCATGTGTATAGCATTGCAGTTAGACAATAATATACTTTATAAAATGACCCCCCCTGATATTTCTGGGGAGGGCTGGAAGTTGATTCAATCACCAATGACCAGTGATTTAATTAGTTATGCCTATGTAATGAAGTCTTCATAAAAACCCAAAAGGGTGGGTTTGGAGGGTTTATGAGTCACTGAACACATGGAGATTTGGGAAGATAGCATAGAAGCTCCACTCCCTTTCTCTTTACCTTGCACTATACATCTTTTCAATGTGGCTGTTTCTGAGTTATTTCATAACAAACTGGTAATCTAGTAAGATAAATGTTTTTTCTGAGTTCTGTGGGTCACACTAGCAAATAATTAAACCCAAGAAGGGGATCATTGGGATCTGAAATCTATAACCATCTGGTAAGAAGCACAGGTGACAAGCTGACCTTGCAACTGGCATCTGAAATATGGGGAGGGGCAATCTTGTGGGACCAAGCCCTTACCTTGTGGAATCTGAATCGGGGCAGTGTCATGATTGGGTTGAATTATAGGGTGCACAGCTGGTGTCTAAGAATTACCTAGTGGTGCTGTGAAATCTCCCCATACCCACATTTTAATTGGGTGCAGATCACAAAATACGTAGCAATAATCTGTGAACATAAAAATAGTTAAATGATCATGGGCAAAACAAATTTTACCCTAATGAAACAAAATTACTTGAAAAATAATTAATACCATCATAATCAAGTAGGATATTTCTTTGTCCCAGTAATCAAATAGTACAGAAAATACTCCAACTATTTATATTGAATTTGGACAAAAATGTCAAGGTCATATAAAAAGTGAATAATATTAATGTAAGTTAAAAAATAAATCTCTTTAGGGGAAAATAGAGAAGTGCTTGTACCCTGACTACTGCTAAATACATTAACAATTGAGAGGCTGCTAGAAAATAAAATGTAGGCGGGCTTGGACGCGGAGTCTGCGCCATCTTGATCCGGAAAGTGGAGCTTATCTGAAGCCTGAGAATCCACAACTGCGGCACCCCAGGAACAGCTGCGAGCCCCAGAACAACGCTCCCCAACTGGCGCAAGCACACGGGTTCAGAGGAGCTCTACACTCCACCACGGAAAGGTCAGATTTCGCCTGGGATAAGGTGAGGTCTCTGGTCCCGGCGGGAGAGAGGAACGCGCGTTTTGCGGGAGCTGGAGGACCAGGGAAGTCTGTGCCTAGAAAAGTCCGTGGCTGTAGGGGATGGCGTGATCTGTGATTGTGGAAAGGGGTCCTCAGAGCTGCTAAGAGAAGGGCACTCTAAAAAGCAACCCATTTTGATCTGAAGTGCAGGGACACCCTAAGAATTTCAGGCTGTCCAGACTTACGCGCAGCCCGTGCGCTCCCTTTGTGCCTGGGTTTACTCGCAGTCCTGGAGTTCGCACACTTGGGCTTTTTCCTCTTCAAATCCTTGCTTCTGATTACTAAGCCCAATACATAGGATCACCCAGTTGGGGACACCCTGGGAGACTGCAGGGGAAAGTTGTTTTTCTGGAACCTGGGGATCGGAGCCGGGAGTGACCATCAGAGAGTCAGCTCTGAGGCAAACCACGCCCACAGGCCGGTGGCAGCGCCACGGGGAAAGAAGGCTCTAACACTGCCTAGAGAGGCCATAGATAGACCCGGAAGTCAATCCAGAAACACTGCCACCCAGGGGCTGAATCACAAATTGACTCTTGCGTAATCAAAAATAAAGGAATACGAGAAATTAAGACACACCGCCTGCTTAAAATCAGGACTGGCTTACAACACCGAAGAGCAGTGGATCGCAGGGAACTGCAATACTGTCTGGACTGAGAAACAGGCGTGCCAAACAGAAAAACAGAGGAAGTGAATGACCTTCACTACTTCACATTTTATTTTTACCTTTTATTTTTTTATTTTTTTATTTTTTTTTTATTTTCATTTTTTGCATCTTTTAATCAAGAAACTTTTTTTTCTTTTTTCATCACTTGATTTTACCTTTTTAATGATTACATTTTTATTTTCAATCCGTATTATTACTACTGCTATTTTATCTTTTTTTTTTTTTTTTAAAGTGTCATTTTATTTTCTCTTCATTTTATTTTGGGATTAGGGTTCTACATTCTATTTTTTATCTTTCCTTTAGCATCGTTTTACTCTATCTCAACTCTACCTTTAGGCCATCACTCTCTTCCCAACCTCCCCCTTTTCAGTGTCCTGTTTGTCTTACCCTTTTACTGCTTTAGATTTTCCCTATTCTTTCTGTTTACCCCTTGTTAAAATTTCACCCTACTTACATATCTAATCTCTAATCCCCTGCTCCAAGTCCACATACACCTCTCCCTTTGCTGTCTGAGCTATCCATAAACTTGTCCTTCTCTCTGTCCTTTTGTTGTTGTTTGCTTGAATGTAGATTATATCCAATTTTTATGCTGTTTTTGTGAGATTGTTTTGCTTATTCTTCTTTTGTTTATTTTTTTGTTTGTTTTGTGCTTCAGCTTTCCCTTGCCTCAATCCATATTAGTTGGTGTTGTAGTTTGTATTAATCCCCAGGCACTTGTTGCTGGCATTTGCTGGGATTAGAGATTGTTCTATTGGAGTTTTATCCCCAATATATATAGTCTGTTCCCCTTTCTCTCTTAGTCACTTTCTTGTCTCTCTTACTTTTTTTTTTCTCTTTACTTTCCCTTTTCCCAATTTCATTTTCACACTCCTTTTTTCTTTTTTTCTTTCTTTCTTTCTTTTTTCCTCTTCTTCTTTCTCTCCTATCACCTAATTTGCCTTTCTCTGGTGGTCACCTTTATTGGAGGTTATTAATATCGTGAATACATTCCTGTTCAGTGCCTTGTGAGTTGTACCTGGTAGTGCTGTATTTTGTGCCTTTAAATCAACCCAGGAGAGAGAGAACTACATAACCAGACACCCAGAGAAGAGAGACCATGGGGAGACAAAGAAGCAGCCCGCATATGAAAGAAAAGCAGGCATCACCAGAAAAGGAAGTAAACGAAATGGAAGCAAGCAACCTTCCAGAAAAAGAATTCAGAGAAATGGTCATAAGGTGGCTGAAAAGAATGGAAGACAAATTCGACAATATGAGCAAGAACCAAGAGGAAATGAAGAAGAACCAAGAAGAAATGAAAAATGACATCGCTGCCGTAAAGAACTCAATAGAAAGCATCAAGAGTAGACTAGAAGAAGCAGAGGACCGCATCAGTGAGCTAGAAGACAAGATGGAAAAAAATACCCAAGAAAAGCAACTTCTAGAAAAAAAAATTAAAAGGCAGGAGGAGAGTCTAAGGGAACTTTGGGACAACACGAAACAAAACAACATCCGCATAATAGGGGTTCCAGAAGGAAAGGAAGCTGAGCAAGGAATAGAAAACCTCTTTGAAGAAATAATGACAGAAAATTTCCCAGATATAGAGAAGAAAAAACCCACACAAATCCAAGAAGCTCACAGAGTCCCAAGCAAAATGAACCCCAAAAGACCGACGCCAAGGCACATTATAATTAAATTGGCAAACACCAACGACAAAGTAAGAATCTTAAAAGCAGCAAGAGAGAGACAGAAAGTTACATACAAAGGAACCCCCATCAGACTAGCAACTGATTTCTCAACAGAAACTCATCAGGCCAGAAGGGAATGGAATGAAATATACAAAGTCATGCAAAGGAAGGGGCTGAATCCAAGAATACTGTACCCAGCAAGGCTGTCAATCAAAATTGAAGGTGAAATCAGGAGCTTCACAGACAAAAAAGGACTAAGGGAATTTATTACCACCAAACCAGCAATGCAAGAAATCCTAAAGGGTCTACTGTAAAAAAAAAAAAAAAAAAGAAAGAAAGAAACAGGAAGCGAAGAAGTAACACAGGGGTAAAGAATAGGAATGGCGACAAATAAGTACCTATCAATAATAACTTTAAATGTAAATGGATTAAATGCCCCAATCAAAAGACATAGGGTAACAGATTGGATAAGAAAACACGACCCATATATCTGCTGTCTACAAGAAACCCACCTCAGAAAAAAAGACGCACACAGACTGAGGGTGAAGGGATGGAAAAAGGTTTTCCAGGCAAATGGAACTGAAAAAAAAGCTGGGGTAGCAATACTTATTTCTGACAAATTAGATCTCAAACTGAAGGACATAACAAGAGATAAGGAAGGCCATTTCATAATACTAAAGGGAGCAATCCAACAAGAAGAAATAACTCTGGTAAACATATATGCACCCAATACAGGAGCACCCAAATACATAAAAAAACTCCTGGAGGATATTAAGGGAGACATTGACAGCAATACAATCATAGTAGGAGACTTTAATACCCCACTATCACCATTGGACAAATCCTCTAAACAAAACATCAGCAAAGAAACATCAATCCTAAATGACTCACTAGACCAGATGGAATTAATTGACATCTTCAGAACATTTCACCCCAAAGCCACAGAATATACATTCTTCTCAAGCGCACATGGGTCATTTTCAAAGATAGACCATATGTTGGGACATAGGCAAAGTCTCTTCAAATTCAAGAAGATAGAAATCATATCAAGCATCTTCTCAGACCACAGTGGCATAAAACTGGAAATCAACTACAATAAAAACAACCCAAAGAAATCAAACACATGGAGACTAAACAGCATGCTATTAAACCATGACTGGGTTACCAGAGAGATCAAAGAAGAAATAAAAAACATCATGACAACAAATGACAATGAAAACACTACAATCCAAAATCTATGGGACACAGCGAAAGCAGTCTTGAGAGGGAAGTTCATAGCTCTACAAGCCTACTGCAAAAAACAAGAAACAGGGGTAATAAATTACCTAACCCAACAACTCAAAGAGTTAGAAAAAGAGCAACAAGAAAAGCCCAGTGTAAGCAGAAGGAAGGAAATAATAAAGATCAGAGCACAGATAAACGACATAGAGACCAAAGAAACAATACAAAAGATCAACAAAACCAAGAGCTGGTTCTTTGAAAGGATAAACAAGATTGATGAACCTCTAGCCAGGCTCACCAAGAAGCAAAGGGAGAGGACCCAAATAAACAAGATCAGAAATGAAAGAGGTGAAATAACAACAGATCCCGCCGAAATACAAAGGATTGTTAAAAAATACTACGAACAACTCTATTCCAACAAACTGGACAACCTGGAGGAAATGGACATATTCCTAGAAAAATATAACCTTCCAAAACTCAATCAGGAAGAATCTAAACAGCTCAACATGCCAGTAACTATGGAAGAAATTGAAGCAGTCATCAAAGAGCTTCCGGCAAACAAAAGCCCGGGGCCAGACGGCTTCACAAGAGAGTTCTACCAAACATTCAAGGAAGAACTAAAACCTATCCTCCTCAGACTATTCCAAAAAATTCAAGAGGAAGGAACACTTCCCAGCTCCTTCTATGAAGCCAGCATCACCCTAATACAAAAACCAGATAAAGACAACACAATGAAGGAGAATTACAGGCCAATATCCCTCATGAATGTAGATGCCAAAATCCTCAATAAAATTCTAGCAAATAGGATCCAGCAGTACATCAGAAAGATCATACACCATGACCAAGTAGGATTTATCCCAGGAATGCAAGGATGGTTCAATATCCGCAAATCAATAAATGTGATACATCACATAAACAAATTGAGAGATAAAAATCACATAGTCATATCAATTGATGCAGAAAAAGCATTTGACAAAATCCAACACCCTTTCTTGATAAAAACTCTCAACAAGGTGGGAATAGAAGGATCATACCTCAACATCATAAAAGCTATATATGATAAACCCACAGCTAACATCATACTCAATGGGCAAAAACTAAAACCATTTCCCCTAAGAACAGGAACAAGACAGGGATGCCCACTCTCACCACTCCTGTTTGACATAGTACTGGAAGTATTAGCCACTGCAATTAGACAAGAAGAAGAAATAAAAGGCATCCAAATTGGAAAAGAAGAAGTAAAGCTGTCCTTATTTGCAGATGACATGATATTGTACATAAAAAACCCGAAAGACTCCATCAAAAAACTAACAGACTTAATAAATGAATTCGGCAATGTAGCAGGATACAAAATTAACACCAAGAAATCTATGGCATTTCTATACACCAACAATGAACTTACAGAAAGAGAGACTAAAAAAGCAATCCCATTTTCCATCGCACCAAAAAAATTAAGATACTTAGGAATAAACCTAACCAAGGAGGTAAAAGACCTATATGCGGAAAACTACAGGACACTGAAAAAAGAGATAGAGGAAGATGTAAACAGATGGAAGAACATACCATGTTCATGGATTGGTAGAATCAACATCATTAAAATGTCCATACTACCCAAAGCAATCTATAGATTCAATGCACTCCCCATTAAAATACCAACGGCGTATTTCACAGACCTAGAAAGAACTCTCCAAAAATTCATCTGGAATAAAAAAAGACCCCGAATAGCCACAGCAATCCTGAGAAAGAAGAATAAAGTAGGAGGGATCTCAATACCAGATTTCAAGCTGTATTACAAAGCCACTGTCCTCAAAACAGCCTGGTACTGGCACAAGAACAGACATATAGATCAATGGAACAGAATAGAGAATCCAGATATCGACCCAAACCAATATGCGCATTTAATATTTGACAAAGGAGGCATGAGCATACAATGGAGTCAAGACAGTCTCTTTAATAAATGGTGTTGGGAAAATTGGACAGATACATGCAAAAAAATGAAACTAGATCACCAACTTACACCATACACAAAAATAAACTCAAAATGGGTACAGGACTTAAATATAAGACGGGAAACCATAAAAATACTAGAGGAATCCACAGGCAGCAAAATCTCAGACATATGCCAAAAGAACTTTTTCAGTGATACTGCCCCTAGGGTAATGGAAGCCAAACAGAAAATAAACAAATGGGACTACATCAAAATAAAAAGCTTTTGCACAGCAAAAGAAACCATCAACAAAACAACAAGAAACCCCACTGTATGGGAGAACATATTTGCAAATGGTATCACTGATAAAGGTTTAATTTCCAACATCTACAGGCAGCTTATACAACTTAATAAAAGGAAGATAAATGATCCAATAAAAAAATGGGCAACGGACTTAAATAGAAGCTTTTCGAAAGAAGACAGAAGGAAGGCCAAGAGACACATGAAAACATGCTCAAAGTCACTAATTATCCGAGAGATGCAAATCAAAACAACAATGCGATACCATCTCACACCTGTCAGAATGGCTATCATCAACAAATCAACAAACGACAAGTGTTGGCGAGGATGCGGAGAAAAAGGAACCCTCGTGCACTGCTGGTGGGAATGCAGACTGGTGCAGCCACTGTGGAGAACAGTATGGAGTTTCCTCAAAAAACTGAAAATGGAACTCCCATTTGACCCAGTAATCCCACTCCTAGGAATATATCCTAAGAAACCAGAAACACCAATCAGAAAGGATATATGCACCCCTATGTTCATAGCAGCACAATTTACAATAGCTAAGATTTGGAAACAGCCTAAATGCCCATCAGCAGATGACTGGATCAGAAAACTATGGTACATCTACACAATGGAATACTATGCTGCCGTAAAAAAGAAGGAATTACTACCATTTGTAGGCACTTGGATGGAATTAGAGAACATTATGCTAAGTGAAATAAGCCAGTCAATGAAAGAAAAATACCACATGATCCCACTCATTTGGGGATAATGAAAAACATTATAAACTGATGAACAAAAAGATAGTTACAGAGGCAGTAAAGCATCAAACAGACTGTCAAATTACAGTGGTAAGGTTAGGGAGAGGTGGGGGAAATAAGAGATCAACTGAAGGACTTATATGCATGTATATAAGAGTAACCAACGGATGCAAAACATTGGGGGGTGAGGGCATATATGGGAGTGGGGTGGGGGTCGGGGGCAATGATAAGATATGTACACATATAATACCTTAATAAAAATTTGAAAAAAAAAAAAAAAAAAAAAGAAAATAAAATGTAAATGGGTCTTTATTAAATAAAGTATTACAATGATTCAACTGATTTTAAGTGAGATTTTTTTTCAGTGTTTTTAAAGTAAAGTGGAAAAGTTCTTCAGAAATTAATTTGAGGATATTTCACATATCCTGGAATTATGTTATTTTTTCACTTTTTTATTTAAAAACTTGAATGAAGTAATACACAATGAATGCTGAGTGAATTCTGCCAGACTGTTGATATGAGGCCAACTCTAAAGTGTCATGATTTAATCCCTCATCTGCCTCCAAGAAAACAGTATAATGGTATAATGGAAATTATGACGCAGTCTGGCCAAGGAAAAATACTGGACAACCATCCCATGTTGTGAGATGATTTTCTGTGCATCTTCTACATTTCTGTACGTCATGTGAGTAGGTCTCTGACTATCTTTGTTGTGAACTGTTCTTTCAAATATGGTTGTATAGCTAACAGTCTTAGAAGAGAGAAATAATGTCTCCCGTTAGAGAAAAGGACAGATTCATTTGCTGTTCAGAATAATAAAGATAGTGTCAGTCTCCAGGTCAAAAGTTAGGCATCCTTGTTACTTGTTGACTGTTATAGAATATTCAGCTTATGCTCAGGGTTCCTCTCCTACAATGCACCTAGACATTATGGGAGGTCTGTGCAGGCATAACCTTTTCTTCACATTGTCTTGTGGAAATTGAAGCTCCAGGAACTAGAAAAAACATTAACACTCTTTACTGTTATTGGTTAGTTGTAAGTCCTTTGCTGTTACTCAGATGTCTTGTGTACTTTGTTGGTATCCATGAAACTGTAGAAGGCTAATTTCACAGTGCTTGAAAGCCACATCTGCCTTTAATTGAAAAATTTGGTGACACTAAGGAAAAGTAACCAAAGAAAAAGAAATAGTGATGATTGTACTGCATTTCTGAGACCAGTCTACCCTATAACAGTGTGAAATTACTCCACAAGGGGAATATTTGGGTGATTTATAGATGAAACCCACCCTCATAGGTAGGCAGAAAATGAAACCAAGATAACTTTTCAAAGTGATTGGCAAGAGTTTTAAAATGTGTATATTTTCAATATCATATATAGGAAAAGAAAAAACAAAGGTCTGTTAGTCTGCATTCTCTACCAAAAAAAATTTGACTCACTCAATAACATTTATGTTGCATGCTCTTGATCAGTTTAGGCTTCTATAACACACTGCTTTAGACTGAGTGGCTTATAAGCAACAGAAATTTATTTCTCCTAGTTCTGGAGGCCTTAGGTCAGGTTGCCGGTGTGGTCGAGTTCTGATGAGGAACCTTTAGGTCAACTTCTTGTACACTCCAGGACCCTACCTACTACTACCATCATATTGGGGATTATATTTCAATATATAAATTTTGGAAGGACACAAACATTCAGTTTATAACATGTGCCCACTTTTGCAATAATTTTCTGTCCTACTCAAAAGAGTGGAACCTCTATTACAAATCAGCGAGGTGCCCAAAAAGAAATTTGAGTTTAGTAGTAGGAAGAAAGAAAAGATAGATGTTGAAAAACAAATAATCCAAGGACTATTGTAATGGTAATAGAAATTCAAGGTGATGTAATTATTCTTTCTGATTTTACAGGCTGTCTTTGAAGACATACAAGATGTTACTATGTGCAAAGGTCACTTACATAAACTACATGAATCAAATTGTGCAATTGAGAGAGATTGACAAAATGTTTTACCTAAATAATCATAGAAAAGTAATGTCTAAACTACATGCAGAGCTTTTATTGTAGGTCCCCTACCTTTATGAAATATTTCCCAACATATATGAGATTCTGAACAAACACATTAGACACAGAGTAGGAGAAGAATATAAGGAGAAGGAGAAGAGAATCTGGGCAAAGGATCCAGAATCAAAATGGGAGTGAAGGGAAGAGTAGCATATCAAAAGGGGGTAGAGACGATGAGGTATGATTGTCTGTAAAAAAATTAAAAATGAAATCAATCTTAGTACAATTTACTATTTTTTTTTTATTAGCACTGTATGCTGTGTCTTAGATGTTTTCCTTTGTTGATCCTCTGAAAGAAAAAAAAAATCTGAACTATTCCCAGATTTTCAGTCTCTTTTCACTTACTTACTCAGTTAGCCAATCTCTGAGTGGATGGGATTTGTCCCTCAAAGAAGAAATGTGCATCCTTCTGGAAGCACTCAGCCTGAGATGTTTTGCTCAGATGGGGACAAAGCTACCGCAGCTTCTCCAGAATCATTTCAAATTCCAAAAACTAATGCATTCTACTCTTCCAAAAAGTCAAAGAACGATTTGGGGAACTTAAGAATATTGCTATAGCCATTTAATTTCCACAAGCCATTGAATAAATACAATTTCAACAGCTATTACAACTATAATTGTTTTAAAATTTAACATTATCTTGTGGAATAATGATAGGCTAGATTAGTAAGGGAAGATATGGAAATATTGACTTCTTTTCAATTCATCACTCATTTCATCAGCATGAGATGTGTCAAAGCTTTATCAACTTTAATTACTTGGGAGGATTCACTTAACATGAATTTGTGGCACTGGACTGTTCCATTTTCAGGGGGGAAATTTCACTTAGTTATACCATTCTCTCCCTCAGAGAGTAAAATAAAGAGTCTTCTTATATTTTTTAAATTTATTTTGGAGCCGTACTTTTCTCCAGATCTGCCCAGAGGGTCCCTTAGTTCATACAAGCACATGTGTATTTAAGTATCTTATTATTTTTTTTTATTTCTCTATTTGCTCTTCTTGGCTCCTGTTCCTCTTTCTGTATTGTACTATCCACAAAAATGTCCCAACACTATTTTAACCCTAAGGCACAATACAGCCTCCTGACCTGGAATCTCTTCGGTTTATGAAACCTGCCTGCTGGATAATGTTTTTCCTTTTCCTTCATATGCCTCTGCTGGAAAATGACCCAACACATTCCTGAACTAAAATTGCCATATACATTACAATCCTGTGCTCTGAGGGACTCCGTAAGAACCCAGCATGTACTCTAACATGTGGAACTACCCAAAATATGCTTTTTGATGCTTATAAATTTTTCATGCTTTTCATACTGGCAGCAGAAGCAATCTCTTTCTTATATATACTCTACTGTAGCATTGGGACATGACTGTGTGTTTGTGTGATTTTCCCTCTCTCTTTTAGAATCTAGCTGAGTCTGTAACAATTGTAAAGTTGGCCCCATTGTTTCTCTTCTCTACTTCTCAATCATATTTTTAAATTATTTTTCTTTTTTAAGGGAGTTTTTCCAGCTCACATTTCACCTATTTTAAGGACTCACAAACATTTGTTTTCCTAGGCTCTTACCAAAGTGTTAAATTAGCAAATAAATTCTAAAGTCCTTCAACTAATAAGTTGAAAAATTCCATCCGTGTTCTGCTTCATAATGGTATGTGATTCTTCTCAGTATTTAACCTATTTTGGATCTGCCTGACTTTTAATGTCTATTATGTTTATTTATTTTGTTTTAAAGTTTTTATTTATACATTTACTAGCATGTTTTCTCATAGCACGTACCAGGCTTGCTTCTCCTTCTATAATAAGTTAGTTTGCCGTCAGGAGAGTTATGTACCTGGGGGATCCAGGCCTGAATAGATTCCTTGCTCACGGTGCCTGTGACAGCTTGAGTCAGAGGCATGTGCATGAGGTAGTTTTATCTCTGATTATTAGACGACCAATCCCAGGTGGCTACTGCCAGTCACTCCTCTTGCTTCTCAGGAGGGATTTTATTTCACAACAAAGGGAGGAAGCACTTTCCTTTCTTAGCATCGATTCTCCTTACTCCAGCCTTCATCCACTCCAAAAGGGACATTGATACTACACTGCAAGTAATTCTTCAGTTCTGGTTCGGCACTGCTAATAAACATTTCTGTGCATTTTCCAATATCCAAGAATAAATTATTATTATTTTTTTAGATTTCTCTAGATTAACCTAATCACAACAAAATTACCCAGCTCATTTACACTAAAACCACTTTGTCATCTGCTTGCTACAATCAGACGCCTTAATGATGGTTTATTAAGTGAAAGTACCATTAAATACGACATTGTTAAAAATTTCTCACTGGGCTTCGTGTTTACAGTGTGAATATTTTTTCTGTTTTGAACACAAGCCTTGGAACTTTTTTGCTTTTTAAATTCTCTCAATTCTTTCCTTTTTCCTAAAGCAACTCAGTTTTACAAAGACATTCATTAGTGATCAAGGTATGAATATATAAATATATATACCCTGTCCTGGATTATCCCATTTTTCAGTTATCTGGGAAAGAGCCTGGGTCATCCAGATTCCACTGATAAGATGTATCCCTAGTATTCCAGTATTTGGTTCCTCAATTATTAGCAGAGTTTGATGTAGTAATAAATAAATCTGTTTCCAAGCTAGAAATGTTGAATCAACTCAACTTTTGTTGGTACGTGTTTGTCATCTGATATATATGCCAATGTCCACCATTCCCCCTGCCCTCTTGCCCTATCCCAGGCCTTCACCACACTATTGTCTATGTCCATGGCCTATGCATAAAGAGTATTATACTAAGTGAAATACACCAGTCAGAGAAAGACAAATATCACATTATTTCACTTATACGTGGAATCTAATGAACAAAATAAACTGACAAACAAAATAGGTCCAGAAGCATAGATGCCTTGTACAGAATAACAGTGAGGAGGCTGGTAGAGGGGATGGGAAGAGATTAACCAATGAACATATAGGCATATATTCATAACTCATGGACACAAACAATAGTGTGGGGAAGGCCTGGGGTGGGTTGGGGGTTGGATGGCGGTGTATAAGGGAGAGGAAATGGGGGACATTGCAGTTTAAAATATTTAGAAAAACAATTCCCATACATTTATGCCTAAAAGCTTTCTAATTCACTTCCTTTATGTTTCAAAATTATCTTTCACATATGACTATTACTTTTGTTTAGTGTTAGATAAGAGCCTAAACTTTTAAACTCTTTAATATTATTGTCATAAATAATCCTATTTTAAGTTCTTAAATATTTTAGAAGAAATTTCTTCAATTATGAGAATAGCTTACTTATGCTTTTGACAGTTTTAAACTCAGTCATAAAATTCATTCTTAAATATTAAATATCAGAGCAAAAACATTAGGAAAATATTGAAAATTAAAATGTTTATTCAAAAACTTAACATTTAGCTATAGCCATTTTTTAAAATGTATGTCTTCTTTTTTGTTTCCAGTTCTACATTCTAAACGTATTTTAAAGTCACCTTAAGCAGTTAATCACTTCTCAGAACACTTTTAAAGACACATGGAGAACAAATATCCTCTAGAGAACATAATTAATGTTTTACTACATTGAAATGGGTATAAATAAATTATTAGCTTTATTTAAACTGGTTGTGGAAAAATGTGAGGAGTTTGTTAACTGATATCAGTATACCGATGGAGAAATAAAATTTAGATTTGGAAAAGGTAGCTAAAGAAAGGTAGCTGCTCTATAAAGAAATGTAATTATAAAGCTATCTTACTTCACAGTATATTGGAAATTGTAAGCAAAAACAAAAAAAAATCATATGTGTATATTTACATTTAAAACTAAGAATGGCATTTTAATGAAGGAGATATCTGTTAATGTAAACAGATTATAGTGTTTTATGTTTCATATGTACTTTCTAAAGATTATATGGATAATGCATATTCATTTGCACATACAAGGTTAGGTAGAAAGCTGCATGTTTATGGTTATAGGAATGATTCAAAATATATGTAAGTGAAAGAAACGCTTTTAAGGGAAAAAATATCAAAGCAAATTAAAATTACTTAATTCCTATACTTATCTCTATTCCCAACTTATTTCTGTGGATTTTCCTTCAATTTAAAAAGCTTTTTGCTTTGGCCCTAACTTGGGGTTGTATATCTCCACCTATGTCTGCCAGTATACCATTTTTATACCAAGATCACATGTTATGTTTTGTTTTGCTGATTGAATGACACACAATCCATATATTCAGTTTTGGTCTCTCTTATGTATTTAGTTTTAGGATCTTGTCTTATAAATTACTTTGATGCCAAGGCCCAGCATTCCCAATGCCTACCCATTTCCTAGGTATGACCCTTGAAATAAAAATGAACAGATTTTACTTCACCTTCATAAGGTCTTCATACTAGTAAAGAAAAATAAAATAAGTGTTTAAAACAATATATGAGAAAAATTATTTGGGGGCCATGGTAATGTAATTAAAAATTAAATATAGAAAAGTTAAATAGAGCATTTGTCCAGTGTTTGAAGATGGTTATGTTACTGATTTTGATCCTTCACTAGTTGGGTGACAGAGAAAATCATATAACATCTCTAAGCCTCATTTCTAATATCTCTAATGATCTTAATCAAGATAATTCATGCAAAGTGCTCAGCTTCCAGCCTATCCCATACTTTTCCACAAATAAATAGCTTTTAAAAATATTAACAAACTGAACCAATAAGATACATATGATGCACTTATTTTTACTTCTCTTTACTTTTTTTTTAAATTTACAGTTAACATACAATATTATAGTAGCTTCAGTTGTACATCCCAGTGATTAGACATTGTATAACTTACTAAGTGATCACCCCAATAAATCTAGTATCCATCTGACACCGTACATATTTGTTAGAATATGATTGACTATGTTTCCTATGCTGTAATTTACATCCCAATGACTATTCTATAACTAACAATTGGTACTTCTTATTCCCTTCATCTTTTTCACCCATTTCCCCAACTCCCCTCCCATCTTAAAAAAAAAAAGACCCTGTAACATTTCTTGTAATAATAATTTGATGGTGATGAACTCCTTTAGCTTTTTCTTCTCTAGGAAATCTTTATCAGTCTTTCAATCCTAGATAATAGCTTTACTAAATAAAGTAAGCTTGGTTGTAGGCCCTTGTTTTTCATCACTTTGATTATTTCTTGCCACCCCCTTCTGGCCTGCAAAGTTTCTTTTGAGATATTGGCTGACAGTCATATGGAAGCACCCCTGTAGGTAACTAACTGCTTTTCTCTTGCTACTTTTAAAATTCTCTTTGTCTTTAACCTTTGACATTATAATTATGATGTGTCTTAAAGTGGGCTTCTTTGGATTCAACTTGTTTGAGTCTCTCTGAGCTTCCTGCACTTGTATGTCTATTCCCTTCACTAGGGAAGTTTTCCATCATTATTTGCTCACATAGTTTTCAATTCTTTGCTTTCTCTCCTCTCCTTCTGACACCCCCATGATGCAAATATTGGTATGCTTGAAGTTGTCCCAGAGGCTCCTTATACTATTCTCATATTTTTTGATTTTTGCTTTTTTCTGTTCTGATTGGGTGTTTTCTGCTTCCTTATATTTCAAATTGCTGACTCCGTTTTTTGCTTCATCTACTCTACTGTTGCTTCCCTGTACTATTCCCTGTAATATATTCTTCACTTCAGTTAGTGTATTCTTCATTTTTGACTGGCTTTTCTTGTGTGTTTTCTATCTCTGTTGAGGTTCTCACTACGTTCATTGAGCATCCTTATAATCAGTGTTTTGTACTCTGAATCCAGTACATTGCTTGTCTCCATGTTGTTTAGTTCTTTTTCCGGAGTTTTGTTTTTTCTTTCATATGAGCCACATTTCTTTGTCTTTTCATTTTGGATGACTCCCTGTGTTTGTTTCTATGTATTAAGTAAAGCTGCTGCATCTCTTGGGCTTGGTAGAGTGGCCTTATTTACTAGGTGTCCTTCAGGATCCAGTGACACAGCCTCCCCAATCAGTTGAGCTGGGAGCTCCAGGTGTTCCCCCATGTGGGCTGTGTACACCCTCCTGTTGTAGTTGAACCTTGATTGCTATTAGTACCTCAATGGAAGAGATTACCCACAGGCCAATTTGCTGTGAGTACGGGCTGTGCAGGGGTTGAGCCCATAGAGCAGGACTTTCTTTAATGGGATTCTGGTGCTTGCTGAGTCTGCCCCTAAGTGTGTTCCTTGTGGAGTACATTGGTGGTGCTTCCATGTGGCCTGAAGCTACCTACTGGGTGTTCTGGCTCTGGGGCCTCTAAGGAAGTGCAAGCCAAGGTCAGTCATTACCTGTGTCCTGCTGGGGACCACCCAGCATCAGCTACAAAGTGATATGCAAATGGATACTATTTGTGCTGGGCTTGGAGTTACCAAGGCTGACTGCCTCCAGTTCTGGGCCTGGGGCTTCTTAGTGAAAGGTATGTGGCACACAGAGGGCAGATGCTACTTGTTTGAGGAATTTAGGCAACTCAGAGCATCAGGCAAGACAGGAAAGGTCGTCGGAAATGGCTTGGGTTGGGCCCCCAAGTTAGGTGGAGCTCTGTAGGTGGAAGGCCCCAAAAAAGAATAATGGACTCTGCCAGCACTCTGTCTGGGAGAAAGCTCCCCTCCAACTCTCACCCTGATGCCAGACAACTCAGTTTCTCCCCATATGTACCTGGTACCCATGCTGGAACTCTGAGTGAGTGAGTCTGAGTAAGTCTATGCACAGGCCCTTTCAAAGGAATGCCTGGGACTCTGGCCAACCTCCGTCTCACTCAGCCACAGTCTGATCTGTTTTTTACAGCCAAAAGTTAATGGGGACTTCTCTTCCTGCCTCTGGAATCCTTGACTGAGAGGCCTGGTGTGTGGCTGGGACCCCTCATTCCTTAGGTGCTACCTCTATAGCCAAGATATACCTCCCGGTTTTTAACCACCGCACGTGTGTGTGGGACCAGCCCATTTTGCATCTCCACCCCTCCTACCAGTCTCAATGTGGCTTCTTCTTAAATCATTAGTTGTAGAACTTTTGTTCTGCTAGATTTCAGGAGGTTCTCCATGATGGTTGTTCTGTAGTTTAGTTCTAATTTCGATGTTGTTGTAGGAGAATTTGAGTATGGAATTTATTTATACTGCCATCTTGACCAGGGCCTCTAATTAATCTTTCATAGAATTCATAAGAATACCACATAAACATTAGCAAATCTATAAATAAAAATAGCAAGTCAAATAAACTTAGCCGCAAATAAAGTATTGGCTAAGTATTTGTTATCTTACAGTATTTTGTATCAAACCAGAAGTCAAAGGGTCCTATTATCTTGTTGAACAAGTAAAGGAATAAATAAAAAAAAAGAAGAAGAAGAAGGAAGATAGGGAAGGAAAGAAAGAAGGAAGGAAGGAAGGAAGGAAGGAAGGAAGGAAGGAAGGAAGGAAGGAAGGAAGGCTCTGATATATTTCATCAAGGAGACATTTGTCCATATTAGATAATAGTCATGACCATGTGCAGCTTTATATAATACACATGAAAATAACATTTCAAGATGACAATCACTCAAATCTATGGCTCAGAGGAGAGGAAATAAAACTGTTTAAATTGGCAGATTTAATTCATCACTAACAAAATACTTGCCTACTTAATTTGGTTCATTATACTCTCTATGGGCAGGCTTTATTTAAATTGAAAGCAAAAAAAAAAAAATAGAAACTATCAGAGCTCAAAAAAAAAAAAAATGCATGACCCTTATTTTATATATTATTGTCTTTAAGCCAGAGAATAAAATATCCTCCACATTATCTCTTTCTCTCACTAAGGTAGGCTGTGGGAGCAGAGCATAGGAAGATAGACTTCTCTAAGGAGATAATTATGACAGTTCATGAGCAATTGACTGCAGTCTTGTAGTGTAATATCTCTAATCATATCATTTTAGCTGTGTATAATACTCTTAAATTATCCATTATTAATTAAAGCAAACATAACATAATAAAACCATTTGTTATTCATAGATTATTGTGAAATAGGATAAAATAAAAATATTTTCTTGCCTTTTTAAATGAAAATTTAGTCCTAGTAATAAAATGCTATAATACTACCATTTTACTTTTAGTTTCTTGACTACAAGTGACAGGATACTAAATATTATAAAATACATAAAATATATATACAGTTCTACCCAGTAACTTGATTGTGCATTATTTGAATTTATAAATGATTTGGTGATTCAAGACATACAAATCTATGCATATTTAACATATATTATATACTATCTATATATATAAAAGCCTAATATGCAAATTGTCTCCTCGGGAATTTGACCAGGAGACTGGGAGTTTGATTGCTCACTATGACGTGTGCTGACCACCAGGGGGTGGTACGGAATAAAAGAAGGCCCTGGCCAGCAGCTGGCAGCCAGGGAAGGGAGGCTCTGACTGGCAGTCAGAAGGCCCTGATTGGCACTGGTCTCCTGCCAGGCCTAGGGACCCTACCCATGCATGAATTTCGTGCACCGGGCCTCTAGTTTTAATATAAAATTATAGAGATAACATTTTTGTATTAAACTCCCATGGATGTGTGCATTGCAAATAAATGCTACCATTCCATAGGTTGCCTTTTCATTTTGTTGATTATTAACTTTGCTGTGCAGAAGCTTTTTAGTTTGATGTAATTACACTTGTTTATTTTTTTCTTTTTGTTGCCTTTGATTTTAGTATCAAATTTTTTTTAAAAAATTACTAAGATCAGTGTCAAGGAACTTAACTCATATGTTTTCTTCCCCATTTTATATTCTTGTCTATACCCAAGAGTTTATTTCTGGGCTCTCTATTCTATTCCATTCATTTTTGTGCCTGATTTTATGTCAATGCCATTTTTTTTATGACATGGCTTTGAGATATAACCTCACACCTGTTAGAATGCCTATTATAAAAAAGACAAAGGTAAAAATTGTTGGTGAGAATGTGTACAAAAGAGAACCTTTGCACATTGTTGGTGGGAATGTAAACTTGTATAGCCACTATAGAAAACATTATGGAGACTCCTCAAGAAACTAAAAGTAGAACTACCATGTGATCCAGCAATTCATATTCTGGGTATATATCCAAAGAAAAGGATAACTGATAAATCCTTACTTCAAAGAGATATCTGCACTCCATGTTTATTGCAGCATTATTCATAATAGCCAAGGTATAGAAACTATCTAAGTGTCTGTTGATGAATGAAAGGAAATAAAAATGTGGTATATATACAATAGAATATTATCCAGACGTAAAAATAAGAAAATCCTATTATTTGTGACAACATGAATGAAACTGGAGGCAATATGCTCAGTGAAATAAGTGAGACAGAGAAAGGTAAATGCACATCACTAATATATATAATTAAAAACCACACACATAAAAACAACAGAAAAGTGGTTGCCAGGGGCTGTGGGATAAGTGAAACAGGGAGAGTTTAGTTCATGATACAAACTTTCAGTTATAAGGTAAGTAAGGTCTGAGGATATAATATATAACATTGTGACTATATTTGATAATATTGTATTGTATAATTGAAATTTTCCATAGCTAGAACTTAAATATACAAACCAAAAACAAAAAAAGAAAAAAAGGTTAACATGTGAGGTGATGGATGTGTTAATTAACTCAATGAGAAGAGGAATCCTTTCATGATGCATACTTATATTAAAACATCATGTTATATGCTTTAAAATCTTTACAATTTTATTTTTAAATTTCACCTCACTTATATCATAATAAGCTAAAAATAATTATATATTACTTCCCAATTAAATAGATAAATATGACATTTATCTTTATGTATACTTTTATAAAAAAAAATCTATGGGCGGAAAAATAAGATACTCTGTAAAGAGTAGAAACATTACGAATTGCTAGATGTAATATCTATAGTAAAACAAAATCATGTTTACTTGTTCTTATTCTTATTATTTTTAAACTGCTATATTTAAAACTATGATTTGTTTTAAAACTTATTATATAATAAAATTGATTTTTTTTCTTTTAGTGTAAAGTAGTTTTATAAATATTGAGATATATTAATTTAATTTTGTTTATTAGTACCATAGTCAGATAAGAACTATTCCATCACTTCAAAAACTTGTGCTACTTATCTTGTGACAATTTGCCCTCAACCCTAGTTCTTAGCAATCACTGATGTTCAACACTATATACTTCTACAGTGCAATAGTTTTTTAATTTCAAGAGCAGCATTTAAACATCATCATAAAATCTGAAGCCATTTGATTGGCCCCTTTCATTAAACATAATCCTTTGAGATTTATCCAAATTTTGCATATGTCAACAATTTATTTTCTTTTATCTTTGAGTAACTAGAAGCCCAGTGCACAACATGCACTGTGGGTAGTGTCTCTCAGCCCAGCCTGCACCCTCTTGCTGTCTGAGACCCCTTGCGGGGGATGTATGACTGCTGGTTTAGGCCCAGTTGGACATCCTTAGCGCTGCCATGGAAGTGGAGATGCTCCTGCCACCACTGCTGCACTCACCAGCCATGAGCCCGGCTTCTGGCTGAGCAGCGCTTCCCCTGTGAGAGTGTACCGACCATCAGGAGGCACCTCCTGCGTTGAGCATCTGCCCTCTGGTGGTCAGGGCGCATCATAGCAACTGGTCGTTCTGTCGTTCAGTCAATTTGCATATTAGCTTTTTATCATACAGGATATACTATGTCTGGGATGTATCACAATTTGTTTATATTTTCATCGAATGAAAACATTTGAGTTGATCCAGTTTTGTCAATTATGAATTGTATTGCTATAAATTATGTATATATTCTTAATTATACCCAATTTTTTTATTTCTCTGGGGTAAATACCCAGAAATAGGATTGCTGGGTCATTTGATAAGTATATATTTAACTTTATAAGAAACTACCAACCTGTTTTCCAGAGAAGGTATCTACCATGTTACTTTCCAACCATCAGTGCATGAGGGTTCCATACTAATTCATGGCTTAAATTTGTTTTTATCCTAAGTAAAGTTGCCTCTTGTAAATAAAAACAATCCTATTGCTTACATGTAAATCCACTTTTTATAATTGGCAATTTTACTAATATTTTAAAAGGTAGGTTATATGATGAAGAGATAATTTTTACTGCTCTAGCAATTTTAAAAAATGAATGTATTTTTATGTGATTCAAACATTGGTTACATTTCAAATATCTCTTTCAATAGCATAATAATTTTTCAAATTGCAAAAATATAGTTATTTTTTCAGTCTAGCAGGGCATCAAACACTAATCTTGTGGAAATTGATTTTATACTTAAATATTTGACAATTCTGGTGAGTGGACAAACTCCTCAAAATATAAAAATTACCAAATATAATGGAAATAGAAAGTTATAATACAATTAGAAAGTTTGAGTAGTATATCTTTAACAAAAACTGAATCATTTATAAAAAAAAACATTTGACAAAGACTTCCCGTGCTCACCTTGCCGCTGGCCTCATTAGGGAATTCTGCTAAATATTTAATTTTAACCTTAATCTTAATTCTATTGTATTCAAAGTCATACAAAGAATAATAAAAAATAAATGTTACTTCCAACTTTTTTGAGACTGTCATAAATTTGATTCTGTTTAATATCCTGCTAAGGTGCTAAAAAGGAAGTACTGACAAATTTGCCTTAAGTATGAGGATTTGTTTTAGACTTCTATCACTTACTGGCTATGACTGCAAGCATACTTTATGTCTCCATAAAGTATGGAGACTTTAATTATGTCTCCACATACGTGTTTGATGATTAATTCATATATATGAGAGAGAAATAGAGACAGAGATACACAGAGAAGAAATCATAAATGGTAAGCTCCTTGATACCAGTCTTGGCAATGTTTTTATTTGTTTATTTGATTTTGTGTTGTTTGTGGGTTTTTTTTCAACTAAAAGCAAAGAAAACAAACATAAAAATAAACACATGTGACTACATCAAGCTAAAAAAGCTTCTGCACAGCAAAGGAAACCATCAGGAAATTTAAAAGGTAACATTGAATGTAGGTAAATATCTGTAAATGACATATCTTATAGATGTGTATATAATATACAAAATACATAAAGAACTTATCACATAATAGCAAAAAACACAAACAATTTTATTTAAAAACTAGAGGCCTGGTGCATGAATTTGTGCATGTGTAGGGTCTGGCCGGCCTGCCCCAATGAGGGTCCATCAGGCCGGACCAGTGGCAGGGAGGGGCTGTGGGTGGTTGGCTGGCACACCCCACCCTTGATTGGGGTGTTGGGGGCCGATCGAGGGGTGGGCTAGTGGGAGGGGAGGCGATCAGGGCCCGGATCAGGCTGGTTGGCTGCCACAGCGTGTGTCATAGCAACCAGTCATTCTAGTTATTCTGGTCATTCACCATTCCGGCTGCTGGGCTTTTATATATAGAGATTGGAAGAGGACCTAAACAGACAATTTTTCTCAAAAAGTCATACAAATGGCCAAAAGGGACATATGGAGAAAGATGTTCAACACCACTAATGGCTATTACCAAAAAGATTAAAAAAAAAAAATAACAAGTGTTAGCAAAGATGAGGAGAAAAGGGATCACTTATGTACTGCTGATGGTGGGAATTTAAATTGGCACAGCTATTATGGAAACCAATATGGAACTTTCTCAAAAAATTAGAAGTAGAACTATCATATGATTCAGCAATTTCCCTTCTGGGTATTTATAAAAAAAATACCAACTCTGGAAGATATCTGCACCCCATGTTCCTTGCAGGATTATCTACAATACTCAGCTTTTTGAAGCAACCTAACCACACAGTCTTGAATCAAATAGTTTGCTTGTAATCTGCACAAATGAAAGATACATCCATAAATCTTTCCAACAGGCAGTGGTAAATTTTCCTTATCAGAGCATAGGACCAATATATTGTATGATGCAACATAATGGCATAAAGCCCATGATTATGGAGCAGTATCTGACTAAACATTTAAAGATACATGTGCTTATGTGTAGATGACTAAATTGCTAAATAAAGATTCTAGAGTCTAGACAGATGACAGTAGATTAAATGAAAATGCAGATAAGAAGTGAAAGTTTCATCAGTAAACTAACATATTTTCTGATAATGAAGTTTCACTGTTCTTTTCTACACAGTATTAGAGTGCAGGTGCAGTGAAGGCTCTGACTTTTTGGAAAGGTCACTGAAATAAGAACAAGTCTAAAAAAATATAGAAATTTATACTTAACAACTTGCATAATGTGTGCAGAGACTTGTAAATCAATCTAAAACACTTAAAAAGATTAACATAATTGTTATATAGAACTTACAAAGTAATTTAAAAATATAACAGCATGTTTGATCTTTATATTAAACTAGAGGCCTGATGCATGAAATTCCTTCAAGAGTAGGCCTTCCTTCCCCTGGCTCAGTGGTCGGCAAACCGCGGCTTGTGAGCCACATGTGGTTCACGAGCCGCGGTTTGCCGCTCTGTTGACTAATTAGTTTGCTGACCACTGCCCTAACTACCAGCTTCCCTCTGGCACCCAGGACTCAAGCTTCCCTCTGGCCACCAGCAGGCACCCGGGACCTGGGCTTCCCTCACAACCCCAGCTTCATCTGGAAGGTTGTCCAGAAGGACCTCTGGAAGGTTGTTCAGCTGTCATATCTAATTAGCATATTATGCTTTTATTATTATAGATTTATAAACTCAAAATAAATCATGATATAGATGGGTGATAATTTTATAGCATAAAAATTGATTCTACAACATTCAATTTTATATTTCCAATAGTTTTAAGTTTTGATTAAAATCTTAGAATTTTGCCCTAACTGGTTTGGCTCAGTGGATAAAGCGACCGCCTGCAGACTGAAGGGTCCCAGGTTCGATTCCGGTCAAGGGCATGTACCTTGGTTGCGGGCACATCCCCAGTAGGAGGTGTGCAGGAGGCAGCTGATCGATGTTTCTCTCTCATCGATATTTCTAACTCTCTATGCCTCTCCCTCCTCTCTGTAGAAAATCAATAAAATATATTTTTAAAAAATCTTAGAATTTTAATATTTAATAACACAAAATTACATTTTGTTATTGTGTATATATGAACAAGGTTTTTAATTCAATCTTAAATCTACTTTGAGTTCATTTTTGTGTATAGTATAAAATAATGGTCTCATTTTAGTCTTTTGCATGTGGCTCCCCAGTTTTCAAAAAAAACAAACCATTTATTGAAGAGATGATCCTTTCCCAATTACATATTCTTGGCTCCTCTGTCATAAATTAATTGGCCATATTTTTCTTCTCTCTCTAATGTTCCATTGATTATTGGGACAAAATAGTAGACCTTAAGGGCATTATGCTAAGTAAAATAAGTAAGACAGAGAAATACAAATACCATTTGATCTCATATGTGGACTCTAAAAAAAACAAACAAACAAACAAACAAAACAATTTAATTCATAGATAGATGTAATAGATTAGTGATTGCAAGAGGCAGAGGGTGTTAAATGGGAGAAGTTGGTTAAAGGGCACAAACTTCCAATTATAAAATAAATAATTCATGGGGATGTAATACACAGCATGGTCAAGAGAGTTAATAATACTGTATTGAGAACTTGAAATTTGATAAGTAGATCTTGAAATTACAAGTAGATATTCTCATCACAAGAAAAAATATATGTGTGATAATGATGTTAACTAGACTTATAGTAGCGATCATAATATCTACAAATATTGATTCGTTATGTTGTACAACAGAAACTAATAAAATGTTATAGTACATTTATATCTCAATTAAAATAAATATAGACTTTATTACAGATATATAGTAGAAAGGGGAGGAGGACTATTGCAATAGGAAGAAGGCTCCAACAGTGTTATATGTGTCTCAAAGGTTAGGCAGAAAGGCTTTTCTTTCATAGGAATATAGAGGGAAGTGAATGAGTCTACAAGGAAGAGTGGAGGAAAGGTAAGAACAGATTATGTGATCAGACAAGTGACCATTAATATATGTATTCTGTTAGTGGAAATTTGAGGTATTTCTAGGTTTCTGCTATTATAATAGAACTAGAGGACCAGTGCATGGATTCATGTACCAGTGGGGTCCCTCAGCCTGGCCTGCACCTTCTTGCAATCCAGGACCCTTTGGGGGATGTTGGGCTGCTAATTTTGACCCAATCCAAGCAGGCCAGGCTGAGGGACCCCACCAATGCACGAATCTATGCACTGGGCCTCTAGTATGCATATAAGATCTTTGGTTAATATCTTCCCACCCTCCCCCTCCCCACTTCCCTCTGAGATGAATCTGTACAGATGAATCTGAACAGACAGATTCATCAGTCTGTTCCATGTTTCCATCTTCCCCCTGGTGGTGAGTCTGTGTCATAGCTACTGGTTGAATAGTCAAATGGGTGAACGGTCACTTAGGCTTTTATATATAGACTAGAGGCCCAGAGCACGAAATTTGTGCATGGGAGGGGGGGTGTGTGTGTGTCCCTCAGCCCAGGCTGCACCCTCTCCAATATGGGACCCCTTGAGGATGCCCGAGGATCCTACCGGGATCGGGCCTAAATAGGCAGTTGGACATCTCTCTCACAATCCGGGACTGCTGGCTCCCAACTGCTTGCCTGCCTGCCTTCCTGATTGCCCCTAACCGCTTCTGCCTGCCAGCCTGATCACCCCCTAACCACTCCCCTGCCAGCCTGATTGATGCCTAACTGTTCCCCTGCCAGCCTGTTTGCCCCTAACTGCCCTCCCCTGTAGGCCTGGTCACCCTCAACTTCCCTACTCTGCCAGCCTGGTCACCCCTAACTGGCCTCCCCTGCAGGCTTGATCACCTCCAACTGCCCTCTCCTGCTGGACTGCCCTCCCCTGCTGGCCATCTTGTGGCGGCCATCTTGTGTCCACATGGGGGCAGCCATCTTGTGTGTTGGATGATGGTCAATTTGCATATTACTCTTTTATTAGATAGGATTATCATTTTTCTATATAAGTTTCAGTATACATCTGTAGTATATCTCAGGTATGTATCTAGTAGGATAGCTATTATCAAAATAAAATATTACAAATGTTGACAAAGTTATGGAAAAATTGGTACCCTTAAGCACTTTGTAGGAATGTAAAATGGTAGAGTAGCCATATAAAATAATGTGGAGGATCTTCAAACAATTTAAAATAAAACTACCTTCTGATTCAGCTATCTTACTTCTGTGTATAAATCAAAAGAATTGAAATCAGGATCTTGAAGACATATCTATACTTTAATATTCATTGCAACATCATTCCCAACAGCCAGTATATAAAAACCAACTCAAATTCCCATTAACAGGTGAATGGATAGAGAAAATCTAACTTAAAATGGGATTATTTTAGCCTTAAAAAAAGAAGGAAAATCTACTTATGCCACAATTTGAAGAACATTATAAAATAAGGTAAACATAGTAAAACAAATGCAATACGATTTCACTTATTTAAATATCTAAAATAAGCAAACTGATAGAAGCGAAGTATATAATAGTGGTTTCCAGGGGTAGGAAGGTGTGCAAAATAGGGAGCTGTTGTTCAATGTGCATAAAATTTGTTACACTAAGTGAAAAATTCTAGAGACCTGTTGTAAATGCAGTGTCTATAGTTAGCAATATAGTATTGTGCACTTCAAGCTTTGTTAAAAGGGTAGATCTAATGTTAAGTGTTCACAGCACACACAAAAAATATTCAACAAACAAAAAAAAGGGGACATAAAACTGGGAAATGTTCAATATGTCTACTCTCTTGAAAATAGTGACATTATTGTGGGTGTATGCACATGTACAAACTCATCAAATTTTACTCCATTAAGTATGTGTAGTTTTTTTGTACATCAATTATACCTAAATAAAGCTGTTAAAAATCAGATTGTCACTTTTCACACACACACACACACACGCACACACACACACTCACACACACACACACACACACACACACACAAGGTAATGATTTTGAGTATAGTTGAACTGAATTATGTCTCTATTATTCTTTGAGTACTTCCTATCTCTAGCTCAAAATATTCCAGAATCATCTTGTACATTCCTTGTTTCAGTCCCGGAATCCAATGAACTATGGAAACTTTTTGTGGAAAATGGTACTTGAAATCTAATTTATAAACACTAGATGTGCTCATTGTTATTTGGGCACTGTTTCCTAAACCTTCTTATTAGAAGTCTAAACAAATACACATATATATACATCCACACATACATACCAACACATATCTATTTTTTTTATCCATTGATTAATCTAGCTACTTAACTACTTATCTTATATGAGTTCAGACTTATACTTCCAATTATTATTTAATGTCACACTGAGGTCTGGTGCATGGATTCATGCACTGGTGGGTCCCTCAGCCTGGCCTGCAGAGGTCAGTCTGAAATCGGCTCTCCAACATCCCCCAAAGGGTCCTAGATTGTGAGAGGGTGATTCCCAGAATCGGGCTCCCTCCTCTCTGGTTCCAGGTGCATCACCCAAGAACTGCAGCTGCCAAGTCACCGCAGTTTGGCAGGTCCTGCATTGAGCATCTGCCCCTTGGTGGTCAGTGCACATCATAGCTACCAGTGGGACGGTCAAACAGTCTGATGGTCACTTAGGTTTTTATATAGATAGATATCTTATGGTAATTTCCCCTCTTCATACTTATATTTTCCTTATGCAACATTGAGAAATCTGACAATTTTCCCAAAGATGGACTTATTTTTTAAATCTTATTGTATTTAATGTCAGCCAATAGCTTGACAATTTTCTCAGACTGGCACTGCCAACTCATGCAGCACCAGACAGGAATCTACTGCCCTTGCCCCAGTAATACCCTGAGTCACAAGATTTCATGCAATCCAAAAGCTTCTCCAAGCCATGGCAGAGTGCCACCTTATCCAAGAGCCCCTACTACCCTCAATAGTGCATTATACTAACGTCATCCCAGTCTTACCAGTGTTGGCAAAATGTAGAGAGATCAATGCCTCACTGACAGAGAGATGTCTTCTGTTCCTGCAATTTTCCTTTATTTTTTCACATAAATTTATTTTTTGGGGGTAACTATTTTGTCCAGGACTACTGCATTAAAATTTGACAGAGATTGGCATGTAATTTTTTTTTCTCTGAAAAATTTACTTTCTATTATATTCTGACTTTTATAAAAATAAGTCAGAGTTTTTCTCACAAATCATTCTCTGGAAGATAATTGTATAATAGGGATCATTTCAATGTGGTTTACAGGTTAGTTGAGGGCACTAGTAAGCAGGGCAGTCTGAGGAAAGGTTGAGAGAGAGAGAGAGAGAATGAGAGAGAGAGAGAGAGAGAAATAACAAAACATTCAAATCTTCACATCCTCTGGGATGGTATTAGTTAAACACTTTCCCATTGGGTGGTCAAAAATGTTTTGTTAAATGAACTTAAATATTCTAATCATTTTGTTGTGATTATTATCCTAATTGTTTCCAGATCTAGTCAAATGAGATGGCATACTTAAATGTCAAAATAATTTCTACTGTATTTTCTAGGTATATTTTGAGACTAGAACTAATATTTAATAAACAATTTTGATAAAATCAAATTATTTTATAATTGCTGTGCTCTAATTAACTTATTTTCATGGAATCTGAACTATAAATATAATATACTCAAATTTCTATCCACATACTTAACTATGTACATAAAAATAAATCATACAAATACATAATTTGGCACACATAATATAAACTTTCATATTAGAGAGTACTGTTTAAATGTCATTATTAGTTACTAAGATAAACATTAATAATAAAAGTTATACAAATTCCAAAGTGGCTTCATTTTAAAAAATATACATGATTCAGTTAATATTATATATTTTATCAGATGGATTTTAAAAATCCCATTTCTTTAGAGAATGCATATGTTCTAAAATATGCTGATCATATCTTATTATTCTGAATACAGATTTACTAACACAAAATGAAGAAAATATATATATAGATATCTTATTGTAATTTATAGTATATATTTAATGAAATCTTAATTCCTGGTTCTCAAACTGAAAGAGGAGAGTTATTTGCTTCCCTTTCTAGTCATGTCTGTCTGAGTTAGGAATCAGACGGCCACTAAACTTTTGAAGATAATAAAGAAACACTAACATTAGAACACAGTTGTTGTTGTTTTTCTTTTCCTAATATATGAGCAATACAAATTGAGTTTAAATTTTTAGCAATAAAAACTTGTAATAGGAACTACATATTTTATGATATAAATCATTCAATGGTGATTCAATCCCCTAACAAATATTAGATTTAAAGAGAAATGTAATAAAGAAAATGAATTTCTTATCTATAACATATCCCTTATGAACTACAAATGAGAATATTTGACTTGTGATCTAATAATGTTTCTCTTTTTCCAATGAAGCAAGTAACCAAACAACAGAATTAGAAATGTTTTATGAAGGTAAGTGATTCTGAGTGGATTAGAATTACAATTTTTTGTTAGCCTATCTTTTTTTTTTTTTTTCCAGAAAAATCCTTGGTTTAAAAAACACAGATTGTCACCTTATTGAAAGTTTATACTTACTGTTTTATTATACTACTAGAGGCCCTGTGCATGAAATTCATGCACGGGGGTGTGTGTCCCTCAGCCCAGCTTATACCCTCTCCAATACGGGACCCCTCGAGGCATGTCCGACTGTCTGTTTAGCTAGTCTGCATGAGATTCCTTCATAGCATTATAGAAAATAACAGATGCTTTATAATCATTAATCTTACCGGGATCAGGCCTAAATGGGCAGTTGGACATCCCTCTCACAATCCAGGACTGCTGGCTCCCAACTGCTCTCCTGCCTGCCTTCCTGACTGCTCCTATCTGCTTCTGCCTGCCAGCCTGATCACCCCCTAACCACTCCCCTACCAGCCTGTTTGATGCCTAACTGCTCTCCTGACAGCCTGATTGCCCCTAACTGCCCTCCCCTGTAGGCCTGGTCTCCCCATAACTGCTTTCCCCTGCAGGCCTGGGTCCCCACCAACTGCCCTCCCTTGCAGGCCTGGTCCTTTCCAACTGCCCTCCCCTGCTGGCCTGATTGCCCCCAACTGCCCTCCCTTGCAGGCCTGGTCCCTCCTAACTGACCTCCCTTGCTGGCCTGATTGCACACAACTGCCCTCCCTTGCAGGTCTGTCCCTCCTCTGCTGGCCATCTTGTGGCAGCCAGCTTGTGTCCACATGGGGGCATCCGTATTGAGTGTTGGAGTGACGGTAAATTTGCATATTACTCTTTTATTAGATAGGATAGAGGCCTGGTGCACGGGTGGGGGCCAGCTGGTTTGCCCTGAATGGTGTCCTGGATCAGGGTGGGGGTTCCCATGGGGCATGGGGTGGCCTGGGTGAGGAGTCTGTGGTGGTTTGCAGACCCAAGTGGAGGCCCTGGTATCTGGGATTTATTTATCTTCTATAATTGAAACTTTGTAGCCAGGGTGGGCGGAAAGCTTGGCTTCCTCCATTGCCAGGGAAACCCAAGCCTCCTACTCGCTCCATGGCTATAGCCATCTGGTTGGGTTAATTTGCATACTTGCTCCTGATTGGCTGGTGGGCATGGCTTGTGGGTGTGGTGGTGGTATGGTCAATTTGCATATTACTCTTTTATTAGATAGGATGCCATGCTCTATTTTTGGTTTCATGAACAATCTACCAATTTATTTTATTTTTTTAAATTTAATTTTCAGTTACAGTTGACATACTATATTATATCAGTATAAGTGTACAACATCATGGTTAGATATTTATATAACTTATGAAGTGATCACCTCAATAAGTTTAAAACCCAAATTGCATCATACACAATTATAACATTAATGACAATATTTCCTACATTTTAACAACTTATTAATCATAACTGATGTTTAATTAAGTAAAATGTTCAATGTTAGATTTGATCTCCTTTTCCTTTTTCATATAATATTGTTTTAACAGGAAGGGTGTCTGGAAAAAATATAGAAGCATTTCAAAAGAGATACAAAAGATAAATTAAAAAATATTGCATAAACAATGCAATGATACATCTTTCATGAATAATTATTTTATAGCAAAAACTAAAGTGCTTCAATGTGAGTATATACACTTTATTCTCTAACTAGGCTTTTATCTAAGAAACACTCAAGTTAAAAACAATATTTAAATCCATTTTTCTTTTCTTGCTTCTTTCCCCCTTTTTGTTGTTGGCATATTTTAAGGCATAATATATTAGTTTTTAAAATGCAATAAGAGTTGAGAAGTTCCCTTTTCAATTCTGGTGCAATAGGATATGCTTAAATGCATCTTTCTAAAAATAAAGATGTCCATTATTGTAATAGATAGAGTATATTGTAAACATTGTGACAATAAAATTCATTTTGTCAGAGTTATTATATGGAACAGAAGCTTTAATGTTATAGGAAATAATTAAAATGTAATAAGTGATTTGGGAAACTGCACATCTATTTTGGTTAGACAGAAATTTTCTATTTTAATATCATCTTAACATTATTCCAAAAGAATGCATTTAGCCCTAGCTGGTTTGGCTCAGTGGATAGAGCATTAGCCTGTGGACTGAAGGGTCCCAGGTTTGATTCCAGTCGAGGTCACATGCCTGAATTGCAGGCTCAATCCCCAGTAGGGGGCATGCCTTGAGTCTCACCATTGATGTTTCTATCTCTCTCTCTCTCTCCCTTACTCTCCCAAATCAATAAAAATATATATTTTAAAAACACAAAGAATGCATTTATTATAAAGTTATTCAGGTACAGGGTGTCCCAAAAAATGTATACACACTGGAAGCTCAATTGATGTTTCTTTCATTTCAGATTTAACCCATTGGAATTAATAATTATTCAAAGTGTATATACATTTTTGGGAATACCTTGTATATAATGTGCATCTATTATATATTTCTGAATTATGGCAATAAAATTGCAATGCTGTGTTAAGAACATTTCAGCATCAACATTACATTGCCCACATCTAGAGAAAAATCACACGTCGGTGGCTGATAGGTACAATAATTAATGTTACAAGGTAAGGAATGCTCATTATTTATATTACTAGTGGCCCAGTGCACGAAATTCATGCACGGGGGGGGCGGGTTCCCTCAGCCCAACCTGCACCCTTTCCAATCAGAGACCCCTTGGCGTGGGATCAGGCCTAAACCGGCAGTCAAACATCACTCTCACAATCTGAGACTGCTGGCTCCTAACCGCTCACCTGCCTGCTGCCTGATCATCCCTAACTGCCTCTGCCTGCCTGCCTAATTGCCCCTAACCCCATGTCTGTCTTCCTGGTCACCCCTAACCTCTCTGCCTGTCTGATCACCCCTAACTGACCTCCCCTACCGGCCTGATCTCGCCCCCAACTGCCCTCCCCTGACAGTCTGGTTGCTCCAAACTACCCTCCCCTGCCGGCCTGATCTTGCCCCCAACTGCCATCCCCTGTGGTCCTGGCTTCCCCCAACTGCCCTCCCCTGCCAGCCCAGTCACCCCGAACTGCTCTCCCCTGTTGGCCTGACCACCCCTAACTAACCTCCCCTGAAGGTCTGGTCCCTCCCAACTGCCCTCCATTCCCTACCAGCCTGGTCACCCCTAACTGCCCTCCCCTGAAGGCCTAGTCCCCCCCAACTGCCCTCCCTCCCCTGCTGGCCTGGTCACCCCCAACTGCCCTCCCCTGCTGGCCTGGTTCCCCCTAACTGCCCTCCCTCACTGGCCTGATTGCTCACAACTGCCCTCCCCTGCCAGCCAATTTGTGGCGGTCATCTTGTGACCACATGGGGGCAGCCATCTTCTGTGAGGGCGTGAAGGTCAATTTGCATATTACCTCTTTATTATATAGGTTTACTCCATTGGTAGACATAGTTTTCTTTCATCCAGAGTTTTAGGCAATATTTAAGAAAAAAATATTGTCAGGCACAAACTCTTCTTTGCCTTAATTTATCAGAATATACTATTAGTTAGGAAATGCCATAATTAAAGCATCCACCAAGTTGATCTTTGCTGGCCTTGACTTTATATGATTTTTCAAACTCTTGTAAGAAGTTTTATAAGAAATTTCCACATTGTGAAATAGAGATTTTACTGGGATAGTGGTATAAATATCTTTTTAATATTTATATCAGCATTTATAAAGTAGTAACATATTAATATTAAATAACTCAACTCCTTTAAATAAGAAAGAAATAATTGACCAAAAATTTTAACTTACTTCCAAGAGTGCACTGGTATTTTGTGTCTAAATCAAACACTTGGATTGACTTGGTGTTATTTTTAAAGCTTTCATTTTTACACAAACAATGAAAAACTAATTCATTAATCACTTATTCACTCATTCCCTGTTGCAAGCATTTGTTTACCCAGAAAAATAGTTACTGGAGGTCAACTCTATTCTAATCCCAATGAAGGGCATTGTAAGTAGATTTGTGGCTAAAATATCTGTTTTTCCACTAGTGAAGTTTACATTAATGGGTTAGAAAGAAGCCAAAGGATCAAATTATTACCTTAATTTGAGGACATCAGATAACACACCTATATGAATTTCAACTGGTCTTTGAAAAAAATGCTTTTAAGTATTGAAATGGTGATTACAAGGTAAAGAAATAATTAAGGTGTTTTAGGAATGCACATCTTTAATTAGTGTGTCAAGAGCATATGCACTAGGAGATTTTAGTTCATACCAGAGCTTTAGACAGTATTACAACAGGCCTTCCAAAAAGAGATGTTTTATTTTGTCCTTTATGTTAACATTTAAAACCTGAATTCTAAATGAGATCAAATGTAATGACATTTTTGTTAGATAAAATTAGAACCAGAGAGAGGAAGGGTTAATAGTCAAGGTGAAAGTTAATTGAGGACTGAAATACTCTGAGATCCTTGAGTGACTACCATTTTGGCTACTGTCACCAAATTGAAATCCTCCTTTACCCCAATGGAGAAATAATCTGAGCACAGCTCTTTTTCTTGTGTAGTTGCCCTCTGGGACACCCAACAGACTACAACAATTACAACTTTCTAAAAAAAAAACCATATTTGCCACAGTAGGTTATCAATGAAAAAACTTACTACTGCAAACATTTTAGTTTATATTTTTGGTATTTCCCACTTTTCAGAATTCAGGGAATCCAAATGTGCAAATCAACTATGAAAAAAAAGGAGAAATGTGTATTTACTTGGTTTACTACGAGGCGAATTACAATTCTACTACTAATCTTACTGTTTTTGGTTAACTTTAAAGATATAAATAGCACTTTACAAGATAGTTAAGAATTTTCCTTGGTTTTAGAAAGAGCCATTGGCATGGGATATTAAGTATATATTTGTATTGTTCGGTTTGCTAATGGTTAAGAAAATGTAGAATAAGTAATAATAATACTGCTTCAGGCACTTCAGTCTAAATCTTAGCCATATATTTAAGTTAATTCTGAAATTCTGAATTTATTTACGTTCTATGCGTTCAACTCAAGAGCAAAGTTCTGACCATCACATGATTTCATTTTGCTTTCAACTATTTACTGTATTGAGCCAGGTGCAGAAGATATAGCATTGTAATTACACTTATGGTAATGTGCGTTTATTCAAATTTTACTTTAGTAGCAAAGTTACTTTATAAAATATTTCAATACTAATTTACTGTAATTGTGGTGCTATTGCAAATAAATGTTAGCATATAATAGTATTTCTCCAAATTACACATTGCAGGGGTCCTCAAACTACGGCCCGCTGGCCACCTGCGGCCCGCCGAGGACATTTATCCGGCCTGCCGGGTGCAGCTGCCTGTCCTGCTTAGCAGCCGACTCATCCCGTGCCCGCAGTGCACATAGGAATTTGTTCATAGTTTTTTTTTTAAACTATAGTCCGGCCCTTCAACGGTCTGAGGGACAGTGAACTGGCCCCCTGTTTAAAAAGTTTGAGGACCCCTGCAATAAAGTCTTTCCTATGGAAGTGATATTTAGAGTGAAAGATGAATAACAACAAGGAAATGTTTAGAGAAAGTGGGAGAAAGAGAAAACTAGGTGTAAAAAAACTGCACAAGGCTCTGGGGTGAAAGGGTGAAGTATGCTGGCTGGAATGGGGAAGAGGCAAATGTAATTGAATTTGAAAAGTCGAAGTAACAGAAGCAAAAGTTGAGACTAAAATATAGGTAGGGAAATGATTATTCAGAGTGTTAAGTGAGACAGTTTATATTTAAAGTGCAATAAATTTTAACTTAAGTTGGGGAAAGAAGATGAAACTATTAATTCATTTAAGTGAAGGTCCAGGTGTGGTGCTAGCTTCACATATAGCTCAATTCAGTGACTCAAGTAACATTATTTGAACTCTGTCATCCTATTTCTCAGATGAATTATCTCCTCCTGTAAGGCATATTATCCCCTTTCTTAATAAGCTATGCTAAATAACATATTCATCCTACATCCTTCTGATGTCACTACCTTCCCTCTGCCAAACATGTTCACTTTCTAATCTCCAGAACCTCTGTATACATTATTTGTATGGTAACAGGGACTTTGCAGATGTAATTAAATTAAGGATCTTAGGAGCATAAATGTTAATGAATGTGGACTTGACTTGCGGTGGTAAACACAATATAATATACAAATGTATTATGGTACTGTATACCTGGAACCTATATAATTTTATTAACCATTCTCACCCAAATAAATTGACTTAAAAATAATAAAGTGATAAAAATGTGTTAAGAATAAAAAGAAAATAAGAACCTTGAGATGGAGTTTTCCCTGGCATATCTGCATACGCCTGATATAATCACAAGGGTACTGCTAAGGGGGATCCAGGAGGATCAGAGTCAGAAAAAGAGATGTGATGACAGAAAGAAAGGGTGGAGGGGTATGAGGTGAGAAATACAAGTAACCTCCAGAACCTGAAAAGGGCAAGGTCACAGATTGTCCCCTGACATCTTGGTATGGAACACAGCCTTGCTGATAACTTGAGTTTAGGTTTTTAAACTCCAAATGTTTGAAATAATAAATGTGTGTTGTTTTAAGCATTAAGTTGGTGGGAAATTGTTACAATGGCCATAGGAACCCCATACATACGATTTTCAGTTTAGTCACCCTAGTGGAAAGAGACAATCTTTTTGTATAGATGTGGCAGAAATTCCTAGAACAGACTTTAAATTAACCCAATTGAAATCATGTGGACATTCTTGGAACAAACACCATGGCCAGGGGGTGGAGCATTCTTATTGACCTACATCTGTCATCTCTTCTTCCAGAGGAAAATGGTAGAAGTTGTTCTTCATTTTTAATCTCCCATGAGGAATACTGATTTGTTATTTTATTTTTAAAATTTATCTTTATTGTTGAAAGTATTACAGATGTTTCTCTTTACCCCCATTCACCCTTCCCAACACACTCCCCCAGGCCTTCAAATTGGATGACAGATATTGAGTGAATAGCATCAGAGGGAAGGGGATATAAAAGAAGAGGAAAAGAAGGAGGGGGGAGGGGGATGCAAGGAAGAAAGATCAAATGAATGGATGGATGGATGAATGAATATAAGAATAAAGACACTCTGACAGAGAATAAGAAAATCACAGTTACAAATACTACCCAACAACTCAGGAATTGTATTCATGACCTCCATATGAAAAGTAAATCAGTTTAATAGTAAGTGTCTATATGTTTTTAACGCATTAAAATCAGGGATATGTTAAATATAAAATATTATTGACTATTATGTTTTCAATCTGAAACACCACAATCAAATATAGGTAGAATATTAAAATGATATGAGCTGAAATGAGTATACTAGTATAAAGTACATGCTAATATACACTCATGTATATGTGCTTATATATACACCTATACTAATAAAAACCTGGGTGGCCCTCGCGCCCTTGCACGACACCCTCACATCATCACAAGATTGCTGCCTCCACGTCGTCACAAGATGGCCACCACAAGATGCCACCACAAGATGGCCAGCAGGGGAGGGCAGTTGTGGGTGATTGGGTCAGCAGGGGAGGGCAGTTGGGGGAAATTGGGCTGGCAGAGGAGGCCAGTTGGGTGTAATCGGGCCAGCAGGAGAGCAGTTAGGTGTTGATCCAGCTGGCAGGGGATTGGTTATGAGGCAATCAGGCAGGCAGGAGAGTGGTTAGGAGACAGCAGTCCCAGATTGTGAGAGGGGTGTCCAACTGCCAGTTTAAGCCCTATCCCTGAGTGGTCCCAGATTGGAGAGGGTGCACTGGGCCTCTAGTCTACACTAATAAAAGATAAAGATGCAAATTGACCGTACCTCCATGACGTGCACCAGCAAATCAGGAGTGAGTATGCAAATTAACCCAAAAAGATGGTGGGTTAATTTGCATATGCAGGCACAGAGCAAAGACTGAAGGCTCCAGCCTGAGTGAAGACTGAAAACTAAAGATGACTGAAGACTGAAGATGACTGAAGACTGAAGACTAAAGAAGTTTGGCTTTTCTGCTGTGGCCGGAGCAGAGAAGCCTAGCCTCGAGGCTTGGCTTCTCTGCTGAGGCTGGAGTGAAGGCCTGGGTCCCGGATGCCAGAGAAAAACCAGTGCTGGCAGCCAGGGGAAGAAAGGTCTATTGCACGAATCTTTGTGCAACAGGCCTCTAGTGTATATATAAAATACATGCTTATATAGTTGAATATATCAATAGGTACTCACAGCTTCACTTACCTGAGATATATTTTACTTGGTCCTGTAAATTTTAAATTAACCCTATAATGAAGTTTATATTTAAAATAACTAGACCTGTGAGTTGAGCAATTTTTTATCAAATATTTTATCAAATGTTCACTTTTAACATAAATCAGAGGTGACAGGTAAAATTGTAGGAGGTAGAAGTTCAAAGACTACAAGCCAAAATCTATCAAATTATGCAGAATTATAAGCATAATGTATGCTGTAAAATATTTCAACATGTTTACATGTGTTTGGAAGACTTTTATAATCAGTTTATCAGGAGTAATATAGTAAAGTGAGGTACCTAATTATCCACATTAATTAATGTATTGTGTTTTCCTAGCCTTCTCACTCAGAATACTATGGAGACAAATAACATCAAGAGACAGTAATCAGTCAATATTGCTTTTTCTATAAGTAACTATGTATTTTACCCTTTAAAAAAAAGATTGAGTGATAACCAGATATTATCAGCCCATCTTCCATATCTTTTTCTGACATTCTATTCTTTGAATATGTAAATAATTACTTTTGCCCTGTCAGAGCACGGCTGCTCTGAGTCCACATTTTCGTTAGAATCCTGCCCTACTGCACTAACTGTTGGGGCCCTTCTGCCAGGGGCTGGACCTTCTTGGACAGTGGGTGGTAGACAGAGAAGCCATGAGAAGTCGTGGGTGTATAAGAAAGTCTTTATTTTAGGAGCCAGTGCCATATAGCCATCTACACTAATAAGAGAGAGAGATGTAAATTGACTGTACCTTCATGACACCCACCAGCCAATCAGGAGTGAGTATGCAAATTAATAATTTGCTCAACTCACAGGTCTAGTTATTTTAAATATAAACTTCATTATAGGGTTAATTTATAATTAATTAGTTACTTATGCTATCTTCATATACAGGTAAGGAAACTGAACCTAAAGAGGTGAAATAACTTTTCCAATAACCACAGCTAGTAATTGGCAGACACAGGATTTGGAGAGAGGCTCCAGTCTGTACTCTTAACTTGTATATGCTGCCTCAGTTAAAGGTGGGATATTTTATTGATTTCAGTTCCATCCCCAATTTAAAAAATCCAAATATCTGTTTAATATGTAGCAGAGTTTAAATTATATATAATCTTAAAACAAAAGTTCTGTATCTTTTTTTAAAACTGTGCATCTATATCAGCATTAGGATGTATAGTCATGGAGGCTATAGTGTGTGTAGTTAACCCTGCTGATTAGGTGTCCAGGCTGCAGTGTTGGTACCAACATGAGCAATTGAAGCCTGAATGTGCAGGGACTCTTGGTATTCACTGAGTTCATGTGATGGCCTAACTCCTCAGAATCCAAATGATAGCTGACAATAGAAAAATATAACAGTGGTGCTTATAATAAAGCATTGTTTCAATTAGGTAACAAGGATATATCAGTATAATGTTGATAAATGTGCTATGATGCTTAGGGCAATTCTATAGACATTTACTACCTGTGGGTAGAATATAAACCAAAGCTAATCTACAAGTGTATTCATATGGCAAGTATGATCAAAGGAAGTCCTTGGGAACAATTAACCTCAGAAATTGTATTTCTAAGGGCTTGCTGCAAAAAAAAAAAAAAAAAAAAAGTCTTAAGTAATCATCTAAGAACACCTGCATAATTAAGAGTAGACCCAATTATTAGATTGGTTGACACTTTCAGGATATCCACTTAAGAGATCACTGCTCTCTTAAAGTATTTGGCATTTTATTTATTATTATGTAACTAATTATTGTTTTTTTGTTATTTTAAAACAGCTGCATAGCTCATAAAGTGTGTTTAGGATGCCTAAGTAGAACTTATAACTATAATGATATACACTAATGATATTGTTTATGGCTTGTTGTGAAATGCAATCTTTATGACATTTTGTTTGAATTTGTATATAAAAATTGCTATTTTCATTCCTCTGGAAACAATGACAAGTGAAACAGTTACATTGTGTAATATACCAAGACCTAGCTTATTTTCTTTCTTTTACTTATTTATACCCAAATTCATGCATCCATGAAGTACATAATAAATGCCTCTTTCCAGACAAATGTATTGCCTATTAATTCTAATTTCAGGAGTGTATGGGTAGCTGTTGTGAAAGGGTGTCTCTAAGTAAGAATAATTCTGTTTCAATCCTGGTATAATGGAAGTTTCATTTGTTCTTGAACCCAAGGTATTGAAGATTTATTAAAAGCTCCAGACTAATTATTCAATTAGGAATTCTGATCTTCTGCCTCATGCACAAATACACATGGTTTTAAGTTGAAGAAAGCTGACTCCCTTTGACAGAAGAATAAATTTACATTGCAGAACACAATTCAAAATCCAAGGAAACAGTGATTTTGCAAAAGGAACATTATTAAAATGGGAAATAATTTCGGTCTAAAATAAATACAGCCCAAACTCTATTCCATTATTTAGTCACTAGAAGTTAAAAGATCCACTACATTAAACTAAGTTTTTACTCTCTCTTGGGTTTATTTCAACTAAAATAAGTAAGAAAATGGGTCAAATAAATATATTAGACTTGATTAATATTTATTACTACTTTTCAATAGTAAATTGAGATTCTCTATTAATAAAACATATTATTGTTTTTAGAATGGCTTTTAGGAGAAATCAGCATTATTCTTACAGGAACAGTAAAAGACATAGTATAAATAACTAAAACTTCAATGGTATTCCTATAAAAATTTATGAAATTTTGGAACAAGGTATCCTTATTGATTTTCAACAAGTTTATTCTTTTAGTTTCTACATCTTACTTATAACAAGCCAAACATATTTTAAATTAAATTACATTTTTACCTGTGGAAGGGAGCTATTATTGCACAGGTAAGTGAGTGGAGGTCATTAACAGGAAAGCATACTTTTGAAACATTTTTGCATATTTTAGATTAGCTTATGTTTATAAGGATATTCTATGAATTTTAACCATGTGGATACCAACTTGTATTAATGCCAAAAAATCATTTTTATAAGTATTATACTTTAAATTTGTATTTTCTGAAGATGGCGGCATAGGTAAACACCTAAACTGCTGCCTCGCACAACAATTTCAAAACTACAACTAAAAGACAGAATGGACACCATCCAGAACCACAGGAAAGCAGGCTGAGTGAAAATTCTACAACTAGAAGGAAGGAGAAGAGCTCACAGAGAATTGGAGGTACGGTAAAGGGGTTTTGTGCGCGCAGAGAGGAAGGGCAGCTGAGAGCCTGGCTGACTTCCTCTGGCGGAAGGGGGAAGGAAGCCTCCGACTGCACTGAACCCCAGTTCTGACTGAACTGAACCCCAGTTCCGGGCGAACCCCTGGGGACCCACGCTCTTACGGGGGGAGTCTGGACCCTCGGGCGGAGACTCGAGCTGGGAAAGGCAGAAGTCTGAAGGTGCACGCGGGCCAGTGCGCACAAAGGCTGCGGAGGTTTCCATAGGCTTTTCCTAGTGGAGGGGAGTCAGAGGATTCTGACTGCACTGAGCCCCAGTTCTGACTGCAGTGAACCCCGGCTCCAGGCGAGCCCCTGGGGACCCACGCTCTTGTGGGGGGCATCTGGACTCTCAGGTGGAGACTCGAGCTGGGGAAGGCGGAGGACTGAAAGCGCACATGCGCGCAGGGGCGGGGCTGACAGGAAGCCAAGACTGAGACTCCACCCCATCCAAGCTGAGCACAGAGGCTATTGCAATTTGGCAAGTCTAATCCTATAAGGCTGTCTCCAGCACCGAACTTCTCCCAGCATAGACACAGCTGATCCTTACAGCCAACTGGCCTGGAGGTCAATTCTTCCCAGTGATACCAACAACAATCAAGACTTAACTACAACAAGGCTGTACACACAGTCCACAAAGGGGTGCACCAAGAGTGTCCACCTCAGGTTAACTGGGGAGGCAGACCCACTGGGCCATATTGGAAACCTAGCACACAAATCTACCTTACCAACTCAGGGAAGCAGTGAAAATGCGGCATCAAAGAATCAGATCACAAACAAAAGAAATGGAGGAAAACAAACGACTGGATATAGAATTCAAAACCACCATTATAAGACTTTTTAAGAATATCCTAGAAAAGGCCGATAAATATAACGAGACCCTCGAAGATATGAAAAAGGACCAACTAGAAATTAAACATACACTGACTGAAATAAAAAATATTATACAGAGACCCAGAAACAGAATAGAGGAACACAAGAATCAAGTCAAAGAATTGAAATACAAAGAAGCAAAAAACACTCAACCGAAAAAGCAAAAAGCAAAAAAAAAAAAAATCCAAAAAGTTGAAGATAATGTAAGAAGACTCTGGGACAACTTCAAGCGTACCAACATCAGAATTATGGGGGTGCCAGAAGAAGAGAGAGAGCAAGATACTGAAAACCTATTTGAAGAAATAATGACCGAAAACTTCCCCCACCTGGTGAAAGAAATAGACTTACAAGTCCAGGAAGCCCACAGAACCCCAAACAAAAGGAATCCAAAGAGGACCACACCAAGACACATCATAATTAAAATGCCAAGAGCAAAAGACAAAGAGAGACTATTAAAAGCAGCAAGAGAAAAACAGTTAATTACCTACAAGGGAGCACCCATACGACTGTCAGCTGACTTCTCAACAGAAACTATGCAGGCCAGACGGGAGTGGCAAGAAATTTTCAATGTGATGAATAGCAAGAACCTACAACCAAGATTACTCTACCCAGCAAAGCTATCATTCAGAATTGAAGGGCAGATAAAGAGCTTCACAGATAAGAAAAAGCTGAAGGAGTTCATCACCACCAAACCAGTATTATATGAAATGCTGAAAGGTATTCTTAAAGAAGAGGAAGAAGAAAAAAGTAAAGAGAAAAATTATGAACAACAAATACATATCTCTCAACAAGCGAACCTAAAAATCAAGTGAATTAAAAACCTGAGGAGCAGAATAATCTGGTGAATATAATAGAATCAGGGGCATAGAAAGGGAGTGGACTGATAATTCTCAGGGGAAAGGGGTATGGGGGGTTCATGAAGAGAATGGACAAAAATCATACACCTATGGATGAGGACAGTGGGGGGAGGTAAGGGCAGAAGGTGGGGTGGGAAATGGGTGGAGGGGAGCTATGGGGGGAAAAAGGAGAAATAATTGTAATAATCTGAATAAAGATTTATTAAAAAAATAAATAAATAAATAAATAAATAAATAAATAAAAATAAAAATAAATAAATAAATAAATAAATTTGTATTTTCTATTTCACATAGATTCCAAATAGAAAATCATTGTGTTATAAAAATATATGGTAGGTAGATAGTTAGATTTTAAATTAAAATGTTAATTGAATGTGAGTTGCTTTTACATAATATAGAATGTTTTGTGTTCAGAATATGTTGTTCTACATATTACATTTATAGATAATGAAATACATGAGCAGAATATAAAAATTGAGTTCTGAAAACCAACATTATAGGCAATCATAACTAACAACTCTCCTTCAGAAAGTGAAATTTTACAGTGTTATTGCAGCATTTGTTGAATGAAGCCGTAAAAAATGAGAAACTAATTACTTTAATAATGGAATTGTTATTTTATTGTTTTGCCCTTCCTATTCTGTGTATTTTTAATGAAAAAAAAAGTGAAAATGTAGTTCCATGAACACCAGAATGAACCTAGAGTATTATTCATTTATTATTAAGGTAAGGTTTTAAATATTTTTTTTTGATTAACTATGTTTGCTTTTAGGGAGCACTATTTATAGAAAATTAGCAATGTTATTATGGCTCAATTAAATCAAACAATCAAACAAACAAAAAAAACTCTATATATTGTCAACATTTTTATGTTTTTATAAGTCACACATGGTGCCTTTATTTTTTTAAAGGAGCTTTATTCTTTTTTTAAATATACTTTTTTATTGATTTCAAAGCGTAAAGGAGAGGGAGAGAGAGATAGAAACATCAATGATGAGAGAGAATCCTTGATTGGCTGCCTCCTGCATGCCCCATACTGTGGATGGAGCCCACAACCCAGGCATGTGCCCTTGACCAGAATTGAACCAGGACCCTTCAGTCCACAGGCCGACTCTCAATCCACTGAGCCAAACTAGCTAGGGTTGGTGCCTTTATTTTAGTCATAAACTTTATATTATCATAAGCCTTTTGAATTAGGCATCCCATTAAAATTAAAGCAAGCAAACAAACAAAAGCACATTTCTACATGTAGAATGCAAGTAGAACTTGCTTCTGCAGAGGTTGTTACGCATGTGTAGGTAAATGCACTTCTGGAGGCATCGCACCATACAATTACAGATCTTAAGTCTCCCAATAACAATTGTATTCATCTTTAAAAGACCTCTCATAAAGTAAACAGTTAAAGTAGATTCCCTTGGGTTTAGTTAAATAGAATTAACTTTTCAAGTAAATATCCTCTCCCTCTCAAGTAAAATCACACCAATAAAATACAACTTAACATTTGGAATATAAAGTTGGTGCTTTTGGTTTTCTTCATTGCTGTTGATTTAATTTGGTGATGACTCTAAAACAGGTCCCCACAAAAGTACCTTTGTTCTCTTCTGTTCTCACCTGTTCATCTGAAAACCACGGTTTCTATAATTTGAAAGCAAAGTTTCTTGACTCTTTCAATGTGACACATGATTTGGCAACTGATGCAAAATTCACCCCTCACTTTAAAAAGTGAAAATCAAAAAGAAATTAAATTACAATAATAATTTACATTTTAATAATTTACATTTTAATAAGCTGACAAAAAAAGTAGAAGTATAGTGTTTGATTTCCAAATGCTAGGGCAATAATTGTGTCCTGGGTAAGGAATATTCCCATTTCTCTTGGGTCATGTGAGCAAACATTGACATCACCTTGCCCTTCCTAATTAAAATGCCAACCTGCCTGATTTACACTGTAGTAAAATTCTTAGGCAAACACTTTAAATCACACACAAAAATTAACTCTTTTTTGTGTTAAATTACCATATATGGTTAAAAGTGGCTTAAGGAAGATTTGGCCAAGCTACCACACTATTCCAGTTTTTAAAACATAGCTTGGGTATAAAACATATAAGATTGAGATAATCATTAATATTGCTCTTATGTGAAATATGTGTTATTATTGCCATACCCACATAAACTGTTATTTTTGCCATATTCACAAAGTTTGATAATTTGGTATATGCAAATATCCTTTAAAATCAGGGCTACATATTTCATAAATAGATATTTGAAAGTCAGATAAATTATTTTTCATTAAAATTCTTCATAAAATAAAAGAAATAAATGTAGACAGATAGATTCCAAACATGACTCTTTCTTTTTTTTGAAACTGAAAATAGTGGTGGTGCTTACATCATAAATTTTTCCACAGGTAAAGCACTTAGAATCATGTCGGGCTTACATTAAATCTTTGTAATTATCCATATATTTTTATATCAAAAGCTTTAAGAAAATTAAATAAATGAAGGCACATATACTGGACAGTAATTGAAAATATTGGTCAAATTAAACTACAATTGTAGAATATTAATGTTGTTGAGTCTGGAATATTTCCCATCTCACACAAAACTGTCTTAGGTTCTATATCATGGCTAACATTATTGATTACTCATTAACTTGCTCAATAAGTTTTGTACCATTGATTTCTTAGTAACCACATCAATCTATAGAGGAGCTGACCTTATCAAATCTAGTCATTTTAGCTTTGAGCTAAGACAGCTCAAGTGACTTGATTATTTCTATATTAAATAATCAAATAGTGTCTTTATTCACCTGTCATTTCTTGAGACTCAAAAAGATCTAGCAATTTGGCTAGGCTTAGTGAAGTCAAGATATGCTATTATCTATATGTTCACACATTAAATGAACATCACAAAAAAAACAAAACAAAACAAAACAAAAAACTCTTTGGAGACCATTCAACTAATAAGTTCTGTTATTTAGGCTAGTGAACATTGGTCTTATCCTTTGCTGTTTAGAGACCCCACTATAAAAGCATGATGAAAACTGAGAAAACTCAAAAATTTTATAACATGTTTATAGGTTTTATTTAGAATGAACTCCAAACCTTAAAAGTCCTAAGATCGATAATTGATCTTGCATCAATACTTCTTGCAGTTTGGACACACATATTATATGAGAGAGGGAATTTTTGCATAACTATTACTTCAAAGTTAACTATAAAATAATTATAATGTGAATCTTACCTGTATAATGAATAAGAATAACTGAAGAAAACAAATTTGCAAATTCTGTTTTAATACTTCATCTGTTCTTATCACCATCTTATCCTACACCCTGACATATTTTCTATGATATAGATATAGTTACAGATGAATTTATATTTTAAATAAATTATTTCCTTCTAAAATAATAAACAGTTATGGTGTTGGGCAAAATTTTTATTAAAAGTAAAATCTCTCCAACATGCTATTAAATAAATGGTTTGTATATTAAATTTACATTTCTACTAAGAATATTTTTAGATCTCTGTATTCCCTGAATATTCAGTTAGCACAGTTGCTAAATATATGTGCTCTGGAGCTAGAGCCCTACATGAACTACCATACTACATACTAATTGTACAAACTTGGGTTACCAAATCTTTGGGTATAGGGGAGACAAAGGGGGAACAATGGGGGACATCTGTAATACTCTCAACAATAAAGATAAATTAAAAAAAGAAAAGGAAAAGGAAAATAAATGAAGAAAAAGAAAAGTTGCATTGGGTAACTTAATGGTTTCAATGTAAATTGGTAATAAGAAACAGCAGCTGAAGAAGAGGAAGAGGAAGTATATCATTGGGTTATTTTAAGATATAAATGGATTAAAACATGTAATACTTATATGGAGAAATCATATGTGAGTTATCATATTTCATTTAACAGTGGTAATTACAGTTATTATCATAATTCAACAACAACAAAAGTATCTCTACTCCCAGATTACAGTGTCACCCTAGACTCACTTTCGGTGTTTGTTTGGTTTAAGAATCTATTCAATACTCTGATTTTGTGTTTTTCATATGGAAGTTAAGATAATGAATTTTATCAAGGGACTACCATCACAAAACAAAACCTTCCAGGTAGGCCCTGTGAAGATCACATTTGCAATGAGAATGAAAATACATAGAATAAACATTAAATAATTTCCTACATTCTTTTACAGTATTTACTTTTCAGTTCACAACTCATTTAAAAAATTTATCTCAACTAAATTCAATTTCATATCTAATAAAAATTCATAATTAATGATTAAGTAATTTTTGCTGCTTAATTTCTACATTTTATCAGTTTAATATGTATAATTTCCATACATTTATGTGAGTACTTTTTAGGTTTTGAACATTCCTATACCCCTTAACTGATAACTTAAATAACTATAATATAGGTATCTATCTCTGCCTTTTATGAAAATTCAGTTATAAAGGCATTAACATTTTAAAAGTACATGAATTAACTTGTTCTCAGAATTAAAGTAACTTTCTCAGTTACTTAATACTGACTAAAGAAATCAGTAAGGTTCATTTTAGATCCTTTTAAAAAATGTCATTCCTGAAACATACATTAACTTATTTTTATGAATTGTTAATCATCATTATATTCACAGCTATTTTATTTAATACTAGAGGCCTGGTGCACAGATTCGTGCACCGGTGGGGTCCCTTGGCCTGACCTGTGCCCTCTCACAATCCAGGACCCCACTGGTGCACCATAGGGGCCAGGGAGGGCTCCAAGGTGTGTCTGGCCCATCTCGCCCAGTCCCGATTGGTCAAATGGTCACTTAGGCTTTTATATATATAGATGACAATGTAAAATCATTTTAGTGTCAGTACATTAACCCTTTTAGCTCCTTCTTCTTAATTACATATGTGTACATGTGTATGTTCTTTTATATTCATTTACTATTCACATTCAATTCCCCTCATAGGATGCCATATTCATTTATTTAATATGTATTTTATTTTAAATTAGCCAGTTATTTTAGGTAATTTCTCATAAGTAAAACCAATCAAAATAAATTTTGAAATCTTTATTTTGTAATGTGAAAACTATTTTACATTTATAATATTTTTTCATAAGTTTGAGAAACGGAAGTTTTTTTATTGAATTTATTGAGTGGCCTTAATAAGATCATATAGGTCTCAAGTGTACACTTCTATGACATATCATCTGCATATTACATTGTGAGCCCATCACCCAAAGCCAAATCTTCTGTCAACAGATATTTGATCCCTTTTAGCATTTACTAAACCACCACCCTCCTTTCCTCTGGTAAGGACTATATAGTTGTCTATGTCTGTGTATGTGCAGGTGGGCTAATTGAATAAAATCTTACAATATTTGAAAAAAAATTGATTTAATCCTAATACTCATCAATTTGGAAACTGATTAAATACATTTTAATATAGTTTAAGTATAAAATACCATGAAGTCATTAAAATGGTATTTATCTACATCTACAAATATGGAGAGTTGTATCTGATATGTTACCGAGTAAAATAAGCATATTACAAAACAGCATGGTGCCATTTTTTGTTATGGATGTGTTTTCATTAATGTGCAGAAAAAAAATATATAAAATGAATTCATAATAGTGGTTACTCTTAGGGAAGTGTTATTATAGATTTTTATTTTGTTTTTAGATGTTTCAGTACTGTCTTGGATTTAAAAATAATTTTGAGCAATTAATTTTATGTTATAATGATTTTTATTTTAAAATGACTACTTTTGCTTTGAAAATATGTATTTTATTTTAATGTATTCTATATTTTTATATTTTAAGTCTAATTACATGCTATGTATATTAATTTGGCATCACAGAAATCAAAAAAGGACAATTTTTCAGAAAGGAGTGATTAACCAACTGAAGTAAAGTACTCTGAAAAGTGAAGTAAAATGAAGACAAAACTGTATTCCTTGCATTTAGCAACCCATGCATGACTTTTACCACTGCATGCAAGTTGGAGTTCTAAGGCTGTACTACAGCGACATAATTAATAATAAGGGGATGAGGAAAAGAAAGCAAGTATAAACAACTACTTCTGTATATTCAGAGGACAGGAAGCTTTTGTAAAGCTTTGGTTAGTTGGTTGGGTGGTAGGTTGCTGGGTTGGTTCATTGGTTGGTTGGGAAAACAAGAACCTCACCCCCAGGGTGACCTTTTCTCTCCTAGCATATTGCTGGTCATGCAGAGTGGATTCCCTGACTTTTCATATTGCTATTCATGAGGTTTGGGCCCCCTGATCTTTTCATTCCTAAAGATAATATCTAGGCCTCAGTTGTATTTCAGCTGCAGGCCCAGAAACTTAGCAAAACCACACAAGTGAGCCATGGCTTTCTCAGGGTCAGCTGCATTGGCTAATGAAGCCCTGCCCTGGCACCCGCCAATTAGTGGAGACCACGATCCTGAAAGAACACACCTAGAAAGCATTGGCTCACTGAGAAGTCAGAGAAAAGGCACCCAGAAGCCCAGCCTAGGCTCTCCTGCTTCTTCTTCTATGTCCTTCCTAAGCATATTTTTGCTGCAGCCAATAAATTTTTATTTACTTTGCTACACTTTGTATTTTGGTTGAAATCTTTCCTTTAAGAAGACAAGACCCTAGGTAGGTCTCATCATTTCAACAGTAACAGTGGATTCAAAGCAGCTAGTTTTAAGTTGATGAAAATTGAGAGTTCATATAATTTGACCGCATTTTAATTTTGAACAGACAGGGAAAGGGGAGTGCATGGGTCAGGGGTGAAGAGGAAAATGTTTCAATGTTCTTTGCTAAGAATGAGAGACTGATCTGATTCCATAAATGAGGTATATTTCTGGGAGTTTTGAGAGCTCACTTGCAAATAATAAATTTATAATTGCTCTAACCCTTCCAGATTGTGTTATTTTCACTAATATTAATGACATATCTGTGCACACATATATAGATGACAATATTTGCATCCATCAGTGCTAGGATCTTATCAATTTGGTGTAACTTAAGGGACCAGTGTTGAGGAATCCTCACATACTTTAATTAAGGTAAATTATAGTGTATCATGAAATCTAAACAATTTGTAAAGCTTTAAAAAAAAGAAAAGAAAGAAAAAGAATGATGAATGAGGAGAAATATCAAGAAAAATTGCAGTTGGAGTATTTGAATGAATGTTTGACAAAGTAATTTAAAAAGGAGAACCATTTCTTGTGTTCAAAAATTAAAGTGACTGGAGAAGCTATTGGTGAGGTGAAGTAATGAATGGAATTAATGAGGAAGTCAAGGAACTGAGTGAGTAAAGGATTGGATGTGCTTTCCATAAGAAGAGTGAAGTCACAATATTGGCAGCATTTTAGTTGAGTAGAAAAATCATATGTAAGAGAGAGTTTACAGTGAACTAGGGAGGACTTCTTAGAGGGCAGTGAATTATGTACTAACTAGAAGCCCAGCGTGCGATTCAAAATCACGTGGCTCTGCCCACCCTCCAGTCACCAGTTAGGCCCTGCCTCGCTCTCCGGGCCGCAGCAGCCACGGCCACTGATGGTTCTGCCCTGCCTCCCTCTCCGGCCCTTGAAGCAGCCGTGTCCGCTGCTGATCAGGCCCTCCCCCAGCGCAGGCGTGTGGAGGCCCCTGCCACCCCGCCTCCGACACTGCGCTCGCAACCTCCTCCTGTCCGGTCAACCTGTTATGGCGTCCCGGTTAATTAGCGTATTTCTCTATTATACTATTATACTATTATATATATATATATATATATATATATATATATCATAAGATGTGGAGGGTGAGATGAATATAATAAGGCTTAAAGAAGTAGATAATATGATACTGTTAATGTCATGCAATACATTTAATTTAAAAAAGAAGCATATAATAAGAATGTAGAAGAATAATGTGGAAATGGCATTGGAGAACAAGTGAGATACATAACCCTATTTCCTGGCACTAGAGAAGATGCCATCCTATCTAATAAAAGAGTAATATGCAAATTGACCATCACTCCAACACACAAGATAGCTGTCCCCATGTGGTCAAAGATGGCTGCCCCCATTTGGACACAAGATGGCCACCACAAGATGGCCAGAAGAGGGGGGCAGTTGGGAGGGACCAAGCCTGCAGAGGAGGGAAGTTGGGGGAAACCAGGCCTGCAGGGAAGGGCAGTTGAGGGGGACCGAGGCCTACAGGGGAGGGCAGTTAGGGGTGACCAGGCCTGCAGGGGAGGGCAGTTATGGGCAAATAGGCTGGCAGGGGAGAAGTTTGGCATCAATCAGGCTGGCAGGGGAGTGATTAGGGGGTGATAAGGCTGGCAGGCAGAAGCGGTTAGGGACAGTCAGGAAGGCAGGCAGGCAAGCAGTTGGGAGCCAGCAGTCCTGGATTTTGAAAGGGATGTCCGACTGCCCGTTTAGGCCCGATCCAGTAGGATCGGGCCTAAACGGGCAGTCGGACATCCCTTGAGGGGTCCCAGATTGCAAAGGGTTCAGGCTGGGCTGACGGACACACCCCCCCATGCATGAATTTCATGCACTAGGCCTCTAGTCCTATCTAATAAAAGAATAATATGCAAATTGACCATCACTCCAAGACACAAGATGGCCACCCCCATGTGGTCAAAGATGGCTGTCCCCATGTGGACACAAGATGGCCACCACAAGATGGCCTGCAGGGGAGGCAGTTGTTGGAAGTTAGGGGTGACCAGGCCAGCAGAGGAGGACAGTTGGGGGAGATGGGGCCATCAAGGGAGGGCAGTTGGGGGAGACCCAGGCCTGTAGGTGAGGGCAGTTGGGGGGGACCCAGGCCTGCAGAGGAGGGCATTTGGGGGGGGACCAGGCCTGCAGGGGAGGGCAGTAGTGGGTGATCAGGCAAGCAGGGAGGGAAGTTAGGGGTGACTGGGCCGGCAGAGGAGGGCAGTTGGGGGAGACCAGGCCAGCAAGGGAGGGCAGTTGCGGGGGGGGACCAGGTCTGCAGGGGAGAGCAGTTGGGAGAAACCAGGCATGCAGGGGAGGGCAGTTGGGGAGGGACAAGTCCTGCAGGGGAGGACAGTTGGGGGGGACCAGGCCCGCAGGGGAGGGTAGTTGGGATCCAGCAGTCCTGGATTGTGAGATGGATGGCCGACCGCCCGTTTAGGCCGGATCCCACTGAGATCTGGTCTAAACGGGCGGTTGGATCCCTCAAGGGGTCCCAGATTGGAGAGCGTGCACGCTGGGCTGAGGGACACCCCCCCACCTGTACACAAATTTTTTGCACTGGGCCTCTAGTATAAAATGAAATTGCTGCAGTTAAAGCAACATTCATAATTGATATTAAATTTTTAGTTCAGGACAAAATATATAAAAAGTATTCAAAGTAACATTTGGGCTGGTAGATGTGGGGAGAGGGAATATTTGTTAAAGAGAATGTTAGTCATTTCCCATATACTAGTCAAAATTTTGCGATGTAAGAAAGTAGTGATTATCTTAGATGTTTGGCTTAGTGGAAAAAGAGTTGGCCCATGGACTTAATGGCAATGGTTTCAATTCTGGTCAAGGGCACATTCTTCAGTTACAGTCTCAATCCCCAGCTTAGGCCAGGGTGCGTGTGGGAGGAAACCATTTGATGTGTCTCTTGCCCATTGATGCTACTCTCTCTGTCTCTCCTCCTCCCTTTCACTCTCTCTAAAAATCCATGGGAAAATATCCTCAGGTAAGGATTAACCAGAAATAAAAAAGAAAAGAAAAAAGAAAGTAGTGATAATTTGGGAGGAGGAGAGATCATCAAAGTGGTTAAAATGTTGTTACTTAGATTTAAAGGACAGTTGAACAAGACTGGCTAAATGTGCTAATAAACAAAAAAAAAAAGATGCAGCCAATTTATTTTATTTATTTTCTAGATAGTTTTTATATATACAATTTTAAGAGACAAATTTTTTTAATGGGGTATTGAGGTACATGGGTAAGCCATTTCTAAAGTAAAATTATTTTGTTTGGGAGACACAATTATTAAAAGTCATAGAATGGGGGAAAAGATGAGATGAGAAAATTTACCTTTTAAAGTTTGAGTAAACTTGTTAACAGAAATAAAAATATATATATTTAAAGCTATAGAACAATTTTAGTCATAAGTGCATTAGATGCTCAAATCCAAAATAAAATAACAAGTGGAATTTAACAATATGTTGAAAATAAAGGTGTTTTATTATAAACTAGATATTTCCCAGAACTGTCATAATCCTATATAATAAAAGCCCAGTGACAGAAATGGCAGAATGACCAGAATGACCACAACAACCAGAACAACCGCGGACCTGTGCTCCCCACCATGCACCTGGCCTCTATAGAAATATAAAACCCTACCCCACCACTACTCCAACCCAACCTGCCAAAGGCTCCTGAAGCCACAAAATTAGCTGACTCAGGCTAACAGTTCAAAGTGTAAAGCCTCATTCACACGTGAGGAATTCACACCTTTCTCCTTCCCCTTGGACTCCATGTCTCAGAGGAGGCATGCATGGTATAAATGCACAAATGAAAGCTCAGAAAAGTCACTTGTTGGGGGTCCTGTGGCACATACAGGCAGAGACAAACTAATCACCAAAAGCCAAGCACCAGACTCTGTCCCCTCCTCATCTAGCGGCCTCAGCTCCAGACAGGCACTTCCCATGGCAGGATACAAGGAGAGCCCCGACTCGAATCTTCACAGAGACAGGAATGCTTGGGAGGCCAAGATAATAGAAAGCTAAGGACCCAAATGCTGGGGCCCATGCTACCAGGCCCTGCTCAGCACAAGGCCAAGGGGAGCTTGTACCAAGTTCTGGTCCAATTCCTAACCCGGTTGCTACCTGCCATCCCGGGGCTGCAGCAGGTGTTAGAGTGTGTAATCGCAGGGGTAGCTCTTGAGGCAGAGGGCTCACCCTAACCACAGGGCCCCAGGGGCTCTCTGCCTGCACGCCCTTCCCCTAGGCACTCAGGCCCACCTGTGCCAGCAAAGCCCCTTTGCTGGGGTGGGATCACAGGGGGAAAGCCAGGGGAGAGGTGGCTGGCCTGCGGCCTCCACCATGGCTGTTTGCATACATGTAATCTATACTAATGAAAGGATGATATACAAATTGGTAAGGACGCTCTCACAGTAACAACTGAACAGCAGGCTATGTGGGGCAACCAGGCCGGCATGGGGGTTAGTGAGGGAAGACCAAACAACTGAACAGCAGGCAATATGAGGCAACCAGGCTGGCACGGGGGCTAGTGAGGGACAACCAAACAACTGAACAGCAGGCTGCGTGGGGCTACCAGGCCAGCACAGGGGTTAGTGAGGGATGACCAAACGACTGAACATCAGGTTGCGTGGGGCATCCAGGCTGGCAGGGGGGTTAGTAAGGGAATGACCAAACGACTGAACATCAGGTTGCGTGGGGCATCCAGGCCAGCAGGAGGGGCATTTGGGGGCAACCAGGCCAGCAATGTAGGCAGTTAGGGGCAATCAGGCCAGCAGGCAGAGGTGGTTAGGGGTGATCAGGCTGTCAGGCAGGTGAGCAGTTAGGAGCCAGTGGTCCCGGATTGTGAGAGGTATGTCCAACTGCCAGTTTAGGCCTGATCCCTGGGAATCTGGCCTAAACCGGCAGTCAGACATCCCCTGAGAGGTCCCGGATTGGAGAGGGTGCAGGCTGGGCTGAAGGGACCACCCCCCTGTGCACGAATTTTGTGCACCATGCCTCTAGTTAGCTATAATTATCCTGGGCTTTCAGTTTGTTGACTCCGGGCCTGGGAGCTGTGCCCAGGGTGAATGCGCCCACAGTCTGCTACTCTGCCAAATGAGTCTTCTCACTGGGCCAGGAAGCTCTACCCCCATCCACAGCACCCTGTGTCGTGTGTCTGTCTCACCCTGTGCATCTCCCTCCCTGTTGCTTGCTCTCTGATCCTGTTTACTCATTCCCCTTGTCTCACTGGCCTTTTGTCTCTGTCTCTCATCGGATCTCTGCCCATGCAGAATACCCCTACTTACCCTGCAAAGGAATACACACCAGCAGAATCCACCTTTTCAATAAAAAATGACAAGTGGGAAACAGAGTGAATTAAAAAGCATTAACTTAAAAACAATCTATTGTCTGAAAATGCGTGACAAATGGCAGCACTTTGGTGAGGGTGGCAGGGATGGTGTGTGTTGGCCACATGTTCTGGAGCCTCAGACACAAAGTGTAGGGGCTCAACACCTCGCTATGGACCCCTCCCACCAGCCACCTAGGATAGCAGGGTCTGGGGAAGAGACTTAGTCTATACTCATCCTCATGGACCCCCACCTGATTTTGTAGACCCTTTCCCCTGTTCTGGCATCTGCTGGTCCCTCTTACTCCCCCAGTACCTCCAAATCTGCCTATGCTGACCCCAACTCTCCTTCTGCACCAGCCCTCCCCCCCCCACACACACAGATGGCACCATCTCCCTCCTCCACCCCCCAGTCTTCTACCCCATACTTCTTCTTTCCCTGCCCTGCCCTGCCCCACCTCCATTCTGCCCTCCTGCCCCAGACCACCAGCAGCCCTGGCTTCAGGAGAGATGGTTAGAACAAAGCTTTCCTTGGCCAGAAGAGATTTTCCAGGGAGCTGCATGTAAAAAGGTGCTCCCAGTCCTGTACCTGCAACTGCTCTGTCTTGCCAGATGCCAATCAGAAATTGTGTCTCTGGAGACAGAGGGTAGGCTGCTGTCCTTTGAAACCCCTCATCAGGAGGAAACTCTCCCCCCTAAAAAAAAAAAAAAGTTCACACTGCTGCCTCCCTTATCATTTTGAGCAACCCTCCTTTGTCCCTTTCCCTGGAAGTGGAAGGATTGGAGCACATCGATATCCTATATAATAAAAAGGTATATGAAAATTGACCCTCACACTCTTGTGCCACAAGATGGCCGCCCCCATGTCATCACAAGATGGCTGCCCCAAGATAGCTGCCCCCATGTTGTCACAAGATGGCCACCCCCACGTCATCACAAGATGGCCGCCCCCACATTGTCACAAGGTGACCAGAAGGGGAGGGCAGATGGGTGCGACCAGGCCTGCAGGGGAGGGCAGTTGGAGGGTACCAGGCCTGCAGTGGAGGGCATTTGGGGGGAACCAGGCCAGCAAGGGAGCAGTTAGGTGTCAATCATGCTGGCAGGGGAGCAGTTAGACATCAATCAGGTCAGCAGGGGAGCTGTTAGGTGTGAATCATGCTGGCAGGGGAGCAGTTAGAGGGCTATCAGGCTGGCATGCAGAAGTTGTTAGGGGCAATCAGGCAGGCAGGCAGGCAGGCAAGTTGTTAGGAGCCAGCAGTCACGGATTGTGAGAGGGATGTCTGACTGCCGCTTTAGGCCCGAGCCCACAGGCCTAAACTGGCAGTTGGACATCTCCCGAGGGCTCCCAGATTGGCAAGAGTGCAGGCTGGGCTGAAGGACACACCCCCCCGGTGCACGAATGTTGTGCACCGGTTCTCTAGTTTATATATATATATATAAAAGGCTCATATGCAAAGTGTCCCCTCGGGAGTTCAACTGGGAGTTCGATCGCTTGCTATGACATGCGCTGACCACCAGGGGTCAGCATGGAATGAAGGAAGGCCTCAGCTGGCAGCTGGGGAAGGGAGGCCCTGGCTGGCAGCCGGAAGACCCCAATCAGCCCTGATTGCCATCCAGGCCTAGGGATCCTAACCGTGCTTGAATTTCATGCACCGGGCCCTTAGTATATATATAAAAGAGTAATATGCAAATTGACCAAATGGCGGAACAACCAGAATGACCACTCGACCAGTCGTTATGAGGCACACTGACCACATCTCGGTCCCTCACCCTGGCCGGCAGGCTCCGATCCCCCAATGGCGAATGGAGAACCAGGGGTAGGTGGCGGCGGGGGTGAGCTGGCTTCCAGCAGCCAGAGAAGATGGGCCTGATCACAGGCCAGGCCTAGGGACCATACCCACACTTGAATTTTGTGCACCAGGCCTCTAGTAAAAAATATATTTTAAAATAAATAAATAAAAAGGGAAGGATTTTGTATTTTCAAGCTTGTTCTGGATTTATGTTACATTTTTTAGTATAAACTAAATCTTCTTTCATTGGACAGATATGGTAACAAAAAAGTATTCAGGTTATATAACCTACAAAGCCTTTGTAATTTTATTAAAACTACAATGAGAAGCATATGAATTCTATATCTTCCCCAAGGTAGGATATAGATAATACCTCTAGTCAATAATATGCCAGATTTTAGATGTCAATAATTAATTCAACTAATTTCAGTGCTTCAATAATATGATTAACAGGTGTACAGAATGGATCACTGAGGCAAAATGGCCAATAAAAATGTAAAAGCAACTGTAACATTTTTATTAATTTGTATAAGCAAATAAACAAAATTTCCTGTATTCCTTTCTCAGCCATTATCTTACTATAATATAAATTTCTGCTGTGGACAAAATCCGTTTTCTGTTTATTTTCTAATTATATGGTGCTGTTTTAAAATTATTCTGACTGAATTCAGATTTACAAAACCAAGCTTGAGAAAATAGTGGTACAAAAAAAGGAAAATGGAACATGTAAAAGAATTCCACAAGTAGGCAATTCCTGGCTAATATTTCCAAGAGCAGGAACTTTGGGCTGTTCTGGATTGTTTCTCTACCATCTGTTCCTTTCATTCTCAAGGTTATCTCAATGAAATCTATGGTTTTGCAGTTCCAGGCATTGTGTTTGCATTCCAGGCAGTGAGCATGAAAGAAGGCAGAAGGAGCATGTGTCCTCTATTTAAAGGGTCTTCCTGAAATCAGCCACTAATCCTCTGTTCACAGTTCATTAGTCAGAAATTTGTCACATGGCCAAAAACTAGGCTTAATAAGGCTTAAAATATAGTAGCAGGTCGCTACTATAAAATAAGACTTATGTGCCTCAAGAAAAATAGGATAAAATATAATTAAAGGACATTAGAAGTTTCTGGATTATTGGTAGTCAGAAAAGGTTTTATTTTTAACATTGGTCTTGCATTTAGCCACCTTTTACAAAAGACTGATTAATTAAAATGGCTTGTCAATTTATTCTTTGAGAGTACCAGGTAGGCGATAATATATTTCTACAAATAATAAATATTTTATTTCTTCTTTGTGATCTTTTCACATTTATAATTTTTCATATCTTAATGAATTGGCTACCACTGCCAGTAAATGTTAAATAGTAACTTTAAGTAAACTTATTTTATTCTTTGTTTTAAGGTAATGCTTTAATTAGTTTACTATTTGACATATGGCTTAAAGGTAAGAAACGATTTGTCTTAGTTTGCTGTTTTAAAATCCTTACATATTTTATTTAATGTACATGTTTACATTGATATAGTTCCTGATGTTAAACTATTCTTACATTGCTGATCCAAATATATTTAGTAATGATTTATCATACTTATATTTCTGAATTTAATTTACTAATATTTTATTGTATTTTTATTTTATTTATTTATTTTTAATTTATCTTTATTGGTGAAAATATTAGAGATATCCCCTTTTCCTCCATTGACTCCCTCGACCCTACAACTTCCCCCCCAACCCCCGGTTTCACATTGAGGTCTACAGATCTAGTTCTGGAAAAAATGATAGGTGTGTCTCCTTCCAGGTTCCTGGGGAGACAGGACAGCTCCCTAGCTGTGGCTGGGAAAGGCTAGAGCTTTGTTACAGGAATTTTTAAGGATCTGCTATCCTACCAAGATTGGTTGGCCTTCTTGTGACTATGTGTCCTGGTGGGACTCTAAACGGGCAGGACTGCTCATAGTCTATGGCTGGGAGTGACTGAAGCCAATTATAAGGCCATTTCAGAATTTCTGGGGGTGTAGATGGGAATGCATTTCACCAGGTTCCTGGGCTGACGAGGGCCTAAACCCAGTTACAAGGCCATTTCAAAATCTGCAGTTAGACTACATTCTGCAGTCCTTCCTCTAAGGATTTAATATACATTAAGCAATTATGATACGAAGCAATTTTTAAATACAATTAGGGCTTAATAATCTAAAACTTAGCTTGGGCCTTTAAGTTGGATGGCATTATTTTATTCTATTGTTGATGTACTTTACTTCTAAGGTAAAGGTCTTTGAGGACCTTTCTGAAAGCCTTGGATACTTAATAAGTTATCTCCTCCTTTCCAGTCCTAAACTTGACTGTTTTCAAATTTGTAGTTGAGGAAAGTTCTGGTCAGCTTTATACCCTCTTATCTTCCCACTCTCCTGCTTCTTTCTAATCACCAAATTTGTAAACTGAGAAAATTTTTTATATGTCACACTCAATTCTCTAGACTCCTGAGTAATTTAGACACAAAAATATATCTATTGTGATGCTTCCAACATATTATTTTTTCTCATTTTCTGATTAGTGTTAATTATTTATTATTTTTTAATTGCTTGACAACTTTTTAAAATTATTTATTTTCTTTATTGTTTAAGGTATTACATATGGGTCCTTATCCATCCATTGCCCTCTCAACCCCCCTGCTCATGCTCTCATCCCCCTAGTGTCTATGTCCATTGGTTATGCTTATATGCATGCATACAAGTCCTTTGGTTGACCTCTCCCCCTGCCCTCCTACCTTCTCCTGCCTTCCTTCTGAGGTTTGATGGTCTGATCAATGCTTCTCTGTCTCTGGATCTGTTTTTGTTCATCAGTTTGTTGTTCATTATACCTGGTATTCCACAAATGAGTGGGTTCATGTCATATTTATTTTTTTCTAACTGACTTATTTTGCTTAGCATAATGCTCTACAGGTCCACCCATACTGTTGCATAGCAGCATAGTATTCCATTGTGTAGATGTACCACAGTCTTCTAATCCACTCATCTGCTGATGGGCACTTAGGCTGTTTCCAAATCTTAGCTATTGTAAATTTGCTAAGATTTGGAAACAAATTGAGAGAGAAAAATCACATAGTCATATCAATTGATGCCAAAAAAGCAGTTGACAAAATCCAACACCTTTTCTTGATAAAAATTCTCAGCAAGGTTGGAATAGAGGGATCATACGACAACAAAATAAAAGCCTTATATGACAAACCTATGCCAACATCATACTCAATGGGCAAAAACTAAAAGCATTTCCCCTAAGAACAGGAACAAGACAGGGATGCCCACTCTCACTACTCCTGTTCGACATAGTACTGGAAATGTTAGCCATAGCAATTAGACAAGAAGAAGAAACAAGAGATATCCAAATTGGAAAAGAAGATGTGAAACTGTCATTATTCACAGATTACATGATATTGTACATAGAAAACCCTAAAAGACTCCATCAATAAATTATTAAACTTAATACACGAATTTGGCAATGTAGCAGGATACAAAATTAACACCAAGAAATCTATGGCATTTTTATACACCAATAGTGAACTTACAGAAAGAGAGATTTTAAAAAACAATCCCATTTACCATTGCACCAAAAAATTAAGGTACCTCAGAATAAACTTAACTAAGGAGGTAAAAGACCTGTATTCGGAAAACTACAGGACACTGAAAAATGAGATAGAGGAAGACATAAACAGATGGAAAAACATACCATGTTCATGGATTGATAGAATCAACATCATTACATACTACCCAAAGCAATCTATAGATTCAATGCATTCTGCATTAAAATACCAATGGCATATTTCACAGACCTAGAATGAACTCTCCAAAAATTCATCTGGAAGAAAAAAAGACCCCGAATAGCTGCAGCAATCCTGAGAAAGAAGAACGAAGTAGGAGAAATCTCAATACCATATATCTAGCTGTATTACAAAGCCACTGTTCTCAAAACTGCCTGGTACTAGCACAAGAACAGAAATATAGACCTATAGAATCGAATAGAGAACCCAGAAATCACCCCGAACCACTATGCTCAATTAATATTTTACAAAGGAAGCAAGAGCATACAATGGAGTCAAGACAGTCTCTTCAATAAATGGTGTTAGGAAAATTGGACATATACATGCAAAAGAATGATTAGTGTTAATTTTAAAAGATGCTATTTTAGCATTGGTGGAAGAACAATCTCTTAGAACAATGTTATGTTTCCTCTAAAGTAACCTAATCTTCACATTTTGTCTCAGTCTTCTAGAATGTTACTTTAATTATTTTATATTTTAATAGGTGTGCATATCTAAACAATTAAATTGGATTCAACTATTCATCATACATTAAACAAATGTTCAGACTTATTAAAACTTTAGATAACTTATTTTAATATACTTAAAAAGTTCTTTTAAAGCAATTCCAATATATATCTATAATATACACTTTTACATTATATAATTATTTTATTGCATTTTATTTTTATTAAATTTATTGAAATAATATCAGTTAATAATATCTATACTAATAAAAGGGTAATATGCAAATTGGTCAGTACGGCCTCACAGTAATGACTGAACAGCAGGCTACGTGGGGTGACAGGCCGGCAGGGGGGTTAGTGAAGGACGACCAAATGACTGAACAGCAAGTTGCGTGGGGCGACCAGGCTGGCAGGGGGGTTAGTGAAGGACGACCAAATGACTGAACAAGCAGGCTGCATGGGGCAACAAGGCCAGCGTGGGGGGCAGTTGGGGGCAACCAGGCTGGCAGAGGAGGCAGTAAGGGGCAACCAGGCTGGTGGGGGGCAGTTGGGGGCAACCAGGCTGATGGGGGTGAAGTTGGGGATGATCAGGCTGGCAGGCAGAGACAGTTAGGGGTGATTAGTTTGGCAAGAGGGGCAGTTAGGAGCTATCAGGCAGGCAGGCAGGTGAGCAGTTAGGAGCCAACGGTCCCAGAGTTTGAGAGGGCGCAGGCTGGGATGAGGGGACTCCCCGCCTATGCACGAATTTCATACACTGGGCCTCTAGTGAGTATATAATTCTACTAGAGGCCCAGTGCACGAAGATTCGTACAACAGGCCTTCCTTCCCCTGGCTGCCAGCACCAGTTTTCCTCGGGCACCCGGGACCCAGGCCTTAGCTCTGGCTGCCACCTTCTGTCTTTGCTCCGGCCGGAGCCTTCAATCTTCGCTCCAGCCAGAGTGCCACTCCTGTCGCTCCCTCGACTCCCGCCCTCTCCCTCATAGCAGGCATCCCGCCCTGCCCAGCTGCTCTGTGCCTGCATGCGTGCTGCCCAGAGGCCCAGAGTAGCTGGGGGGCAGGGCCGCCACTATCTTTGTTGGGTTAATTTGTATACTCACTCCTGATTGGCTGGTGGGTGTCACAAAGTGATGGTCAATTTGCATGTTTCTCTTTTATTAGTGTAGATATTGCATCATCTGTATATTGCATTGTGTGCTCATCATTCAAAAGTGAAGTCTCCTTCTATCACCATATATTTGATTCCCTTTACCCCTTTCTGTATCCTTCTACTCCCCTTACTCTATGGTCACCATCACACTATTGTCTGTGTCAATTATTTTTTTGTTGTTGTTTTATGTGTTTTTTGCTTTCTGTTTTATATCCAACATATGTCCTTTTTTATCTAACTTATTTTGCTTAGCATGATATTTTCAAGATTCATCCATATTGGGGCAAATAACAGTATTTCATCTTTTCTTTTGGCTGAGTAGTATGCTATTCTATATATGTATCACATCTTCTTTATTCAATCTTCTCTGGAAAGATGCTTTTGTCTTGATCACCATTAATAATGCTGTAGTGGATGTCGGGGTACATATATCCTTAATGTTTTCAAATCTGGGTGGCAGATGCCCACATAAGAGATTGCTATGACATATGTTAATTCTATTCTTAATTTTTTGAAGAACCTTCTTACTGTTTTCTATAGTGGTTTTTCCAATTTTCATTCCCCTCAGCAGTGTATGAGGTTTCCATTTTCTCCACATCCTCTCCCACACTTGTAATCACTTGTCTTATTAATAATAGCCACTGTGACTGGTATAAGGTGGTATCCCTTTATGGTTTTGATTTGAGTTTTCCTTATAGATAGTGAAGTTGAGCATATTTTTGTATATTTGTTGGCCATTTGTACATATTATTGGGAGAATTGCCTGTGCAGGTCATATGCCCTTTTTTTTATTAGATTGATATTTTTGTTGAGTTGTATTAGTTATTTTTTTTAATATATATACTTTGGATATTAGTCCCTTATCAAGGGTATAATTTGCAAATATCTTCTCCAATTTGTTTGTTTGTTTGTTTGTTTGTTTGTTTGTTTTTCACTACCAGGAAGGACAACCCCAAAGGGCCCCCAGCTGCTCTCTCAACCTTGCCTCCTGCCCTGACACATCCTGTTCCTTCTCTGAAACCTCACATGACTCCCAAGGGCCTTCTGGCATCTTAAGGTTTTGTCCTCCCACAAAACATCTGTTTGGAAGACATCTTGACTTGCCCTGCCACCCCAATCTATAGCTCTGCACAGAATCCCCACAAAGCAGAACAGTGCCAACATTTTCTTGACTCCAATCTTCCTTCTCCTGATGCCCAGAAATAGCAGCTGCAATGTACAAAAATCCATTGCATTCCTATATAGTAACAATGAAATTTCAAAAAAAGAAATGAAAATAATTTCATTTGTTATTTTAACAAAAAGAACCCTTGGAATAAACTTAATAAAGAATATGAAGAAACTATTCACTAAAAACTATCTATATATGTAAAAGCCTAAGTGACTGTTACAACTGGTTGACCGGTTGCTATGATGCACACTGACCACCAGGGGGAAGATGCTAAATGCAGAAGTTGCCCCCTGGTGGTCAGTGCACTCCCACAGTCAGCCTCCTGTGGCCAGCCAACCTCCCGTGGCTCCTCCACCCGAATGCACAAGATGGCCCCAATTGTCAGCCAGGCTGAGGGACCCCACCCATGCACGAATTCATGCACCGGGCCTCTAGTAAGATATAATTGAAAGAAATTGAAGAAGACATAAAGAAATGAAAAGACAATTTGTGTTCATGGATTGGAAGAATCAACATACTTAAATAATTATATTACCAAAAGCAATATACATATTTAATACAATCCCCATCAAAATCACTATGGCATTTTTAAAAGAAATAGAAAAAAATCATCAAATTTATATGGAACCACAAAAGACCCAGAATATCCAAAGCAATCCTAAGAAAGAAGAGCAAAGCCTTAGATAACACCTCCCTGACTTAAAGTTATGCAGCAAAACTAAATATCAAAATATTATAGTATTGTCAGAAAAAGATACACGCAGACCAATAGAATAGAAATGAGAGCCCAGTTACCTACATGTATATGGACAACTAATTTTTGACAAGTAAAAAATGTACAATGGGGAAAAGAAAGTCCCTTCAATAAATGGTTCTGGGAAAATATAATAATTTTATATTGTGATTTCTGACAGTATATTGGCATATATATTACACCTTAGCTACACTTACTGCTCTGTTCACTACCATGGACCTCTTTATTCAGCTCAAGAAAAGCTAAAATCTACATTAATTAAAGTAGATTTTTGAGGCCATGGAAGAGTATATTTCATGAAGACATTACTAAGTTAACATGACAAAAATATTTGTTAGTCTAAATTACTGAAGTCATATTAACTTCTATATATAGAGCCTAGAGAATTAATTGATATATAACATCTCTTTTCCATTCAAAAGTTTGTGATTACAAAAAAAGAGGAGAGAGTATCTAAGGCCAGAAAATGTGGAGTTTGTCATTTATCTAGGCCTTATGACATTTTACTGGGAGAAAATGCAACATTTTTTTTTAAACTATTTTAATTTCTTCATTTTAAAGCAATATTACCAGTGATAAGGATATAGAAAATAAAATTTAATGACATAATATTAACAAGGATAAATGAGAGTGTGACCAGAGGGAAGATACCAGGCACTAAAATGCTGATGGTTAATTTCAGCAACTCCTAAGAGCAGTTATGTAATAGCGACCCCATTGTTCTATAGTTAAAAAACATCTAAATAAGTATTCAGTAACTCATGCCTGATTGTAGAAGTATTTATCTTAAGGAATAAATATTGCTATGTAATAAAATATTATGACAGAAAAATGTAATTAAAATTGCATTAACTAGTGGGAAGATTATATAGGTAATAATGGTCAAATTTATTATTTATTTACTTTCAACTAATTTTTTTAAGTCATTAGAGCAAATAAATTTATAGATGTACTAGAGGCCTGGTGCACAACATTTGGAGCTGAGGTGGGGGTGGTCCCTCAGCCCAGCCTGCGCCCTTTGGCAGTCCAGGGGCCCTCGGGGGATGTCCGACTGATGGTTTAGGCCTGCTCCCTGGGGGATCCATTAGTTGGATATCCTTTACCATCAGTAGGACATCCTTAGTGCTGCTGCAGAGGCAGGCTGCTGCACTCGCCAGCCATCAGCCCGGCTTGTGGCTGAGTGGCACTCCCCCTGTGGGAGCACACTGACCACTGGGGGGCAGCTCCTGCATTGAGCATCTGCCCCCTGGTGGTCAGTGCACATCATAGCGACCAGTCATTACACTGTTTGGTCAATTTGCATATTAGCCTTTTATTATATAGGATTATTACTTCTGTGCTGAGATCTAATTGTGATAAATGTGCACACCATAGAACTTTAAAACTTAAGGTTATATTTTAATCATACTGATGTGAGCTTCATCAGTGAAGATCCCTCTAAGGACGTAGACTCAGACTCAATATATATTAACCATTAATTAATTTACTTATTTACATACTGTCTCTCCACTTTGTAAGCAACATATGGAAAGAGATTTAATATTTCTCTCTCTTGTGTTGCATCTAGAAGAGTGCCAGGCATCCCATGTGCCCTCTAATGTTTATTTATTATATTTAAAAATAACATGTTTTGTAATCACTAATTGAAATTTTATTTCTAGCCCTAACCGGTTTGGCTCAGTGGATAGAGCATTGACCTGTGGACTGAAGGGTCCAAGGTTTGATTCCAGTCAAGGGCATGTACCTGGGTTGCAGGCACATCCCCAGTGGGGAGTGTGCAGGAGGCAGCTGAATCAATGTTTCTCTGTCATCGATATTTCTAACTCTCTATCCCTCTCCCTTCCTCTCTGTAAAAAATCAATAAAATATATTTAAAAAAAGAAATTTTATTTCTATCAAAATTACTATGATGGTGGACAATTTATGCAGCTCAGTATGATGGGATTGTTTGGGGTGTATTTGTGGCATTATGTAAGACTCATTTTAATGTACTGGTAAATGTTAGCTATATAACACTGCAAGTAAGATAGACTAAACTAATGATAGAACAGTTAACAGATAATATTTGCTTGCCAAATCCTCCAAAACAGTTGATATATCTCCCTGGTACTTAGTGATTTGTTTTCAATAAAATATTTTCATTATTACAAACTGATTACTACAATCTGTCTTCATACACATTTTGTACTCTTATGGTTCATTTTACAGTACTCTTTAGCTGTTTTGGCAGAAGATGTAAATCAGTGAAATATTCACTTTTAAATGTAGGAAATATGCCAGTTGGGAATGTTTTAAGCAGAGTACACCACTAAGTATATAATATATAATTAAATTAAAAATGAAAAAATTATTAGTGGTGCCATTTTTAATTGAAATAAAAGAAGAAAGTATTTCACAATTGATTTTCTGGTCGTGTGTGTGGGGGGCACGTTTGTGCAAGCACATGTGTGTCTATGTTCACTTAGGAAGATGTTATTTGATGGGAGATCAGAGAAAAGTACAAAATAAATATTTAAATGTTAATGGCCTATGACCATTGGTTAAAATATTCCAATATATATTAACTCCTATTAAGAGGTCTCAAAGGTTTAACAGGATCATTAACTTCATTACTTCTTTTTTGTTGCTGTTTTGTTATTTTAAAATTTTTATTGTTGAAAGTATTATATGTCCCCTTTTTTCTCCCATTGACCCCTTCTAGCTTGCCCCTGACCTAAACAACAGGCCTTCACCACCCTATTGTCTGTGTCCATGACTTATGCATATATGCATACAAGTTCTTTGGTTGATATCTTCCCACCCAACCATCCCCGCCTTCCCTCTAAGATTCAACAGTTTGTTCTATGATTCTATGTGCCTGGATCTATTCTATTCATCCATTTATTTTATTCATTACATTTCACATAAGAGTGATACTTGTATTTCTCTGACTGGCTTAATTTGTTTAGCATAGTACTCTTTGGGTCCCTCCTGCTGTTTCCAAGAGTGAGATACCTTCTTTTCTACTGCTGCATAGCATTCCATGGTGTAAATGTACCACAGCTTTTTTATTCACTCATCTATTCATGGGCACTTGGCCTGTTTCCAGATCTTAGCTACTGTAAATTGTGCTTCTATAGACATAGGGGTGCATACAGTCTTTCTGATTGGTATTTCAAGTTTCTTAGGATATATTCCTAGAAGTGGAACCACTGGGTCAAATGGCAGTTCCATATTTAATTTTCTTAGATAACTCCATACTGTTTTCCATAATGGCTGCACCAGTCTGCATTCCTACCAGCAGTGTACTAGTGTTCCCTTTTCTTTTATATATATATATATATATATATATATATATATATATATATATATATATATATATTATTGATTTTTTACAGAGAGGAAGGGAGAGGGATAGAGAGTTAGAAACATCGATGAGAGAGAAACATCGATCAGCTGCCTCCTGCACACTCCCCACAGGGGATGTGCCTGCAACCAAGGTACATGCCCTTGACCAGAATCGAACCTGAGACCATTGAGTCTGCAGGCCGACGCTCTATCCACTGAGCCAAACCGGTTAGGGCAAGTATTCCCTTTTCTATACATCCACGCCAACTCTTATAATTTGTTGATTTGTTGAAGTTGGCCATTTTGACAATGAGGTAATACCTCATTGTTATTTTAATTTTCATCTCTCTGATGATCAGTGGCTTCGAGCATTTTTTCATATATCTCTTGGCCATTTCTATGTCCACTTTGGAGAAGTATCTATTTAGGTTTTTTGCCAATTTTTTATTGAATTGTTGTCATATTTGGCCTTTATTATTTATTAAATTGCATTAGTTCCTTGTATATTTTGGATATTAATACTTTATCAGATTTATTGTCACCAAATATGTTCTCCATTACAATCAGCTTCCTTTTCATTTTGTTGATGGTTTCTTTTGCTGTGCAGAAGCTTTTTATTTTGACATAGTCCTATTTTTTAAATTTCTCCTTAGTTTCCTTTGCCCGAGGAGATGTATCCACAAACATATTGCCAGGAGAGATTTCTGAGTTTGCTGCCTATTAATTCTTCTAAGATTTTTATGGTTTCCCATCTTAGTCCTTTATCCATTTTGAGTTTATTTTTGTGAATGGTGTAAGTTGGTGGTCTAGTTTCATTTTTTTTGCATGTATCTGTCCAATTTTCCCAACACCATTTATTGAAGAGACTGTCTTGACTCTATGGTATGTTCTTACATCCTTCTTCAAATATAAATTGAAGGTAATGGCTTGGGTCAATTTCTGGGTTCTATGTTCTGTTCCAATGATCTATATACCTGTTCTTGTACCAGTATCAGGCTGTTTTAATTACAATAGCTTTGTAGTATAAATTAATATCTGGTTTTGTGATAACTTCAACTTTGTTCTTCTTTCTCAAGTTCACTGCAGTTATTTGGGGTCTTTTTTATTCCAGATGAATTTTTGGAGAGTTCATTCTAGGTCTTTGAAGTATGCTATTGGTATTTTAATACAGAGTACATTGAATCTATAGATTGCTTTGGGTAGTATGGACATTTTAATGATGTTGATTCTACCAATCCATGAAAACGGTATATTCTTCCATTTGTTTATGTCTTCCTCTATCTATTTTTTTCAGCGTTCTGTACTTTTCTGAGTAAAGGTCCTTTAACTTCTCTGTTAAATTTATTCCTAGGTATCATAATTTTTTTGTTGCAATAGTAAATGGGATTGTTTTTTTAGTTTCTCTTTCTGTAAGTTCATTATTAGTGTATAACAAAAGCCATAGATTTCTGGGTGTTAATTTTGTATCCTGCTACATTGCCGAATTCATTTATTAGTTCTAGTAGTTTTTTTATAGTCTTTAGTGTTTTCTACATACAATACCATGTCACCTGCAAATAATGACAATTTTACTTCTTCTTTTCCAATTCGATGCCTTTTATTTCTTCTTCTTGTCTGATAGCTATGGCTAGCACTTCCAGTACTATGTCGAACAGGAGAGGTGAAAGTGGGCATTCCTATCTTGTTTCTGTTCTTAGGGGAAATGGTTTTAGTTTTTGCCCATTGAGTATGATGCTGGCTGTAGGTTTGTCATATAAGGCTTTTATTATGTTGAGGTTTGATCTCTCTATTCCCACTTTGCTGAGAGTTTTTATAAGGAAAGGGTGTTAGATTTTATCAAATGCCTTTTCTGCATCAGTTGATATGATTATGATTTTTGTCTCTCAATTTGTTTAGGTGATGTTTCATGTTTCTTGATTTTCATATATTGTACCAGACTTGCATCCCTGTAACAAATCCCACTTGATCATGGTGTACAATCTTTCTAATGTGATACTGGATCCAATTTACTAGAATTTTGTTGAGGATTTTAGTATGTAAGTTCATCAGGGTTATTGGCCTGTAATTCTCTTTCTATGTAATGTCTTCATCTGCTTTTGGAATTAGGGTAATGCTGGCTTCATAAAAAGAGCTTGGGAGTGTGCCTTCCTCTTGAGTTTTTTGGAATAGTCTGAGAAGGATAGGTTTTAGTTCTTCTTTGATTGTTTGGTAAAATTCGCCTGTAAATCTGTCTGGCCCCAGGCTTTTCTTTGCTGGAAGGTTTTTGGTGACTGCTTCAATTTCCTCCTTCATTATTGGCCTGTTGAGATTTTTTTACCTCTTCTTGATTGAGTTTTGGAAGGTTGAATTTTTTCAGGAATATGTCCATTTCCTCTAGGTTGTTTAGTTTGTTGGAGTAGAGTTGTTCATAATATATTTTTTACAATCTTTTGTATTTCTGTGGTGTCTGTTGTTATTTTGCCTCTTTCATTTCTGATTTTGTTTATTCAGGTCCTGTCTCTTTGCTTCTTGGTGAGCCTGGCTAGAGGTCCATCGATCTTGTGTATCCTTTCAAAGAACCAGCTCTTGGTTTTATTGATATTTTGTATTGTTTTTTTCTTGGTCTCTAATTTATTTATTTCTGGTCTGATATGTAGAGGGCCCCCTGGGAAGGCACAAGGGCATTCTTTAATTAATGTCAGCTGAACCCAGTGGTGTTGGCAAAGCCACGCCCTGGGAACACGCCTTGCCAAAAGGGCAAGGGTGTTGTCAGCTTGGCCTTCATTTCAGCCCATGGTGTGGGAAAGTGGGTTTTGATATCTAAATCCAGCCTAGCACCAGGAATGCTCAGGGCCTACTCAAGAATGCAAATAATCTCCTTTGTCTTGACCTTTTGGTGAAACTTTCTGGTATTTGGGGGTATAAAATAAACATGCTGCATCAACTCTGGGTCACTGTCTCTCCATCAGAAGAGGGCAGTGGTCCACCCGGCCCCAGCTTTTCTTTCTATCTCTGTGTCTTGTCTCTTTCTTTTATTTCTCAATCCCCAGCCACCTCTACTCAGGAATTGGACCCGCTCTCTAGCCGTGCTGGACGGGAAATGAGAGAAAATAGTTACATCTGGTGCCCACGTGGTCTGGCTGAGTACAGAGGCAAGAGGCGAGGGAGTCGCTCCAAGCAGTTTGTGCACCACAGAATAAGGTAAACAGCAGATTGTTGTAAGTTGTATTAGCTGGGTGTAAAACACGGGTAATTCTCAAATGTTTAAAACTATGCTCAAAGCTCAAGGATGCTCTGTTAAGCGTAGTCAGATTCTTGATTTCTTAAGTTTTGTTGGTGAAACGTGGGAAAAGGTCAGAAAGCAGTTGCATGACCGATACACAGCAGAAGGTCCAGAGAAGATTCCTATTCCTACTTTAATTCGTGATGGCCTTGATCCAGCACAGGAGAGTTTAAGAATGTCTAAGTGGGATGTGGCCATGGTTACAGCCTACAGTGGAGGGGTGCGTCTCTAAGAATCCCACCTCCCCACCCTGCGCCTCCTCTGTCTCCACATGTCGCTCCTGCGACTACAGTCAAAAGCCCACCTGATAAAGATTTATCTTATAATTATGAGCAGGAGCTAGAGTTTGAGGTAGAGCAGGACAAGCATCACTGTGAGCAGGATAAGAAAGGTTTTGCTCGCAGTGGCCCAGCCTTTATGGCTGGATGCTGGCACTTGGCCAAAAGTGACTTCATATTTCATTTTGTTGGAGGCTCAAACTACATGTATTAGGCTGAACCAAGTATAAAGGATTAAAGGAATTTCTCAGCAATTGCCAATGATTCTTTTTTTTTTAATTTAATAAATCTTTATTGTTCAGATTATTACAATTGTTTCTCCTTTGTTCCCCCATAGCTCCCCTCTACCTGGTTCCCACCCCACCCTCTGCACTTACCTCCCCCACACTGTCCTCATCCATAAGTGTATGATTTTTGTCCAGTATCTTCCCGCACCCCCACACCCCTTTCACCCTGAGAATTGTCAGTCCACTACCATTCTATGCCCCTGATTCTATTATATTCACCAGTTTATTCTGTTCCTCAGATTTTTAATTCAGTTGATTTTTAGATTCACTTGATAGATATATATTTGTTGTTCATAATTTTTATCTTTACTTTTTTCTTCTTCTTCCTCTTCTTAAAGAATACCTTTCAGAATTTCATATAATACTGATTTGGTGGTGATGAACTCCTTTAGCTTTTTCTTATCTGTGAAGTTCTTTATCTGACCTTCAATTCTGAATGATAACTTTGCTGGGTAGAGTAATCTTGGTTGTAGGTTCTTGCTATTCATCACTTTGAATATTTCTTGCCACTCCCATATGGCCTGCATAGTTTCTGTAGAGAAATCAGCTGACAATCGTATGGGTGCTCCCTTGTAGGTAATTAACTGTTTTTCTCTTGCTGCTTTTAATATTCTCTCTTTGTCTTTTGCTCTTGGCATTCTAATTATGATGTGTCTTGGTGTGGTCCTCTTTGAATTCCTTTTGTTTGGGGTTCTGTGCGCTTCCTGGACTTGTAAGTCTATTTCTTTCACCAGGGGTGGGAAGTTTTCGGTCATTATTTTTTCAAATAGGTTGTCAGTATCTTGCTCTCTCTCTTCTTCTGGCACCCCCATTATTATGATGTTGGTACGCTTAAAGTTGTCCCAGAGGCTTCTTACACTATCTTCAAATTTTTGGATTCTTTTTTCATTTTGCTTTTCCGGTTGAGTGTTTTTTGCTTCTTTGTATTTCAAATCTTTGACTTGATTCTTGTGTTCCTCTGGTCTGTTTTTGGGTCTCTGTATAATATTTTTTATTTCAGTAAGTGTATGTTTAATTTCTAGTTGGTCCTTTTTCATATCCTAGAGGGTCTTATTAAATTTATCAGCCTTTTCTAGAAATTTTGAAAAACTGTATAACCGTGATTTTGAACTCTATATCCAGTTGTTCGTTTTCCTCCATTTCTTTCGTTTGTGATCTGTTTCTTTGTTTCCACATTTTCGCTGCTTCCCTGAGTTGGTAGGATGGCTTTGTGTGCTAGGTGTCCTATAGGGACCAATGGGTCGGCCTCCCAGTTACCTGAGGTGGACACTCTTGGTGCACCCCTTTGTGGACTGTGTGTACAGCCTTGTTGTAGTTAAGTCTTGATTGTTGTTGGTGTCACTGGGAAGAATTGACCTCCAGGCCAATTGGCTGTGAGGACCCGCTGTGTCTATAATGGAAGAACTGCTGTGCTGGAGACACACTTATGGGACAGGACTTGTTTCAGTGGGGCTTTGGTGCTCACTGAGTCTGCCTCTTGAATGTGTCACTTATGGATGTGAGTAGTTGAATTCTGGTGTCGTCTCACTCTGACCACTAGATACACTAGCTTCTGGATCTCCAATGGAGTGCAGGTCATCTACTGTCTGAGGCCACCCAGCAGGAGCTACAGCAAGAACTACAGTTTTCTCCTCTTTGCTTGGGGTTTGGAGGTTTTGGAGCTGTCTGACCAGAGCTGCAGTTTGTTAAGTTAAGCTGCAATAGGGCAGGCCATTTATATGCAAAATACGCTGCATGGAGCTTGGGCGGGTTTGTAGATTGTGTGGGGCGGGGTCTCAGGGAGTCACTAGGCTAGGGCGTGGCAAACAGCGATGGCTGCCAGTCAGCCTTCTCTGTGTCTCCGAGTTTCCCTGTCCCCACGTCCAGTGCCCCAGTGCAGTAAACAATGATTACTGGGCGCACCTCTCCAAGAAAGTCACCCTCACTTTCCGACCCGATGGCAGAAAATCCAGCTTCTCCCCATAGGAGTTTGGATCCCCAGCGTCTCCCCAGAAACTGGAGTTCAGAGTAATCGGGAGCTTGTCTCCCTTCCGGTTGAAAGAAGCAGTGCACCCAGTTGCCCGCCGCCAGCCTGATCCGTGCACCTCCATACCTCAGCTTTTCAGCGCTTGTGCACGTCTCACTGCTCTTTTCTCTTTCCTTCTAGTTGTAGAACTTCCACTCTGCCAGCTTTCCAGTGGTTCAGGGTGATAGATGTTTTGTCTTTTAGTTGTAGTTTTGAAATTGTTGTGCGAGGCAGCAGTTTAGGTGTTTACCTATGCCTCCATCTTGGTTTCTCCTCCTGCCAATGGTTCTTTATCTTAAAAAATCTTTTTCTTTCCTTAAAAAATAAAAATAAATAAAAATTGAAATAATAATGAAAATAAAAACAGTAGATGCCAGACCATCACTGAATTTTCCCCCAAAGCAAGAAGGAGGTGGGGGAAGGGAGACATGTGGCAATCCAATATGGATGCCCAGTCCCCGAGAAAGCTGTTTTAAAAGGTCTCATCTTCGCCATGCTTAAAGATGGCGGATTTGACCTGGGAAAAAATAAAAGTCAAGCTTCTGAGCCAGGCCTGTCTGCTGGAAACTTAAAAACTTTGAAGTTTACTAAATCAAGTGATAAAAACTTATATCTAAATATATTGAAATGATATAATACTGAAATGTTGATCTTAATATGCCTCCTATGAAGTCTAGAGGATAGAATTTAATCTATTAATTGAATATGCCTTGTATTTTATTTGAAATGTATCCTTAAAAATGTAAAAGTATTATTAATTTGAAAAATGCTAAGTATTTAACTTGCTACCTAAAATTTGAAGCTCTGAAAGTTTAAGGTTCAGATTGAATTGGGAGAAATTATATAATTGTGGTAACTAAATGCCTAGAGTATAGCAATTTATTTTTGAGAAAATAATTTTTGTGTTTTCTCTGATAATTAGGAATTCAAAATATGTTACTTATTGGTCTAATTAAAAAAGAGGATTAATTCTGTGAACCAGTTTAAATGTAATTTATATTCTTTAAGATAATTTAAGTATATAATCTTTAAATCATATATATATATATATATATATATATATATATATTTTTTTTTTTTTTTTTTTCTTTCCAAGTTATTTCAAGATTTTGAGAATAACTTTCAGACATTTCATGGTCCCTGAAATGTTTTCAAAAGTCTGTTCTCTCTTAAAAGAAATATTTTTTAGTTAAATCGATTGATACTTGAAATCTCATAGAAAGCTTTATCAAATAAAAATTAATCAATATATTTTACTTATATACATATATTAAATGTCATGAAGGTTTTGGCCTCTAAGGAAGGCAAAATATTTCTTAAAATCTAATAGCAAAAATTTAAGATGGAATTTAAAGTAACAAAAGCCCATAGCCGCCTGCATTTTAAATAGGTTGGTTGTGGGGCAGCGTTTTTTCTTTGTGAATCAGATCTATAAGTTTACTAAATTTGTTTGCTTTACTTTTTTAATAAAAATACCTACTTAAATTACTTTATAAATTAGCTTTTTAAAATATAATCAAGGTCTCATATAAATTAAGTTACATGAGAAGCCAAAGTTTTTATAAGTAATTGAATCCAAGTAAAATCTAAGAACAGATTAGAAGCCACCATGAGGACTGTCTGGCTTGGCAGCCGCCATGTTGGCCTCATGGCTTGCCGCTACCATGGGGGCCACCATCTTGAAACAGCAAAGGCCAACCTCCTTCCTTTGAATGGGCTAATGTCTTTGTAAGCAATTTCATTAAGTCTTGTAAGAAAGTTACTGAGACCTCCCATAATCCATCTGTATATGCAAATAATCCAAAGATGATACTCTTTAAAAATAAAATTCTAGCTTAATAAAAAGGAGAAATTTGAAAATTTTGAATCTCTTCCACTAATATTTACAGTATAAACTAAGATTGTTGTTAAACTATTAAATCTGACAGTAAATTAGTAGTCAGCTTTAATGTAAAAGTGCTTGTGATATGGCTACTCAGACGTATGACCCAGTACTTATTATTGGTGTAAAGAAAGACAAAGATTTTTAAGTGAAACTCTCTGTAGCCTGAAAATTATTCTGGAAGGAAATAAAGAGGTTTCCTTCAAATGTTGTAAGGATTGTAATTGAAAGTCAAATATTTGGCCTCATAAACTGAAGGAAATAATTTGTGTTTTTGCCTCCCTGATAAAGTTTATGTTAAAGTTATTTAAAGACTAATTGTAGAAGTTTACAAGTGAAGTTAAAAAATAAACCTTATTTCAAATGATTTAAAATTAGCTAATTGAAATAAGTGAATGTTCATAAAAACTTAATTGTACTGGACAAAAAAAACTATTTCTGAAGTATTAACTAAAAATTCTATTGATAGTTCATCTCATAGTAAAATTGCTTAACATGCAATGAATCCAAAGCAGTCATTTTCTGTGCAAATATTAAAATTTCCTCAGGCATTAACCATTTTTAAAGATGGATCCAGATCTGGAATGGCTAGAACTACTGCATCAGGGGAGCAAAGGTCCTTCAAACCCCTTATATTTCAGTAGAAATACAAACTCTTATTTATGCCTTAACAGATTTTGCTACGGAGCCCATCAACCTATAGTGATAGTGCTTATGTGGTAAGTATGGCCAAAATTATTGAAGCAGCTACTATAGGGCACACTAATTCAGATGAACTTTTTCATTTATTTTCAGCCTTCAAAATGTTATTTGAGAATGACAATTTCCATGTTTTATTGGAAGCAATGTCCTCAGTGTGTTATCCACCTCCCTGTGCCAACTTTAGGGGTAAATCCCTGAGGACTTAAACCTAATCAAATCTGGCAAAATGAATGTCACTCAATAGTGGAAAGAGCTAATCATACTCTTAAAATGCAATTACTAAAACAAAAAGGGGGAGATGGATGTTATGTGTCACCTCAAAACAAACTCAGTCATGCTCTTTATACTTTAAAATTTTTGAATTGTGATGCAGAGGATTGTATAGCAGCCAAAAGGCATCAGGCCTCCTGTACAATAGCCTCCACTGAGTTAGCTAGGTGGAAGGAAGCACAAACCAGATAAGAGTTTTATCAAATTAATAATGTGGGGAAGCGTTTGTGTTTTATATCTTTCCAGAAGGAGCAACACAGCCAATTTTGGTGCCAGAATGTTACGTGCGTCACCACAATGGACCCAGAGAAGCTTCTTGTCCCTTCACTCAAAATTACTGAGAGTTGCCCCAATGACAGCAAAGTGGAAGAAGAAAACTGAAGGCTATGCAAGGGACTGAGGTGCCAATATGGGGTCAACTGAAGAAGCTGACCACTGATGCTCAGCAAGTGGTGAAAGAACAGGGGGTTCAGGTAACCCCCTCCAACCTTTTTCTTGCTATGATGGCACTTGTCAGCTACCATGTAAGTATGGCTGCAGCAGAAACTTACTGGACTTATGTTCCAGATCCCCCTATGATCAATCCAGCCACCTGAACTGGAGAATCAGTACCAGTGTTTACTAACAACACTAATATGGTCGGGGACAGCTCTGACAAGCATATAACTCCTTCTTCCCAAGGTGATTATACTTATGATGGCTTTAGTGGGGAGCTCCCTATTTGTTTATCAAAAAGGGGGACTTCAGGATGTTTGCAGCTTGGCCAAAAAAATAAGACGTCCTATGGAGGCAAAAACATTGCTAACATTGAAGGCCCCTGAGATATGAGAAAATATGTTCAGACAGTTACTAAACTAAGATTTCCTAAGGCCACCAGATGGCTGTCTGATAAGCATCCCCCACTCCCCTCCTGCCCTAATAGCACCACTACTGAGTTGGGAGCATTTACTCAATGGCAAGATTGTGCCAATCCTATACCAGTGAGACATAATATTTCTGGCTCTGACTTGTATGTATTAGATTGGTCCCACAGGCTTGATGCTAAATATCCCTATCACAAGCCTATGTCACCAGGAGGTTTTGTATGTAATGCCCTAACCACGAAAACAGGAAATTTACAGAAAGATCTGTGGCGTTTAGCCCCTGCTCTTGACTTTCTTAATTTTACTGGCTCTTTCTTAGCTAATACTAAAGGAGCATGCACATTGAGCCCTTGCTATGGCTTACAAGCCTGTGTCCAGCCCCCATATCTATTGGTGACTGGAAATGTGAATATCACCAGATTGGACATCCATTATGCTGTCCAATGCCATTATTGTAACCTTACCAGCTGTGTTTCCAGGCATAACCTGAATGAAGATATATTAATTTTAAAGCAGCCTTCTTTTATTATGCTTCCTACCAACATAACAGGAAAATGTTATCATGATGCGGGCCTCCAGGCATTGCAGGAATTACACAATCAACTGTCCCGGGAAAAGTATGCTTTGGGACTTATTATTTTTGGTATTGTTACCCTAGTTACTGTTATTGCATCTGCTGTGACTGCTTTTCTTGCTTTGACCCAAAGCATCCAAAATGCAAAGTTTGTCAATGAATTGGATCATAACACCTCAACTACATTTCATGATTAAGAAGATATAATCAAAAGGCTAGAAACAAAGCTAAATGCTTTGGAAGCTATAGTGATAGGACTAGGTAATCAATTAGAAAGTATCAAGATTAGACAGCAGCTGCAATGCCATGCTGCTTTTACATATATTTGTGTGACTTCAGCCCGCTATAACAGTTCTCTATGGGATTGGAATAAAATCAAGATGCACCTACAGGGAATATGGCATCGTAATAATACCAGTATAGACCTAGTGCGGCTACACAAACATGTGCAAGCCATTCAGAATAGTCATGATGAAATTATATCTCCGGCAAAACTGACAAAAGAATTGCTGGATGATTTAAAAGAATTTAATCCATGGAATATGTTAAAAAACACCGTCTGGTACCTAACTGGATTCCTTTGTGTACAACTAATCTTATCCTGCTTTTTTTCAGTCATCAGCAAGCTCCTACGATCTCAAGTCTGAAGGCTCCAACTAGATGTCCACAAGCTACATTTAAAAATGAAAAACAGGGGAGATGTAGAGGGCCCCCTGGGAAGGCACATGGGCATTTTTTTTTAAAAATATATTTTATTGATATTTTACAGAGAGGAAGGGAGAGAGATAGAGAGCTAGAAACATCGATGAGAGAGAAACATCGATCAGCTGCCTCCTGCACACCTCCTACTGGGGATGTGCCCACAACCAAGGTACATGCACATGGGCATTCTTTAATTAACGTCAGCTGAACCCAGTGGTGTTGGCAAAGCCATGCCCTGGGAACACGCCTTGCCAAAAGGGCAAGGGTGTTGTCAGCTTGGCCTTCATTTCAGCCCATGGTGTGGGAAAGTGGGTTTTGATATCTAAATCCAGCCTAGTACCAGGAATGCTCAGGGCCTACTCAAGAATGCAAATAATCTCCTTTGTCTTGACCTTTTGGTGAAACTTTCTGGTATTTGGGGGTATAAAATAAACACGCTGCATCAACTCTAGGTCCCTGTCTCTCCATCAGAAGAGGGCAGCGGTCTACCCGGCCCCAGCTTTTCTTTCTATCTCTGTGTCTTGTCTCTTTCTTTTATTTCTCAATCCCCAGCCACCTCTACTCAGAAATTGGACCCACTTTCTAGCCGCGCTGGACGTGGAAAAGAGAGAAAATAGTTACACTGATCTTTATTATCTCCTTCCTTGGGCTCACTCTGGACTTTTCTTGTTGCTCTCTTTCTAATTCTTTAAGTTGTAGAGTTAGATGTTTTATTTCCAGTTTTTGTTTTGTTTTGTTTTTTGAAGTAGGCCTGTAATGCTATGAACTTCCCTCTCAGGACTTCTTTCACTGTGCCCCATAGGTTTTAGATTGTTGTGTTTTCATTGTCATTTGTTTGCAGGATGTTTTTTTAATTTCTTCTTTGATCTCTTTGGTAACCCAGTCATTATTTAATAGCATGCTATTCAGCTTCCAAGTGTTTGAATTTTTTGATAGTTTTATTGTAGTTGATTTCTAATACTAGTATTATGCCATTTTGGTCTGAGAAGATATGATATCAATATTCTTGCACTTGTAGAGATTTTGTGTGTGTGTCCTAACAAGTGGTCTATCTTTGAGAATAACCCATGTACACTTGTGAAGAATGTATATTCTGCAGCTTTGGGATAAATGGTCTATAAATGTCAATTAAATCCACCTGATCCAGTGTGTGATTTAGAGTCTCTGTTTTCATGTTGATTTTTTGTTTGGAAAATCTACCCAGTGAAGTTAGCAAGGTGTTAAAATTCCCTACTATGAATGTATTACTATGGATCTCTCCCTTAATGTCCTCTAGAAATATTTTTATATATTAGGTGCTCCTATATTAGGTGCATATATGTTTACCAGGGTTATATCCTCTTGTTTGATCAATCCTTTTAGTATTTATAGTGACCTTTATTGTCTCTTGTGATGGCTTTCATTTTGAACTCTATTCTTTCAGAAATTAGTATTGCTATGCCAGGTTTATTTTTTCATTTCCATTTGCATTAAATTGTTTTTTCCATCCTTTTACTCTCATCCTTTGTGAGTCTTTTGTTTTAAGGTGGGTCTCTTGTAGACAGCATATAGTTGGGCCATGTTTTCATTAACATTCATCTATCTTTGTCTTTTGATTGGAGAATTTAATCCATTTATATTTAAGATTATTATTGATAGGTACTTATTTATTGCTATATGAATTCTTTATGCCTATGTTTCTCTTTCTACTTATTACAACAGTCTCTTAAGTATTTCTTGAAGTGCTGGTTTGGTGGTGATAAACTACTTTAGCCTTTTTTCGTCTTGGAAGCTCTTTATTTCACCATCTATTTTGAATGATGGCCTTGCTGGATATAGTAGTCTTGGTTTCAGATCTTTGATTTTCATCACCCTGAATACACTAGTCTGTAGAGTTGGTTTGATGAAAAATTAGCTGACAGCCTATGGGAGCTCCTTTATAGGTAACAAATTGCTTTTCTCTCATTGCCTTTAAGATTTTCTCATTGTCTTTATTTTTGGGCACTTTAATATGATGCGTTTGGGTTTTCTTGCTTGGGACATTCTGTGCCTGTTGAACTTGTGCAACTTTTTCCTTCACGAGGTTATGGAAGTTTTCTGCCATTATTTTTTCAAAAGTTTCTCTATCCCTTCCTCACTTTATTCACTTCTGGCTTTCCTATGATGCATATATTGTTCTGATTCATTTTGTCCCACTGCTCCCTTATGCTGTCCTTCTGTTTTTTAATTGTTTTTTGTTTGTTTGTTTTGTTTTCCTTTTTGGTTCTTTTATTGAGTAATTTTTTTCAACGCTGTCTTTTAATTCAATGATCTACTCCTCACCTTCACCTAATCTGCTGTGTATTTATTCTACTGTGTTCTTTATTAGTGCTATGTCATTCTTTATTTTCAACTGTTCTTTTTTTCATAGTTATTTTATCTTTTCTCATACTATTGAGCATCCTTGCCATCATTATTCTAAACTCTATATCTGATAAATTTCTTATCTCCATTGCATTTAGCTCTCCCTTTGGAGAATTTTCTTGTTCTTTCTTTTGGAGATTTTTTTTTTTTTTTTTTTGTTTACCCATTTTGACTGCCTGTTTGGGTATATGTCTATGCATTAGGTAGATCTGCTATGACTCCCAGTCTCTAGTGCAGGACAATGTCAGACACTGCTTGTGACTGGCCCTGAATACCTTGTTTGGAGCTATCAGCAATGTATAGCTTATGGCTCCCTCTGCTAGGTCTGGGTGCCTTTGGAAAGAACCAAGATGTGCTTCAAGGTTTGCTTTTCCTAGCATTCAGCCCCAAATTAGATGATGTAAAGACTCAAAGCCTCCAGAGAACTCCCTGTGCCTGCAGCCTGATTGTTATTCAGTCTTGATGAACCTCAGGCTATCAACCACAGGGTGGGGCAAGAGATTTTCCAACAGGATATGGGAATTGCTTCCCCCAGGCAAAATCCACCTGGATGGTAAAAGTCTGCCTGAGAAATATATCCTCTGCAGTATGAGGGAAAGAATTAGCACAGGAAACCTGGATGGCTGCCTTCAGAGCTCTAAACCCAGAGTCCCAAACCCTGGCTTTTGTTCACAAAGCTCCAGTCCACTCTGCCCTTCCTCTGCTAGAGCCCAAGGTAAGTGGCTGCACAGGAAAATTTTGCATTGGCCCTCTAAAACGGAGCCTGGTTTTCTGGCCATCTCTCCCTGTTGCTTTTCACAGCCAGATCTCAGTTCTGCTGCTCTGGGCTGGGGACCCAGCTTGGGGTTTAGACCCAAGAGTTCTCATTGGAAACCCCCCACATCTGAGATATCCCTCTGGTTCTTCAGCTGCTTTCTGTGGGAGCCTGGCCAGCCTTTCCTGCTTCCCTACTTCCTACCAGTCTCTATGTGGTCTCTACTTTTCATTCTTGGCTATCAAGGTTCTCTCCAGCTAGAAATCAGTTGATTATTCAGGATGGTTTTTCTGTATTTCAGTTGTAATTCCAGTTTTGTCCTTGGAGCAGGTCGGTGTAGCTTCCATTTAATCCACTGCCACTTTAGAATCTCAACTTTATTACTTGGTATTTCTTACTTACTTTTGAATTCTAAGAGATTATAGTTCCTTGAGTAAAGAATCTTCATTTTCTACTGGTAAAATATATATATATATACACACATATATGTATGTATGTATATATAGATATAGATATAGATATAAAATATACATATATAAATATGTAATTTACATATATAACTATATATAATATATAATATATTTATATAATATTTACATGGATTTTGAATATGTATACATATAGTATGTACATACTATATACTATATATACATATATATAAATATATGTATGTAGGTTAAATATATACTTATATATACAAATATTTATGCATAGATATAATAACAAGTATATGTAAATTAACACATATTTTATATATACCAATGTATGCATAAATATACATATTTATTTATTTTTATATATGTATATATCTACCATATACTTAATTCAGACATATTTCAAATTCATCATTTTTTCACTTATTTTTTTTTTTCTATCCATTTAATCTCCATCTTCTGATACATCAACTGCAGGGAGCTTTTATTTGTTATTTGGCTAAATCTAAAATCTTCTGTAACATCGTGTTTAGTGGCATTATTTCAGCTTCAGTTAGCAGGTTTCTTTTCATGATGGCTTGTCTCCAACCTGTTATATTTTGTTCATTTATTTAATCTAGTTGTCAGCTCAGGATATTTGTTGATAAATTGCTACAATATTTTCTGTCTGTATATGACTGTAATATTTTCTGATGGAATTCCTCTTCAAAAATAGCACTTTAATCTTATGCTTAAAATTTCCAATTACTACAATGTTTTAGGTATAACATTCTGATGATAAGGCTTATTACATCTGCCAAAATAATTTTACCACTCACATTAAAATGTCCTCATTCTTAAGTTTTTGCCATAAATTTTTGAAGCTTCTAGTAATTGGGTAAATAATGACTATCATTCTTAGATTTGATGGACTCTTCTTAAAGCTTCATTAACCCACTTCATGACTAGGTCACTATTTATTATTATATTATGTGACTTATTGTGCTAAGAATTATCTGACCTCTTAACTTTATAGGCATGAGAGAAAATATATGGGGAGAGTATTTTATAAAAATATATAGCTTTTGGAAAGTTTCTTAACATGTAGTTCATGAGCATATGTAGTACACAAGGTGTATTAATCACTTTTATTTAGTCTTAGACTTCTGAGAAATTTTATGTGTCATCTTTAAAAGAAACATATATTGTGTAATATTCAATTCCTATTCCTAAGATATTATATTATATATATTTCATTACATGTATACACATACATGAGTGTATATATGTATCCAACAAAATACTGATTCATGCAATGAAGTGGATGAGTGTTAAAAGCTACATGCAAAATAAAAGATGACAGACACAAAATGGTACCTTCTGTGTGATTCTCTTTATATTAAAACTAGAAGCCTGGTGCATGAAATTCATGCATGGATGGAGTCCCTAGGCCTGGCTGGATATCAGGGTTGATCAGGGCCAGGTCGATCAGGACCGGGCACAGAAGGAACGAATTCCAGAGGCCGATGCCACCATTGATGGTGCCCTGCCACTGCACAGTCCCTTGCCTCCCCCCCTCCTCCTTCCCTCGCCACTGCACCACCACCATGGTGAGTGGGCAGTGGGCTAATCGGGGCCTGCTGGCCGGGGGGAGGGACAGGGCCCAGGAGGTTGGCCACTGGCTTCAAGGAGGAAGCCGACCCTTGGCCCCCTGGGAAAGGGGCCACATCCACCGCCTCCCCTCCCCAGTTCCCTGTTCCAATCCAGGCCCCGATGAGGCAATCAGGGCCTGCTGGCCAGGAGGAAGGACCATGGGAAGTTGGCTGGCTAGGGGAGGTTGGCTGTGGGAATGCACTGACCACCAGGGGGGCAGCTCCTGCATTGAGCGTCTGCCCCCTGGTGGTCAGTGCATATCATAGCAACCTGTTGTTCTGGTCAATTCCATTATTCCAGTCGCTTAGGCTTTTATATATATATATATATAGATGCAAACTAAGCTACACTGATAGAAGTAGATCACAATTTGCTTGATTTCAGAAGGATATCAAAAGGTAGGAGAAGGAGCGGATTGCCCGTGGACACATGCCCATTGCCCATGATATCAGAAGGTAGGAGGAGGAATGGATTGTCCATGGACACAAATAATTTTTAGAAAGAATGAAAACAATCTTTAACTTGATTATGGCAGTAAATTTCATGAATGTATAAAACTATTAAAACTCATCATGCAGTAATTTTAATTTTTTACTTTTTATGTTCATGATAGATAAGCTATTGCTCAACATATTTTAAAAGGTATATATCTTATGATACATCTTGAATATAATTTAATGGGTTTTATAAAAAATGTACATTCTAAATAATCTTTAAATCTCCATTTCAACAGGTCCACTAACTTACCGTTGTACAGGCCACATTCATGTCTTGATTGAATAACTGCCTCCTCTCAGTCCTCACTACATCCACATCCATATACAAAAAAAAAACCAAATAAACAAGACCAAAAAAACTTCATAGGCACAGAAAACAGTATGGTGGTTTCAAGAGAGAAAAGGGGGCTAGGGAAGGTAGAAGAGGGTATAGGGAGGTAAATGGCCTGGGAAGGAGACTAACTTAGGGTGGTGAACACACAATACAATATGCAGAAGATGTATTATAGAATTGTACACCTAAAACCTATATAATTTTATTAACCAGTACCACCCAAAGAAATTCAATTTTAAAATTAAATTAAATTAAATTAAAAACAAAATTAAAAAAAAAAACACACATTTTTCAGATAGGACAATATTTCAAATCAGTGATGCCTATCCTATTTTTAATATATGAAATGTCTTTTCTGTGCTATCAGAATGAATTCTAAAATTCTTACCTTGGCCTAAAAGACCCTAAATATTCTGGCAGTCACAGACCTTTGCAGCTTCAACTGTGTCCCTCCTTCTTTGCCTAATTCACCCCAAGCCACACAGTGATTGTTTAATGTTATTCAAACAGACAAAGTTCTTCTCTGCATAGGAACTATGTCTACAAACTCGTACCTTGCACTGTGATTCCTCCAACTCTCCTCAGAGATGAAATTGATGGCTACCTGTATATCACCCTGGACTGGTTTGAACCACATTCTCCACTGATAAACTTTCATACTTCTGGGCACTTTTTTGCTATAGTACTTATCATACCAGATTCTAACTGAACCTCATGGTATTGTTGCTTTCTTTTTATTAAATGCTTATTATTTATATTGTTTTACTGAGATATTGACAAATAGCATTGTATAAGTTTAAGATATACAATATGATGATTTGATAAATAAATATATTTGGGGAACTGATTACAAATACTAGCTAATACCTACATCACTGTATATAACTACTATTTTTGTGTGTGATGAGAATATTTAAGGTCCAATTTCTTAGCAATTTTCAAGTATGTAATACAGTATGGTTAAATAGAGTCATCATGCTCCATATTAGATGCCTGGAACATCTTACAATTATATATACCCTTTAATCAATATCTCAACATTTCTCCCACCCTCTAGCTTCTGACACCAACTTTTCTACTCTCTGTTTCTATAAGATAAGGTTTTTTAAATTCCACATATAAGTGAGATTATATAGTATTTGTCTTTCTAGTCTTTCTGATTTACTTATTTCACATGGTCCATCCATGCTGTCACCAACCGCAAGATGTAATTTTTTATGGCCTAATAATATTCCATTGTGCATATATATCATATTTTCTTTATGCATTTATTTATTGAGGGACATTAGGGTTATTTATATATTGGCCATTGTGAATATTGCCTCAGTGAAAATGCAAATGCAAATATCTCTTCTATATGATGATTTATTTTCCTCAAATAAATACTCAGAAATGGGATTGCAGGGACATATGGTAGTTCTGTTTTTAATTTTTTGAGGGACCTCTATGCTGTTTTCCATAGTGGTTGCAACAATTTACACTCCCATTAAAAGTCCCTTTTGTTCACATCCTACTCAATATTTGATTTTCTTGTCTTTTTTTATTATAGCCATTCTAACAGGTGTGAAGTAATATTTCACTGGGATTTTGATTAGGATTTACTTGAAAATTCAGCAAATTTTCATGTAACTGTTGGTGATCTGTATGTTTTCTTTGGAAACATATTTTCTAGGTTTTCTGCCAATGCTTTAATCAGATTGTTATGAAAATTATGACAATTATTATTATTTCTACTAGGGTGTATAAGTGCCTTATACACTTTGGATATTAACACCATATTTGCTATATTGTTTGCAAATATTTTCTTTATTCTGTAGGTTGTCTATTCATTTTGTTGATAGCTTCTTTTACTGTACAAAAGCTTTTAGATTGATAATAAATAATTTCACTTGTTTATTTTTGTTTTTGTTGTTTGTGCATTCAATGTTGTATCTAAAAAAATTGTTGCCAAGAACAATGTAAAATATTTTTTTCCTATGTTATTTTGTATAGGAGCTTTATTGTTTCAGGTCTTACATTTAAATCTTTAAAGTTCAATCAATTTAAAGTTTACTTTTGTGAGTGGTATAAAAAAAGAAGACGGGGTAATTTTTTTGCAGGTGAATAACCAGTTTCCCCACTACCATTTATTGATGACTCTATCCTTTCTCTGAGTATTCTTGGCTCCCTTGTCAAATATTACTTGTGCATATATATATATGATAGAGAAATATGCTAGTTAACCAGGATTCCATAATGGGTCAACTGGACAGGAGGAGGTTGTGCGTGCAGCGTTGGGGGCACGGTGGCAGGGGCATCTGCCCGCCTGCGCTTGGGGAGGGCCTGATCAGCAGTGGCTGCAGCTGCTTCAAGGGCCGGAGAGGGAGGCAGGGCCAGACTGGCAGTGGCTGCGGCTGCTGCAGGGCCCAGGGAAGGAGGCAGGGCTGGACTGGTGACTTGAGGGTGGGCAGCACCACGCGATTTTGAATCGTGCACTGGGCTCCTAGTATGTACATAAGTTTACTTCTGTGCTCTTTATTCTGTTTCACTGTTTTATGTGTCTATTTTTATTTTAGTAACATACTATTTTATTTACTACTAGATGCCAATGCATGACATTCATGCAAGAGTAGGCCTTTCTTTCCCCAGCTGCTGGCACCAGCTTCCCTCTGGCACCCAGGATCCAGGCTTCTCTCCGGCACCAGGGATCCAGGTTTCCCTCTGGCTGCCACAGATGGCAGACACCAGGAACCCAGGCTTCCCTTGCAGCCCCGGCTTAGTTTGGAAGGTCGTCCAGAAGGACATCCGGTCTAATTAGCATATTATGCTTTTATTATTATAGATAGCTTTCTAATATATTTCAAAATCTAGAAATGTGATGCCTTCATCTTTTCCAATATTTCTTTGACTATTTGTTGTTCTATACAAGTTTTATAATTTAGAAGTCCTTATATTGCCTTTATTTTTCAGGGACAACTTCTATGGCTGTAGTTTTCTTGGTTCACAGTGGGGTTTTTGTTTGTTTTTCTTTGAGAATTTTGGCTATATTATTCTATTCTCTTCTTGTCTGTAAAGTTTTTGATGAGAAATCATCTGATAACCTAATGGAATTTCCCTCATATGTGAGGATTTATTTTTTGCTTGCTGCTTTTAAAATTCTCTCTTTGTCTTTTATTTGAGATAATTTTATTATAATTTGTCTTGGGTTTAAATTTGGGATGCCCTTTTAGCTACATGATTGATATCCAAATTACTCCAAGAGTTTGAAATTACCAGCCATTATTTTTTAAAAATCAGCTTTCTGTCTCTTTCTCCTTCACTTCTCATGGATCTAATAATTTTAATGCCCTCAAAAGTCCTATCCTTTCTGCTTACCACCGTCCCCCCACACTCAGTTGCACCACACACCTTAGTGTTCTGGGTAGGGTGAGAAAAAAGTGGGACTCTGTAGCAGCATTCTGTACAGAAAGAAAAGCTGTATGCTCACTCGCATGCTTTCTCTTTCCTCTGTGGGAGAAATAAGGGTAAGAAGGTCTCTCTTGACAATGAGTTGTGCAGTCTTGGGGGAGGGTGATGCAGGTAAGGTGAAACTCTTCTTTTTACTCTATTCAATGCATCTAATTTGAGATTCATTTATTTTTTTGCTCTAGTATTATGTTGGAACATCTCAGCTCGATTGCTTAATTTCCACAAAGTCTCTCTCATATGGATGATTCTGGGAATTGGTGATCTTTCTGGGGGGATGCTAAAAAACTCTTATTTTGCCATGATGATGACGCCACTCTACTCAGTATTTGTTTAATGCCTGTGTTCCCCATAGATTAAACAGTATATCTGCCTCTGATCAGTCTAATTCTCTAGCATATGCTAGCTATCATGGCTATCATATAGCATTGATTACCTAATCTGCATGTAATAACTTTATTCACATACGCAAATATTAATTGAATGCCTACTGCTTCTGAGAAATTATTTTAAGAGATCAGAAAGTGAATATAAAAAACACAAGTCCCTCTTCTTATTCTGTTTCAATTTCATTTCAAGAATTAGACATCAGATTACTGTAAATGTTTACATTTCTTTTTTTTTAATATATTTTATTGATTTTTTACAGAGAGGAAGGGAGAGGATAGATAGCTAGAAACATCGATGAGAGAGATACATCGATCAGCTGCCTTCTGCACACCCCCCACTGGGGATGTGCCCGCAACCAAGATACATGCCCTTGACCGGAATCGAACCCGGGACCCTTCAGTCCGCAGGCCGACGCTCTATCCACTGAGCCAAACCGGTTCCGGCTACATTTCTTATTAGTGTAGTGGTGTCAATTAAAAAGGAATTAGAAAGGTACAGTTTTAGTCTGAAGATCTCTAACTGAAAAGAGTGACACAAAAATTTTAAAAGCTAGATTAACAGCAAACATATGACTTTTTTTCATCCCATCAAACAACTTAGGTCACAGGGCAAATAATTAACTTTAAATCTTGAGAGAGACAGGAAACTAAAGAGAAACATGACCTCATAATTTGCCTACCTGCTACCCAGGCCACTAAATGTCAAATACGCAGGTAGAACAATTAATCCAGTATATTTGAACAAATACTATAGTCCAATGTGGATTAATGTGAGAGAATAGAGTCCTCAGGACTGCAGACATAGGAAATGCAGCACCCTCCTGCAGGATTTTCCTCCAAAAATTTCACCAGTTGAACACAGAGCATATCAGGGAAAATTCTGATTGCACTTCTCCGGTGGTGGTGCCTGAGGAAGAAGAGTACAGCCATTGCCAAATCTGCACCTAATTGGATTCCCCATTACCCCAGTAGAACTAAATCATTGGTATCTGGGAGAGAAGATCATGAAAACCTACTGTATAAAGGCACTGGTTGAAACCCCTTGTAGAATGAGAAGATATACACAGACTCCCATTTCTCCTGTTCTTCAGGGAGAATATCAACACTTAGTTTGAAGGAACCAGTGAAAATCCACTGCCATCAGTGGAAGGGAGAGAAGATTTACACCTTGGAAATATGCTTCCACCATGAGAGTGTGAGGAGTTTCACTAACCTATTCCACAGTGAAACTGGTAAATACCATACAAAATAACAAAACAACATTCAAAATCTGGAAAGGTCACAAGAAAAAAAAATAAAACAAACAACAAAACATCTATTCTAGAAAATTTAGTTAGGAAGGCAAATTTTTATGATTGAACTAAGACCACTGCCTGCCTCTCCTTTCTCAGCTCAGTGTCTTAGACTCTCCTCTCCAGCCTGTTCCTGCTAAAACCAAAGGGTTCCTTTCCCCAACTCTGTGCCAGAGAACTTTCTTCCCAGGAGGAGCAAGATTTCAGCATTTCTCATCTTGCCCTCAGCTGTCTGTTTAGGAGGGTAAGTCCCTGATAAATGAGTTCAAGGTGTGGGGCCTACTTCTTCCACGCAGCCCCCATGTGTAGAATAGAGGCTCTGTTTTAGATGTGGCATGCTGAGAACAATGGAGACCTGATAGCCCTTCCCCAACTTGTGATGGAGTGGTTCCACAGCAGGAGTGGCTAGCCAAAAGCATGCCTCTAAGAGCTGAGCACTTGCTGCCAACTCCCTCCACCAAGTGCTCAGCTCTTAGAGGGACATGTCCCTCACAGAGAAACTTACCCTTTTCATACCTCTAGCTCCAGAGGCCTTGTTCAGTGATTTTTCCTAGGAGAAGCAGGCCCTAAAATGAATATCTCCTAACCTTTTCCAAATGAAATGATTTCAGATTGACTTCAATTTACAACCGATTGTGGAAAGTTTAAGTATAAAGAAACTCTTAAGAAAAGTGGAGATTATGATGAAGGCAACTTTGAGAAAATGTGTATATCTAATGAGATAAAATCTAGACTATAAGCTGGAAAAAGATAAATCGTACAAATAGCAAGCACACAAAAGCTGGAGGGGTTAGGCTAATATCAGATAAAAGTAAATTTGTAAACGAAGAAATGTTAATACAGGTAAGTAGGGACATTTATAATGATTTGGCCAAGTTATATTTGAAATGACACCCAAAACAGAAGAAACAAAATCAAACTTAGATAAACAGGACTTCATCCAAATAAAAAACTTTCATGCTTTAAAGATCACCATGAAGGAATTGAAAAGACAGCCCAGAAATGGGAGAAATTATTTGTAAATTATATCTCTGATAGGAGACTTGCAACTAGAATATATAAAAACTCTTACATATTAATGAGAAAAAGACAAATAATCCAATAAAACATGCTGCAGATTAGTCACCAGGAAAATGTAAATCTAAACCACAATGAGATACCACTTCACACCTATTAGGATGACTATTACTTAATAGATAATAGCTACTGGCAAAGATGTGGAGAAATTGGAACCCACAAAACAAAGAGAAAATATATGCCACTCTACAAAGAATAGAAAAATATGTTTTGCCATACTCAACAATAAAATAAATAATAGCTGTATCAAACATAGATAGACATTTAACATAATACTGGGTAAAAATTAGCATATAGAGAGCATATATTACCATATATAATAATATATAGTATACATAATGTAAAATATATAAAATTAGGATACGCATATTAGCAAATATATATATCAAACTTTTGTTGAGGGGAAAAATAAAGCTTAATAATATATTTTAACACAATTAAAGTTGTATATATACATACATAAAAGAAATAATAAGCACACAATTTTGAATCATGTAGGCTTTTATGGGGAGAAGTAGGAAAGAGGTAAAAGAGAAGCATTTAGACAGATTTATTACTCTCAGCTATCCTTTTTCTTTTGTGTGACTGTTTCACAGATGTTTATTATAATAACATTATGATATTATAATACTAGAAAGTGAATTATCTAATCAAGGAAAGAATGTGCAAGTTCTAATCAATATTTTACTTCATAACAATTATTATAAGTCCAATTCTGTGTATGCAGGACCAATGTTAAATTAAAGGTAAAGCAAAAGAGACAAACAAAATTACCAATTCTGAAACTATATATTCCTTTTTTATATGCATTATAATATAAATATATTTTCTATAAGCATATATTAATATCATTCAATTATTTCTGAATAATGTCCTTAGCCATGGGTAATTCCAATGATGCATAAAAGGAAAGTATGCATATCACCTTTAAATACACATATTTATAATACATTAAGAGATATTTGTTGGTGCTTTATTATATATTTGAAATAAATAATATTATTGAAAAAAGTATGAAAATTATTCTATTGACTTACAATGGTAAATTTAAAAATTTTTTCCCAAATATATTTTGATTGATTTTAGAGGGGAAGGGAGACAGAGAGATAGAAACATCAGTGATGAAAATCATTGATCAGCTGCCTCCAACATGCCCCCTACTGGGGATCAAGCCCACAACCCAGGCATGTGCCCTTGACTAGAACTGAACTCAGGACCCTTCAGTCCACAGGCTGACACTTCATCCACTGAGCCAAACGAGCTAGGGTTAGAGTGGTAAATTTTATTATGTTTAATACATAGCTTACATGTTTAATATAACATAGCTAACGGGCCAGACTTTTTTTTCTGTGGATGACATACGTAAACAATTAAAAAATGAATGAAAACATAGAAGAGTTTAATTGTAAATTATCTTCTGATCATTTAGTTAATTCAGTATTTTTTAATTGGAAATTCACATATCAGAATGTGGACACTAAAATCCAATCCCAAATTTTTGTTTTAAAATTGTTTTAATTATTTTTTGTCTAAAAAGGATATTTTTAAAAACTATGCCATAGCCTATTATTGATAATTTAACTATAAGGAACATGTTTTTTTAGTAAGTTCTGTTTTCTCAGATAGCCTGTATTATATGTATAATTGTTACCATAAAAATATTTATGTTGTATTCAAAATATTCAAAATATTGAATTTGGGAACTGGATAAAGTCTATCAGATATTTATTTATTTTTTTTTAAATATATTTTATTGATTTTTTACAGAGAGGAAGGAAGAGGGATAGATAGTCAGAAACATCGATGAGAGAGAAACATCGATCAGCTGCCTCCTGCACACCCCCTACTGGGGATGTGCCCGCAACCAAGTTACATGCCCCTGACCGGAATCGAACCTGGGACCCTTCAGTCCGCAGGCTGACGCTCTATCCACTGAGCCAAACCGGTTTTGGCCTATCAGATATTTAAATTAATTATTAATAAAAAACTCTCAAAAGTTCAATAATAAAAATCATAATATAAGACATTACTTATAGCATTATCTATATTACATCTTATAGTTAAGTGGAAAAAAAAAAAGTAAGAAAAGCCACCTAAACATTTGAAAAACAATGCTCTAAATATATTAAATATATATAATACTAATTACCTATTATATATATGTGTATATATATATATATACACACACAACTTAAAATGTCTTTAAAGTTAGACTTAATTGAAAAGCATTTTTCTTTATAAACAAATATAATTCACTGAATTCATAATAATCCTATATAATAAAAGCCCAGCGACTGAAATGGCAGAACAACCAGAATGACCAGAGACCAGAATGATTGCAGCCACTCACCCCTACCAGCCCACTCCCAGCGGGGACCCCACCCTGATCCAGGGCCCCCATCAGGGCAGGCCCCCACCCATGCACTGGGCCTCTATCCTATATACTAACAGGGTAATATGCAAATTGACCCTGACAGCTGAATGACCAGAACGACCACTCGACCAGTCACTATGAGGTGCACTGACACTTTGCGGTCCCTTTCCCCAGCCGGCAGGCTCCGATCGCCCGATGGTGAACAGGGAAGTGAGGGTGGGTGGCAGGTGACACAGGTGGTGCCAGGACAAGGCCCCCACCCTGCTAGTCACCCCACACACAGAGGGCCGCCCGTGGTGGGGACAGGGTTGGTGAGTGGGCAGGAGCCTTCCCTTGGACATCAGGCTCTGATTGCCCAATGGTGAACGGGGAACCAGGGTGGGTGGCCGCAGGGGGAGAGCCCGGATGCAGCCTGGGAAGATGGTCCTGATTGCAGGCCAGGCCTAGGGACTGTACCCAGGCACAAATTTTGTGTGCCAGGCCTCTAGTCCAATAATAAAACAACTTATCTATATAACTTTCATAAGCAATATACATCTGAATTATCCTTTAGAAATGTTCTTGTTAAAAATTGTATTATTGAAAAAATTTGTTAGAATGAATGGTAATTTTAATAAGTAAATTTGAATATATAAAATTTAATTAAATAAATTTGTTTTAATTCATGTACTCTTTGTAGTCAGTCAAATAAAACCAACAATTTTGATGACTCAGCAAAGTACAGTTTCTAAAGATCCTGAAATCCATTCTTCACTTGTTACAATTCCTATAGAGATCCACAATAAACATTAGTGTTTTATTTTGTTTTTTTTATAAGAGGTTTCTTAACAGACTCGGAATATCCTGAGAATAAAGTAAGTTTCACTAAGAAACAGAACTTGACACTGAGTCAATGTTTAACATATCTCCAGTATATAATATTTTCCAGTCCAATTGGGCTAATTGCATCAGTTTGAAGTACTAAAAGTTTCCATTGTAATGACTGATTATGGTTTAATACATTTTAATGGCTTCATTTTGTGTATATCTCAGCAGCACACTTTCTTGCCTGTGTTCTAACAATAGTCAACTATCAAGTTGGCATGTAAAACAGTAAACTAAGTTCAGACTGCAGACTTCTCAGAAACAAGAATTCAGATCACCAGTCTCATTTCCGTGAAGATAACATATGCTTAATATACGACGAAGCCACAATTAAGCCAGTTGTAAGATAGTGGAAAACTCACTGATTCTGGCATGAATTCCAAGTGGAAAGGATCTAGAGTCAGGGTATTCTTTGGACAGTAGCCAAATGTCAAATACATATGTAAAATATCTTTTTTATAACTATAGTAAAAATATAAATAAATAAAAATAAGAGTATTGAGAAAGCAATTTAAGCTAAAATAACAAAGGTAACTGGATATGTAAGCGTGTATTACATAGTCTAGAGAAAAAGGACTTTCAACAGTTGCAAAATATGAGTCTCTTGCAAGCATTGCCAAATGTGTAGAAAATAAGATATGTATTTTATCCTGTTGAAAGAGAATGAACTGGTAAAAGAAAAAATACACACACTCACACACACACACACACAAAGACTTATCTATGGATTAATAAAATCCAACTCTTAATAGTTTTAAAATATATATATATATATATATATATATATATATATATATATATATGACATTTTAAAATAATACCATGAGGAACAAAACTGTCAAAAATTATTGAATTGTGATCTTATAATAGCCAAGTCTCAGTTCAAAAGTTAATCAGATTTTTTCCCCTTGAGCTACATAAGATTTCTTGTCTTCCACCTATTTTCTTGTTAATGTTCTTTAGAGAGTTGATTTTCCATCACAATTTTAGAGTGCAAATTCTTACCCAATTGCAGAACCACTTTTATTACCTTCAGATGGAAAGTCAATACAATTTGGGGAATAATAACACAGAGCAACAAGTAGAGGTGCCGATATGGAATAATATTGATGGACTTTTGATAACATTTCAGACAACATAGGAATCACTCTAAAAATTATGAAAACAGTTTTTTTATTGCAGATGTGTAAATCAACATAAAAACACAACAACAACAACAAAACAATTTGCACTAGATTGTAGCAACCTAAACATGAAGGCAAGATTATTAAACTAATTTCAAGAAAATAGAAGTGCCAAATATCCCTCAAAAAATAAACAATTCTAAATTCTATATAATAAAAGTTTAATATGCCAAGTGTCTGACTGTTCATTCGACCAGTCGCTATGATGCACACTGACCACCAGGGGGCAGATTCTCCAGCAGGTAGGTTAGCTTGCTGTTGAGGTCTGGCCAATTAGGACTGGGTGATATGGGCCGGACACGCCCTGGGAGCCCTCCCACAATCCCTCCCGGGCACCGATCATGCACTGGTGTGGTCCCTTGGCCTGGCCTGTGCCCTTTCACAATCCGGGACCCCTTGGGGGATGTCAGAGAGCCAGTTTCAGCCTGATCCCTGCAGACCGGGCTGAGGGACTAAGGAAACAAGTTACAGAGGCAAAAGAAGGGACCTTGTAGCTTAGAAAAAAAGGTAAAGGTAATAGGCCTGAAGGGAAGAAGAGGGCTGGAAAGGCATGGGCTTGCTCACTAAAGGGAGAGCACACTGGGTCCTTCTTCATTATTTGTTATTTATTTAATTTATTGGGATGACACCGGTTAATAAAGTTATATAGGTTTCAGGTGTACAATTCTATAATACATCATCTGTATAGTGTACTGTGTGTTCACAACCCCAAGTCAAGTTTCCTTCTATCACCATTTATACCTTCTATATATCTTCTACCTCTCCTCACACCCTTTCCTTTTTGCTAATCACTATGCTGTTGTCAGTGTCTATGAGGTTTTCTTTGTTTTGTGGTTGTTGTTTTTTTTGCTTAATTCCTTCATCTTTTTTGTCCAGCTCCACAACTCCCCTCCCCTCTGACAGCTGTCACTCTGTTCTCTGAGTCTGTGTCTATTTTGTTTGTTAGTTTATTTTGTTTATTATATTACACATGTGAGTGTTTATCAGCCATGGGCAAACTACGGCCCGTGGGCCGGATCCAGCCCGTTCGGCTGTTCTATCCGGCCCTCGGAGCAGAAAGAGCGGAGGGTTCTCTTGCTCTCCCCTCCGCTCCTTTACTTTGAATTTATATTAGTTCACACAAACACTCCATCCATGCTTTTGTTCCGGCCCTCCGGTCCAGTTTAAGAACCCATTGTGGCCCTCGAGTCAAAAAGTTTGCCCACCCCTGGTTTAGATGAAGTCTTAGGTGAGGATCTCAATAGAATTTCATCTGCTTTATGCTGATATGCCAAAATGAGATTTATTCCCCTGATTTCATCTGCCCTTGCCTGTGGTTGGCACAAATGGCACTAATCAGATTTCCTTTATCTTTCTTCCTGATTAGGGTAATTTAAGCTATTTACTTTTTGGTTGTGGAGGAGAAGTGAAAAACATTTACTCTTGCTTAGGAAGGATAGGATTTTGGGATACTAGATTTGATTCTTATGTCATTCTGGAAAAGGGAAAATTATAGAGATGGAAAATAGGTCAGTATTTGCCAGTGGTTATTAGACAGTGGGCAGCTTAATGATAAAGGCAATGCACAGGAGAAATTTTAGAGTGAGGGGACTCTTTTGTATTGTTCTAGGGAAATGTATGCATACTTCTACTTCTATTCATGTATTAAAACCCAAAGACTATACACAGATTGAACTTTACTGTATGTGTACTCTTCAAAAATTCAACCATAATTTTGGTGAATCTCAGAATGGGATGTAGACTGTGACAAATGAATTAACTTTATTATACATACTAGAGGCCCGGTGCATGAAATTCGTGCACGGGGGTGTGTGTCCCTCAGCCCAGCCTGCACCCTCTCCAATCTGGGACCCAATAAGGATGTCCAACTGCCCGTTTAGGCCCAATCCCAATGGGTGGGATGGGCCGGACACGCCCTGGAGCCCTCCCACTGGGATCAGGCCTAAATGGGCAGTTGGACATCCCTCTCACAATCCAGGACTGCTGGCTCCCAACTGCTCGCCTGCCTGCCTTCCTGATTGCCCCTAACCACTTCTGCCTGCCAGCCTGATCACCCCCTAACCACTCCCCTGCCAGCCTGATTGATGCCTAACTGCTCCCCTGCCAGCCTGTTTGCCCCTAACTGCCCTCCCCTGCAGGCCTTGTCACCCCCAACTGCCCTCCCCTGCAGGCTTTGCCCCCCCAACTGCTCTCCCCTGCAGGCCTGGGTCCCTCCCAACTGCCATATCCTGCAGGCCTGGTCACCCCTAACTGCCCTCCCTGCAGGCCTAGTCCCCCCAACTGCTCTCCCCTGCAGGCCTGGGTCCCCCCCAACTGCCTTTCCCTGCAGGCCTGGTTGCCCCCAACTTCCCTCGTCTGCCGGCTTGGTCACCCCTAATTGCCCTCCCCTGCAGGCTTGATCGCCCCCAACTGCCCTCCCTTGCAAGCCTGGTCCCTCCCAACTACCCTCCCCTGCTGTCCATCTTGTGGTGGCCATCTTGTGTTCACATGGGGCAGGATCTTTGACCACATGGGGGCAGCCATATTGTGTGTTGGAGTGATGGTCAATCTGCATATCACTCTTTTATTAGATAGGATAGAGGCCTGGTGCACAGGTGGGGGCCAGCTGGTTTGCCCTAAAGGGTGTCCCGGATCAGGGTAGGGGTTCCCTTGGGGTGTGGGGCGGCCTGGGAGAGGGGCCTGTGGTAGTTTGCAGGCCAGCCACGACCCCTGGCAACCCAAGCGGAGGCCTTGGTATCTGGGGTTTATTTATCTTCTACAATTGAAACTTTGTAGCCTGGAGCGGAGCCAAGCCTTCTGCTTGCTCCTTGGTGGCAGCCATTTCTGTTGGGATTTATGTATCTTCTATAATTGAAATTTTGTAGCCTTGAGTGGAGGCCTAGGCCAGCAAGGGCAGGCGGAAAGCTTGGCTTCCTCCATTGCCAGGGAAACCCAAGCCTCCCTCCTGCTCTCTGTGGCCGTAGCCATCTTGGTTGGGTTTATTTGCATATTCGCTCTGATTGGCTGGTGGGCGAGGCTTGTGAGTATGGCTTGTGGGTGTAACGGAGTGATGGTTAATTGCATATTACTCTTTTATTAGATAGGAGATTACATAACTCCTCTGAACAAGGTATAAGTAAAAAGGAACTGCTCTGAGTAACTTTTGAAATAGTATTATGACTTAAAACTCTAAGGATAAAAAAAGTAACTGTAGACACTTTTGTTGATAAATTTGTTTCTCATGGGGGTACAGGTTAACAATTCTGATTCTGCTTTGAATATATAAATACAGGCATTGAACAAATAAGTGTATTTTGAGATATACCCAAGCTTCTTACATGAAATCCCAAATTCCCACATGCTCATATCACAATGTTGGAAAATATACTAATTATTTTTGTTTGCCATTATATTAAACTAATTGGATATCATTACTATAGATAACACATAGAAAAATAAATATTTTCAACATTTATAAGAAAATAATCCCAAGTGGGTTTTACTTCATAGTCAATATTACTAAAATAAATTAGAAATGTCAAAAGATTATCACACTTACCAGAAAATATTTATTATATTTCATTTGGGGGCAATGTTTGTAAGAAGAATGTAGTTTATTAAATATCTAAAACAGATTCCTAATATTTTTAAAATGTTTTTATTGATTTGTTAGAGAGAAAGGAAGGGAGAGAGAGAGAGAGAGAGAGAGAAACATCCATGAGAGAGAAAAATCAACATCTTGTACGCACCCCCTGGGACCCAGGTTTGCAATACCAGGCAAGCAACCTGACCAGGAATCTAACCACAGCAGCTGGACATAGTTTTCTTTTTATTAATGGCAAAAATACATTATTATTATTCTGTTTTAATCCTCATGCATGCATATTTTTTGTTTTAAAATGTTATAGAAGCAGATTGTACTTAGTTTATAGAAATATTTTAATTGTTCTTTCTAATATTTATTTTATTTTTTGAACTGTAACCCATTTTTTTTCTCTGTTTAAAATCAAACAGAAAACAAACATCTATTATGTCATACACTAACATGTACAAAGTATATCATTTGCACAAGGGAAAGGCTAAGAACAGAAATGTGTTACAGAGATCCAAACAAGTGTGAGCAAGCACCTCACACAGCTTTCCAGTGGTACTGAGGAGGAACCACTGCATAATCTCTGGCACTAAACAAAGTATTCCTTTATCTCTGTCACAACTTCATTAACTTGCATGTGCCCTGACTGGGATCTAACTCGCAGCTTTGGTGTATCGGGAGGATGCTCTAAACCATTAAGGAACCTGTCCAAGGTTGTTCTTTTTTTTTAATTTCTTTATTGATTAAGGTATTACATATGTGTCCTCGTCCCTCCATTAACCCCCAAACCCCCCTTCCCACTCATGCCCTCACCCCCCTGGTGTTCGTGTCCATTGGTTAGGCTTTGTTCATGCATACAAATCCTTTGGTTGATCTCTCCTCCTTACCCCCACCCTCCCCTACCTTCCCTCTGAGGTTTGACAGTCTGATCGATGCTTCTCTGTCTCTGGATCTATCCCTGTTCATCCGTTTATGTTGTTCATTATATTCCAGAAATGAGTGAGATCATGTGATATTTATCTTTCTCTGACTGGCTTATTTCATTGAGCATAATGCTCTCCAGTTCCATCCATGCTGTTGCAAATGGTAAGAACTCCTTCTTTTTACTGCAGCATAGTATTCCATTGTGTAGATGTACCACATTTTTTAATCCACTCATCTACTGATGGGCACTTAGGCTGTTTCCAAATCTTAGCTATGGTGAATTGTGCTGCTATGAACATAGGGGTGCATATATCCTTTCTGATAGGTGTTTCTAGCTTCTTGGGGTATATTCCTAGAAGTGGGATCATAGATGCAAAAATCCTCAACAAAATTCTAGCAAATCAGATCCAGCAATACATCAGAAAGATCATATACCATGACCAAGTAGGATTTGTCCCAGGGATGCAAGGATGGTACAATATCCACAAATCAATAAACGTTATACATCATATAAACAAATTGAGAGATAAAAATCACAGTCATATCAATTGATGCAGGAAAAGCGTTTGATAAAATCCAACACCCCTTCTTGATAAAAACTCTCAGCAAGGTGGGAATAGAAGAATCAGACCTCAACATAATAAAAGCTATATATGACAAACCCATAGCCAACATCATACTCAATGGACAAAAACTAAAACCATTTCCCCTAAGAACAGGAACAAGACAGGAATGTCCACTCTCACCACTCCTGTTCAAAATAGTACTGGAAGTACTAGCCAATGCGATCACACAAGAAGAAGAAATAAAAGGCATCCAAATTGGAAAAGAAGAAGTAAAACTGTCCTTATTCGCAAATGACATGATATTGTATATAGAAAACCCTAAAGACTCCATCAAAAAATTATTAGACTTAATAAGTGAATTTGGCAATGTAGCAGGATACAAAATTAATGCCAAGAAATCTATGGCATTTCTTTACACCAATAGTGAACTTACAGAAAGAGAGACTAAAAAAGCAATCCCATTTACCATCACACCAAAAAAATTAAGATAGCTAGGAATAAACATAACTAAGGAGGTAAAAAATCTATATGTGAAAAACTACAGGACACTGAAAAAAGAGAGAGGAAGACATAAACAGATGGAAAAACATACCGTGTTCATGGATTGGTAGAATCAACATCATCAAAATGTCCATACTACCCAAAGCAATCTATAGGTTCAATGCAATCCCCATTAAATACCAACGACCTAGAATGAACTTTTCAGAAATTCATCTGGAATAAAAAAGGACCCTGAATAGCCATTGCAATCCTTTGAAAGAAGAATAAAGTAGGAGGGATCTCAATACAAGATATCAAGCTGTATTACAAAGCCACTGTTCTTAAAACAGCCTGGTACTGGCACAAGAATAGACATATAGATCAATGGAACAGAATAGAGAACCCAGATATTGACCCAAACCAGGATGCCCAATTAATATTTGACAAAGGAGGCATGAACATAAAATGGAGTGAAGACAGTCTCTTCAACAAATGGTGCTGGGAAAATTGGACAGATACATGCAAAAAAATGAAACTAGACCACCAACTTACACCATACACAAAAATAAACTCAAAATGGATAAAGGACTTAAATATAAGACAGGAAACCATAAAAATACTAGAGGAATCCACAGGCAGCAAAATCTCAGACATATGCCAAAGCAATTTCTTCACCGATACTGCTCCTAGGGCAATGGGAACTAAAGAGAAAATAAACAAATGGGACTACATGAAAATAAAAAGCTTTTGCACAGCAAAAGAAACCATCAACAAAACAACAAGAAAGCCCACTGTATGGGAGAACATATTTGTCAATGTTATCACCGATAAAGGTTTAATCTCCAACATTTACAGGGAACTCATACAACTCAACAAAAGGAAGATAAACAATCCAATCAAAAAATAGGCAATGGACCTAAATAGACACTTTTCGAAGGAGGGCAGAAGGAAAGCCAAGAGACATATGAAAACATGCAAATCAAAACTACAATGCAGTATCATCTCACACCTGTCAGAATGGCTATCATTAACAAATGACAAGTGTTGGCGAGGATGCTGAGAAAAAGGAACCCTCTTGCACTGCTGGTGGGAATGCAGACTTGTGCAACCACTGTGGAGAACAGTATGGAGTTTCCTCAGAAAACTAAAAATGGAGCTCCCATTTGACCCTGTGATCCCACTTCAAGGTTGTTCTTTCTAATATTTTAAGTTATGTATTTTTCTATATATAACTTAAACATAGGACTTTGGAGAATGCTCATTCACACACAAGTTAATTCCAGATTCTGTTTGTTTATAAGGCCAAATGAGAAACTGGAACAATAGTTATGATGAACATGCTAAAATATATGACTAAATATTATAATGATTTTATGTATTATTAGGCAGTTCTAAACATAATTTAAAGGTAAAAAATATCACTAAGGTAGTATTTTTGATAGTTAATGCCACTTAGAAATATAGGCACAAACATATTTGTACAAAATTTTTTTAGCAAATAAAGAAAATAGAGCACCTATGCTGAGTTTGTTAGGCATTTATCCACTAATGTGTAAGATCTAGCTATAATTGAAAGAAAACTTTTCACATGGGCAATTCTTTTATTCAGAATTTGAATCACTTGGGAATGAAATATTGATAACTTGCTAATTTTAATAAAAACTGCTCTTTGCTAATCCCATTATTATTAAACAAAACCTGCTCTCTATGGAAATTTTGATTTCTGGTTGTTAATAATAGTTTCAGAAATGACATTCTTTCTTCTGTTGTCTAGTCTCCACTTTAAATTTTTAAGTGTAACATTTTTCTGAATTTTCTAAATGCATGGCTACTTTTAGATTACTCTAAAAATATAGACAGCAGTGTTTGAAACCTAGTCTTATTTTTTCTACTTTTTTATGATACTTGAGTATGTTGCACTTTGTTCAAATTAAAGTGTCATTGCACAGATTAATACTTGGCGGGTTATCTCTTATCATTGTACAGACTACTATTGTTCCTTCAAAGTCTTTTTCATTCTGTGAGTGGAAGCTCCTGTTCTGATGCAGCAGGGTGAGCAGCTCCCTTTGGTAAATGATTAGACATCTGCTTTTTAATTATGTGCCATATAAATTGTAAACAGTGAAATCTAAGAAACTTATTCATGGTCTAGCTTAATAATGTATGCTGCTCAATACTGAATGACTTTAAAACTAAGGTACAAAAATCATTTTTTAAATGGATATTCTAAAACAATATTATCATAAATACATAAAAATAGATACATCACTGACAAATATGCAACAAAAATCAAATATTACTTCAACTATACCATATTACTGCTCATTGGCACTAAAATTTTCAAGATTTTCTTCAGCTACCTAATTAAATATGTGTATATTTGCACATATGTCATTTTACTTAATAGAATACATAATGATTGTGAACATTCTTTTCTTTAATTTTAACACAATGACACCACAAATCCATGGTAAAATAAAGTAAAATCCATAATATTTCCCCCCAAAAAATTAGATAGAGTTGAAAAAAATAAATGGAAATACTTGAAGAAGTGATATTGCCTTCATTTCTTAAACTGTATTTAGAGATTATTATTATCATTATTATCCCTTGTAATTCTCTAATATTTTCTCTTAAGTCATCACTCTATATTTCTTACATCACCTTATAAATAAACATATAATTTGCACTTGGACATTTCAAACACTTGGAATATTTGTTTCTGGTCCCAATCTGGACTCCTCAAGTGCACTATATAAACTATAACTTTTAATGTGGAGTCAATGATGACTTTCAAGTATCCATAATCTCTCCCAATATTTGAAGTGTCTTTCTATGCTCAGAATAAAATTTAAATATTTGACTAACATGATTTCTGTTTCACAGGCATTGATGAAAATATCAATAATGTAAAATAATCAACCTCCTTTCTCTTGTGCCTATTGCCAAAAAAATAAGCCAAAATTACTTTGACTGAAACAAAATTCTCCCAAAGTGATTTTATCATCTGTACATACTGCATACCTTTGATCATTTTAGCCTACCATTGTTCTGCATTCTTCCCTCACACACTGAGCCTACCTGGTTGTTCAGCTCCACTGCAAACAGTAGACTTTCATTCCATAGTGATCCTATTAATGCTGTTTCAAAAAATTAGGTTATTCTTCCTTTTTCACTATCCCATATCCATGACTCTTCTTAAAATTTCATCTTAATTTTGCTCCTTTACTGAAGAGGCCCCTTCACATAGTTGAAGATTTATTTTAAGAGCTCCTGATTTTCTTTCTTCTTTCTCCTTATTGAATTTATTGGGGTGACACTGGTTAACAAAATTATACAAGTTTCAGGTAAGTAAATATAGATTTAATAGTTTCCTTCTAGAGTTGTTCAACACTTATATAACTTCGTATGTTTAATTATTTCAAATTATTAGTAATTTCCAATTATTATTTCCCATTATAATTGGCATGAAATATTCCATTGATCTTGCCTAATTGTGATGGGTTGAGAAGTAAATTACTTCACTTTGCCCAGAAAAAAACAACAGATATTGGTGAGCACTGAAAGTCTGTAATATAACTGTGACTTCATATACTAGTTGGAACAAAACACTAAATGGGTTGGGATTTTTATATCAAATAAAAATGACTGTGTGATAACACCTTATAACTTGAATAATGAGATTCTCCTTCATGTGAAGATTTCAAGCCTTAGCATTCATACCTCAGTGATACTAGAGGTGTGAATGCTAAGTAGATGACCTAAATGTTTCTTCCAAATGAATGATAATTACCAATTCATTCCAATACAAAGAAGAATATAAAGGATACCTCAGATGTTAACCTAACCAATTATATTGCAAAATTACTTCTAAGAGAGAAAAATGCACATTCTTATTAACATTTCATAATTAAACTTTCTGTGGGAGTCTCCCTTTGTAGCCCTAAATTCAGTATTTTCCTGGGAATGTACTTTTTAAAATTTATTTTACCAACACTTTAAAATTGCTTTGTATTTCCCTATGTGAAAAAAAAAAATTCTTTAGATACAGTACAGAGTGTAACCTGTGGTTTTATCTTGATTAGACTTTAAAATTTGCTACTATGTGTAAGATATGAGGAAAGGTCTTATTAAAATAATAAAAATTATGTAAAGTAGAATGAAGTAGTTGGTAGAGTAAAACTTACTAATGAACTTTTTTATATTGGATGCTATTCACTTTAAAATTCTTTGCTGAGGATTCCATCAATGATAACAGATAAAACTTGAAATCTAGAGGGCAGGACATTATTTCAAATTGACGGACCATGTTAAACTTGAATCAATGCCTTGGATATAGTAAAAGAACTACCCAGAACTAACTTCAGGAGAGCTGGATTTGAGAAAGGGCAATTGTGTCTGTCTAACTATCCAGCAGCTCATCTTAAACTCAAATTAGAAGAAAACAATGCCTGCTTTAAAAAGCCTATAAAAGAAATGATAATGAACTCTGTAGGTCTATTTTTACAATTACCAGTAAAATCCAGCAAACATGGAAGTTCAATTTGACTCAATAGAATGGCTTATAAAACTTTTATAAGTTCATTTTCTTCTATGAGCAAACTCTATTTTGGAAAAAATAAGACCCAATTTTACTAAGTGTGAATTCCTATTAAAAAAATAGAGAAGGTAAAAATTGTTTCCTTGCTCTCTGGAAAGAGCAATGAAGAAAACAATTTCTAATTACTAAGCACCAAAATAGTCCTTCTTAAATGAATTAAACTTTCCTTATATTAGACATTAACAGTTAAACTTTTTTACCCTGAATATATGTAAACTGTTTTAAGTTTCAGTATGTTTTAGATAAGGCCACATATCAAAATGCTCTCATATTGTCCAGTTTTTTTTAAGCCACATAATAACAGCATATTCTAGATATCAATAGATAATAAATACATTCTGTTCTTACTTCCTTTTTTCATACCGTCTGTCAAATCTCTTCTCCTCCCTCTTCTGCTACCCACTAACATATTAATGCTCACTTATTTGATGTCAACAAACTTTCAAAGAACAAGATTTTAATAGTCTCTCTATCTTTTAACTACATACCCCACACAAGCAAAAAGGGAAAATGATAAAATTATAAAAAATAAATATTATTAAAAACTGAAGCTTAAAGATACTATATAATTTGTTCAATGCCTCTCTGTTTGCTCTTTGAGGAGTGAGATATATTTTATTACTTGCACTTTTAATGCTTCTGCATAAATCATTCCTAAATATTGAATACTAGAGGCTTGGTACATGAAATTTGTGCACAGGAAGGGGGTCCCTCAGCCTGGCCTGCACCCTTTTGCAATCTGGGACCTCTTGGGAGATGTACAACTGCCAGTTTAGGCCCAATCCCACAGGGCCTAAACTGGCAGTTGGATATCCCTCTCACAATCCGGGACTGCTGACTTGTAATTGCTCGCTGTCTGACTGCCTGATAGCCCCTAACCACTCTGCCTGCCTACCTGATCACCCCTAACAGCTCGCCTGCCTGCCTCATTGCCCCTAACTGCCTCTGCTTTGGCCCCTGCCACCATTGCTTTGTCTGGAAGGATGTCTGGAGTGATGTCCAGAGGGTCGTTTGGCTGTTTCTCTTTGACATTGATGTTTCTATCTCTCTTTCCATTTCCCTTCCTCTCTCTGAAATCAATAAAAAACATATTTAAAAAAATTTACCATTAAACAAAGAAAACAGTCATCATATGTTTATATGTACTAGTATATATATATGTGTGTGTGTGTATGTGTGTGTATGTGTGTGTGTGTGTATAGCTATATATGGAAATTGGTCTGTGAAAAATAAATAAATTGCTCAAAATTAATCTCCTGCCTGTAACCCAGAACTACATTTCTGCAATCAGCATTTTTTCTAGTAGATAATAATGGCTTTGCAGTAGCTGCATAGCTATTTTAAATAAAGTAATGGTTATATTGCCAGAAGAAAAAAAATGTGAATATTTTGGGAAGCTTTCAACCATTTCCGATATACCCAGCAATGTACAATGGATTCTTATATATTTTATTTTGATCCCAGAAATAACTTTACACATTGTGTTGTTTTATCCATTTTGTAAATTAAGAAATGGGTTATTAAGGAAAAATAATAAATCCATGCTATACACAAAATTATGAATCTGGAATTGTAATGCAGGTTAGTCTAACTGCAATATAATGCTATTTTTGTACTCCATTAATTATAGATCAAGAATGACTAGGTTGCATTGTCTAAGGATAACAATAAAACTCAAAACTTTGGGGAAAATCACATATATTGGATGTTTAAGGATACTTTTTTGTATAATGTTTAGTAGTTTTCATTTGAAACATTCTCTCCAGAACTGGTGACAATTTTATCTTTCCCAACTTTCTGTTCTTATTCTTAAGAAGGATTTTTGCAGCTTTATTGAGAAATAATTGACATAGCATTGTCTAAGATTATCTTATAACTGGAAGTTTGTGCCCTTTGACCAACTTCTCTCAATCTTCATTTCCCTCAATCCCAGAACCTGGTACACATCAATACACTCTCTATTTCTATGAGTTTTATGTTCACAAAAAGGATGTTAGATATGATGCTGTAAATTGGACTCAGAGTACAGTGACAAGCCCCTTACACTAGAAAACTAATCCAATACTAACCTTTATTTTGAATGGGGAACCGTGGGCTTGCATGTTCTATTTTAGAATCTATTTAGTACGTAACTTCTAGATGGAAAGAGAGTGTACTTTCTAGATAGAAAGATAGTCTATGGAAACTGTGAACCTGGTTATTCTTTCTTTGTTTCACACCTCAGAATTCTTGGTAAAAGTACTCTCAAAGAGAAGTAGCCCTGCACTTTGCTGTGCCTTCAATATGTGGCAATCAATTTTCTTCAGTCTTCTCAAATTAGAGGGACTCTGACCAAGTAGTGGCAGAAGGAAAATGTGCTTCAGTGTTAGCTAGTTAGTGGCAATTCAGCCATATGTTCAGAGAGCATATATGGGATGCAGTAAAATCATGTGAGACAACACACAGGTGTTCGATAAGTTGCAGTCATGGTTTAATTTACCTTCTTCCGTTGATTGATTTTCAAACATTTACTTTCTACAAACAATACTGTAATAGCCAATCTCATATGTATCTCATTTTAAACATGTGCAAGAGTTTATCTAATGTGCATACATAAAAAGTATCACTGTAATGACATTGGTCTGTATATATAAATTTTTTGTATATTATATAATTTTCTAGGTAGTTGAAACATAACACAAGGGGAAGTGACATATGTCAGTTCTGCAGTGATGGAGCCCAGTTTCTTCCTGAGGTGCTACTCATGCTTTTAAGTAGCACCCTGTTTGTCATTTTCCCTCTCCATTGCGTATGGCTCATTTACGGTTGACAGCATCTCCTTCATTGCTGTTCACAGTTCAGTAACAGATATTAGTTGCCAATCATGTAAGAAAGTTTAGCTTGATCATCAGTCTTCAGAGTCAGACTGAAATGGAAATGGTAGGACAGATCAACAAATAAGTGGTGCAAGACAACACATGACAATACAGAACATGGGCTTTATTATTTTTAAAAATAATCTGATTGTAAGATTCCTGTATGAGATTAAATACAGCCACAAAATAGTTGCTATTACTTTTATTAAGAAGTGAAGCATAGGGGACTCTTTCCCCCTCCCCACGTGGGAGTCTGTACTTGTTCTTCAATAAATTTCCACCTTTGCTATACAAAAAAAAAAAAAAAGAATAATAAGAAGAAGTGAAGCATATTTTCCCATTCTCTCACCTGATCTTGCAACTTGCTTGGCAGGAGCAATTATAATATAGTGAGGCTTCTGAGATCCATTTTTAGGAGACCTTGTAGCTTCTGTTCTCACATTCTCAGAACCTGAGACCCCAGCCTATGCAAAAGACTGGGATGAAAGACTGTGTAGAGAAAAGTCCAGCCATCCCACCAAATCCAGCAACCCCAGCCCAGCCCCTAGAGAACAGATGCATGAGCTCCCTCAGGCAAGACCAGCAAGAAACCATTCAGGCAACCCATAGAATTGAAAGAAATATTTCATTGTTTCAAGTCACTAAATTTGGGGTAGTTTGCTACATAGCCATCGATAACTAAAATTCTGCCTCTTGGTATTATAAAAAAGAAAACAAAGATAATGTGTATCTGGTAATTGTATACATATTTGTTCAGTCTCTTCACTAAAAATTAAGTTCATATCTGGGTTTATTTTTCTGTAACCCTTAGTTTCCTTCCCACAATTACTGGCCAATTTTTAAAGGATCAGATTACTTATATTGATAGTAAGCATTAATTTCCATTATTATGTAAGTAATACTTACGTATAATAGTAATTTCATTCATTTAATCATTTTATCTGTAAATTATAAAATTATTTTATCTTTAAAAATAATTAATTTGTATTGTTTAATATATATTCAGATCAAATCATTCAAATATGAACTTACATTGTTTACTTTTTAATCAGAATTTAATTCCATCCTGGAACAATTAAACCATATGCAAATGTAACATTGGAACATTGTTGTCATCACACACAAATCCTGCCTTTGTCCTGCTAGCCTCAGATATGATTTACCTTATGTGATGTTTTTCTAACAAATATCAAAATCCTAATGGGTGATGACAAACATAAATCCCTTTGAAGTAGCCACTCCTTAGACTTGGTATAATTCATCAAATGGTAAAAACAGAAACTGACATTGAAGCATGCTGCAATATGCATAGTGAGCAAGGCCCTCCTGGGCTGATGATAGAAGTCCCACTTACTGTTCAGTTTTGAAAAGTATAATTACAAAGTAATTATAACGCAGTTTTGTAATTTTCACATTGTCTCTTCAGACCAGATCTCAGTCTCTTCAAGAGGCACTACACCAAAGATCTATCCATTCTTTGCTAATGAAATAGGGAGAATGTTTGTTTTTCTCCTGTCTCTGTCTCTCTCTTTCTCTCTGATCTAATGAGTAAAAATCAAGTGCTCATGTAATTCATCCAAGTGATGTAAAGTCTTGCAGCAGTGGAATTGCTCTGCAGCTTGAAATTAGCAATCCTTCCCTGGGATTTTCAGGCTCAGCAAAAGTCCAGAACTGTCTATTTGCAGCCATGGGATCAGAGATGTCATCTCATCTGTCATTGGCCAGTGCTTATGTGAGGTCTCCAAAGCTGCATTACATCATAATTATAACAATTATAACAATATATACAGTGGAGTTTTTCTTTCCCATTTAATAGGGAAATGAACTAAGATTTAAATACACTATCACATATTATATTGCTTTTAAAAGGCAGATTTATAAAATTTATTTCAAATTTATTGATGCCAAACCTTTCTGTTTCCCACTATATTTTGATACCTGTGACATAACTTCCTTAAGTTTAAAATACTTACCTAAGTTATTTTTGGAGGAAAGATATATTCTACTATTGGTGGCTCAAATATCCTACAAATGAATGTTTATAGGCATTCTTACATTAGCCCTGAAATGCTGGGATATAAAATTTTAAAAATTCTTAAATGATCTATTTTCTCATGCCCGTGACTCATACACGAAGATACCGTATTTGCGATGTTAACTTAATATTCACTAAGCATCAATTTTGATTTCAGAGATATGTGACAAATTTTTATTCTGCAAATTTAGTTAATAGCTCCATAAAGTAAATCACTCTGGTAGAGACAGAACCCTGGGGCGAGGGGAGTGGAAAAGTATTTCCATACTTATAAGCCTCCCGTTGCAGTCTCCACAGAAGACTAGAAAATAGGGCCCAGCATTTCCAGTAAAATTCCTTGACTCGAGTATACATAATTGTTATTATTATTATTCAATGCTCATGGATTCTTAATAAAACAGTTAATTGAAAGTATGTTTTAGATGTGAAGTTTACAATCTTGTTAAAAGTGGTTTGCCATTTTATAACTTTAAAAGTATTTTTCAGTAAAACTTGCAAATTACTTGTTTCAAAATGCATCACTCATCCTGGTAATAATTTAGTTGCATAAAGAAGATAGAAGTACAAGTTATTTTGCTAACTCCTACTTCCTATGTAGAGTGCTCTTTGCAAAGAACACCATGTTACCCCAGATAGACATTTAAAGCTATTCCATAAATATTAGATACAAAATTTATGTACATTTTGATACTCAGTTTAGGATTTGATTTAATGGCACTGACCCTGACATCTATAATAATAAAAGCGTAATATGCTAATTAAACAGGATGTCCTTCCAGACAACCTTCTAAACAAACCGGGGGCTGTGATAGAAGCCCGGGTCCCAGGGGCCAGAGGGACGCCCGGGTCCCGGGTGCCAGAGGGAAGCTGGTGCCGACAGCCGGGAGAAGGAAGGCCTACCCTTGCATGAATTTTGTGCATCAGGCCTCTAGTTTAATATAAAAGAGACTCCCGTTTGTTGTCTTTTTGTGGAACAAATCTGAATTACTTTACAGCTATATCTTTATAAATTACAAATACATATAAAAGAGGTAAATTAATTGTATTTATAGTTCAAATAATCTTCAAGGAAAATCATTAATTTCTGGAAGATTTTTCTTCTCACAGGCAGTCCAATTCAGTCAGCTGGCCAAAGTTCCTTCTCAATTCCTTGGGTGGATGTTTGCCCCTACAGGTAGTGTCTCAAAATGCTTACCCCACAGTTCATTTCCTCATTTCCTCTGCAGATCCAATAGTCATTCCTGGAATTAGAAGGGCATTTAAGGAATTCACTGTTTTTTAGTTTATTGACCGAAAATTAAGCTTGTAGACTTCTGTTTTTACCCCAAATGCATTAAGTGCAATCTAATATTGGAGCTTCAGATTAGTACCCAACAGGATTTTTTTTCATAATCTATGCTTTAGTCCGTTACCTGGCAACCTGTTTTGTATTTCATTCACTCTTAGGCTATCCCCTGTCTTGGCTTCTCTATTTTTTTTTTATCAGAAATTGTAGTTCTACCCTTGGAGTCCAATCATATAAAATTGTTCAGCAAACTGTTGGTTGTAAAGCACTGAACAGACTGTCAAATTACAGTGGGAAGGCTAGGGAGTGTTGGGGAGGGAGGGAAATAGATCAACCAAAGGACTTATATGCATGCATATAAGCACACCAATGGACACAAGACCCTGGCGGGGGGTGGGGGGTTGGATGAGGGCATGTGACAAGGGTTAGGGGAAGCTGGGGGAAGGTCAATGGGGAAAAAAAAAGGAGATATATGTACTAATATATGTAATATTTTAAACAATAAAAAAGAAAGAATTGGAGCCGAAACCGGTTTGGCTCAGTGGATAGAGCGTCGGCCTGCGGACTCAAGGGTCCTGGGTTCCATCCCGGTCAAGGGCATGTGCCTTGGTTGCGGGCACATCCCCAGTGGGAGGTGTGCAGGAGGCAGCTGATCGGTGATTCTCTCTCATCGATGTTTCTAGCTCTCTATCCCTCTCCCTTCCTCTCTGTAAAATGTCAATAAAATATATTAAAAAAAAAAAAAAGAATTGGAACAAAGAGCCAAAAAAATAAAAATAAAATAAAATTACTTTTGTTTTAAAAAGTCCTTAACTCTAAAAAATTAAATGAAATAATATTAATTTATGAAGTTATATATTAATATCTGTGACAATACATTAATATATTATAAATAATATGTATAATACATTATTTTAATGTTATGATATCCAGTTTTCCAAATTGCCAATGTTTTTCTAGTTACCAGGTTATATATACTTTTTATACTATACATTGTACCACGAAATCAGAAATATATTCATATGTCATTTCTATTAAATAGTTTTATTTTGATAGTTCCATCTTGATATAACGATAAAATGACTTTTTCTGTGTGTGTGTTATTAATTCTCAACTCAGGTTATTTTTCCTGTTGCTTTTATAGAGAGAGTAGAAGGAGGAGGGAGAAAGAGAGCAAGAGAGAAAGAGTGAGAGAGAAACATCAATGTGAAAGTGACAGAGATTGGTTACCTTCCACAGGTGCCCCCACTGGGGGCGGGGAGTGAACCCACACCCCAGGTGAGTGGCCTTGACTGGAAATCAAACCCATGACCATTTGGTGCACAGGCTGAGGCTCTAATCACTGAAGCATGCCATACAGGGCTGATAAATAATTTTATTAATACCTATCAATGTTATTTAAAATTTGTTAAATATTTTTCCTGAATATAGCTTAAGAGTCTATCATTTTTTTAAAGTAAAAAACTATTGAAATTGACAACATACTTAATGTTACATGCATGCTTTAGTTCATAATTTTTTTTTTCTATGAGAGTAAAAAGCATGAAATGGAGATAGGAAAACTAGAAGTCATATATTCCATTTTTTTTTCTCTGATAAGAAAATCAAGACTTGCTGATAACTTGGAAAAATTTATACTCAGGATCATTGTTAGGACTATAAACCATATGTTCTTAATTACATTTAAGCTCTGGCTGGTGTGGGTCAGTGGTTAGAGTATCCACATGCACACCAAAGGGTCACCGGTTCAATTCTTGGTTCTGGATGGAGTGTATGCAGGAGGCAACCAATCCATGTGTCTCTCTCACATCAATGTCTCTCTCGCTCACCCCCCCTCACTTTTACTCTCTCTAATAATCAATAGAAAAAACATCCTTGGGTGAGGATTAACAAAAACAAAACACAATTTAAAGGAGTGACATTAGGTAGTAAGATTATATAGGTATCAAATGTACTGTTATATGATACATGGTCTGTATATTCATTGTGTGCCCACAACCCAAAGTCACATCATCTTCCATCACCATGTATTTGACCTCTATTACCCTTTATCATCTCCCACCCCCTTCCCTCTGGTAAACAACAGTGTCATTTATGTCTATGAGTTTTTGTTTGTTTTTCTTGTTTATGTGTTGCTTTCAGTTTTATATTCTGCATGAGTAAAATCATATGGCTCTTAATTCTTTCTACAAGTTACTACCTATTTCTAATTAATAGTATCTATCTAAATTTTAGAAATTTGTGGGTCTATATTCCTTTAATATTAAGATAAATGTTCTATCAAAAGAAGAGCCTAGAAGTAATAATTTTCAAACATTATATTAGGAGTAATATTGCAAAACAGAAATAATGGTTATTCCATTATTACTTCAATGAGGCAAGATGGAGCACTTTCACTAAAGCAGATCACTTAATTTTATTTTACTGACACAAAAATAATTAGAAAAATAAAATGATTGCAATAGCCACTTGCTATTTATCCATTATTAATTAATTTATACATATAACACATACATATATTTGTGTGTATATATATGTGTGTGTGTGTGTCTTATATGGTTAATGTCAACAGATGCTTCTCCACTTAAAGTTAATAATAATTACTGAATGTAACAATATTTAAAAAGTAAGAAAACATTAATAGAAAGGAAATATTTATTGGAAGATATTATACTAGTAATTAAGAGATGCAGAAATACAAAGAACTAATGTAGTGAAATGTAATGACATTAACATGAAAATAACAAGAAAGCTATATTAAAATCTTATAGTATGTTTTTAACAAGAGAAAATAAAAAATATTTATCATAATAATAGTCTTGCATTAAATTAAAATTTAAAGGGGAAACAATATGGGTAATATCTCTATGTTCAATTCTCCTTATGAGAATACAGCAAGTTGTAACACAGTAAAAATTATTAAGCTACTAAAGTTCTTATGTGCGAGGGAAAGTTGTTCTACTTTTAATTTTTTAACCATGTAAACTGTATTAATATAAACAGACTGAACTGTAATACCAACTTTAAAATTGTTGCTATAATTTAAATTCCCTGACCTGTTTTTTTTAAATATATAAAGTTTATGATACTGGATCTGATATGTTACATATTACAAGTTGCTCAGTGCTCAAAACATAATAAATTCTCAATAAAGATGTTTATGCTTTTTTCAACAAACATTTATTGAATATTTACCTTATGTCAAAAAACATTTTAGATGCTTGCATGCACACACACACTATACAAAACTTGTCTGAACTTGAATAAAATGCATGAACTATGGCTTAATATATGTATATTCTATTGTCTGAGACAGACCATAGCAAACTTATGCCAGCCTATCAGCATAATTATTAGAAAACTAGTGGCCCAGTGCATGGATTCGTGCACATTAGAAGGAAATTAATTAGAAGGTGGCAGGTGGGGCAGGACTGGGCCAGACAGGCTGGACATGCCTTGGAGCCAACCTCCTCGGTCCCTCCCTGGCCACCCACACCTGGGGCTGCGCCATGGCTTGAAGATGTCTGCAGAGTGAGCGGGGTCACTCTGGCAGGAGGGGTCCCTTGGCCTGAACTGAGGGGATCGGGCAGTCCGACATCTCCAAAGAGGTCCTGGAGTATGAGAGGGCACTCTGCAAAGTTGCTGTCCCTTGGCAGCTCCTGCATTGAGCATCTGCCCCCTGGTGGTCAGTGCACATCATAGCTAACAGCGAGTTTGATGGTCGGTCAGTTGGATGGTCGCTTAGCCTTTTATATATATATAGACTAGTGGCCCAGTGCACAAAATTAGTGCATGGGGGGGGTTGTCCCCCAGCCTAGCCTGTACCCTCTCCAATCTGGGACCCCTTAACTATGTTTATATATTTATTAAAGTTATTTTTTTTTTAATTAACAAAGTTACCTACTCATTCTGGTACTGCTAAACTATTTTCTTTATTATGACTGAATGTTGGACGTTATCAAGTAATTAATCTGAACCTATAGAGATAATCTTAAAGTTTTTGTTTTTTTTTGTTCATTTAAATCTGATAACATGGCAAATCACAGTGAGAGATTATATAATGTTAAAATAAATGATAATTTTATGTCAAAATTAATGTTCTATTCTGGGAATTTTATGACTTGGTCATGATGCATTATCCTTTTTAACATGGCTACATTTAGTTTGCCATAATTATTTAGAGATTGTGCATCTCTGTAAAATTGCTTTAGTCCTTTTTAAATTATTATTCTTGTATGTTATTGTATTATGTTTTTCTTGATCTTTTCTTTAAATTCTAGTATACCTTGAAATTTTTTGTTTAATTTAGGATGTCTTTAAGGCAATATTTTTATGTTTATAACTGAAATGTTCTTAACTTATGATAGATTACTAATTTCTAAGAATTATGTTGCTTTTTGCATTTTTATATATTATTTTGGTTTTGCATTAACTTTGCATAATTAAATATAATACATATAATCAATCTACATTTTGCATCTAATAATTCTGTTACTGATATAATTATTTACATGAGTTTCACTTATTTTAATAGGGCTTTCTTTCCTTGCACATAGGGGCTTTTTTTCTGTTTTATTTTATGTTGTTTTGCTAACATGAGCTTAGATTCATGATCTGCCTGAGTCACTGCCAGTCCAGAATCACTCTATTTTAATATCTTCATAAAATGCCTTTGTGTGACCAATGTAGTATGAGCTTGTACAAATTTACGTCATTGCTGCCTTGAGTTTCTAAAATCTCAAGAATAATTGCAACCTACCAGCTAAAGTCTATAATAAGGTCCCAATTAATAAAAGTGCCTTCCTGGGCAGGGGAATTATTTCTTGGTCAGTCATACACACTAAATATATAAGCTTTGTGACCCAGCTAAATTGGGAAAAGTTCTCTAATTAGAATCTTTGTCTGTGTGTCTCTTTGTTTTATTCTTTTATTTTCATCAATTCTTGTACCTCATGAAGAATCAACACTGGATTTCTTTTTTTTTATTTATTTAAATTCTTTATTGTTTAAAGTATTACATAAGCCTCCTTTTTCCCCCATTGTCCTCTCCCTGGTCGCTCCCACCCTCAGCACATGCCCTTACCCCTCCACTGTCTGGCTTCATTGGTTATGCTCATATGCATGCATACAAGTCCTTTGGTTGATCTCTTAACCCACACCCTCCTCTGACTTCCCTCTGAAGTTGGAAGGTCTGTTCAATGCTTCTGGCTCTATTTTTGTTCATCCGTTTATGTTGTTCATTATATTCTACAAATGAATGAGATCATGTGATATTTATCTTTCTCCAACTGGCTTATTTCATTTAGCATAATGCTCTTCAGGTCCATCTATGCTGTTGCAAATGGTAAGAGTTCTTTCTTTTTAAAAGCAGCATAGTATTCCATTATGTAGATGGCCACCATTTTTTAATCCAGTCATCTGCTAAAAAGCACTTAGGCTGTTTGTAAATCTTAACTATAGTAAATTGGGCTGCTATGAACATAGAGGTGCATATATCCTTTCTGATTGGTGTTTCTGGTTTCTTGGGATATATTCTTAGAAGTGGGATTACTGGATCAAATGGGAGTTCCATTTTTAACTTTTTGAGGAAACTCCATACTGTTCTCCACAGTGGCTGCACCAGTCTGTATTCCCACCAGCAGTGCATGAGGGTTCCTTTTTCTCTGCATCCTCACCAGCACTTGTCATTTGTTGATTTGTTGATGATAGCCATTCTGACAGGTGTGAGATGGTACCTCATTGCTGTTTTGATTTGCATCTCTTGGATGATTAGTAACTTTGAGCACGTTTTCATATGTTTCTTGGCCTTCTGTATGTCCCCTTTCGAAAATTGTCTATGTCCTTTGCCCATTTTTTGATTGGATTGTTTATCATCCTTTTGTTAAGTTGTATGAATTTCCTGTAAATTTTGGAGATTTAACCCTTATCAGAGATAACATTGGCAAATGTGTTCTCCCATGCAGTGGACTTTCTTGTTGTTTTGTTGATAGTTTCTTTTGCTGTGCAGAAGCTTTTTATTTTCATGTAGTCCCATTTGTTTATTTTCTCCTTAGTTTCCATTGCCCTAGGAGCTGTATCAGTAAAGATATTGCTACGACATATGTCTGATATTTTGCTGCCTGTGGATTCTTCTAAGATTGTTATGGTTTCCTGTCTTACATGTAAGTCCTTTCTTTCAAAGAAGAACTAAAACCTATCCTCCTCAGACTATTCCAAAAAATTCAAGAGGAAGGCAACTTCTAAACTTTTTATATTAAGCCAGCATTACCCTAATCCCAAAACCAGACAAAGACACCACAAAGAAAGTGAATTATAGGCCAATATCTCTGATGAATATAGATGCTAAATTCTGCAACAGAATCCTAGCAAATTGGATCCAGCATTACATTAGAAAGATCATTCACCATGACCAAGTGGGATTTATTCTGGAGATGCAAGGATGGTACAATATCTGCAAATCAATAAACGTGATACATCACATAAACAAATTGAGAGACAAAAATCACATGATCATGTCAATTGATGCAGAAAAAGCATTTGACAAAAATGCTTTTTGATAAAAACTCAGCAAAGTGGGAATAGAGGGATCATACCTCAACATAATAAAAGCCTTATATGTCAAACCTACAGCCAACATCATACTCAATGGGCATAAACTAAAACCATTTCCCCTAAGAACAGGAACAAGATAGGGATGCCCACTTTCACCACTCCTGTTCGACATAGTATTAGAAGTGCTAGCCACAGTGATCAGACAAGAAAAAGAAATAAATGGCATCCAAATTGGAAAAGAAGTAAAACTAACATTATTCACAGATGACATGATATTGTACATAGAAAACCCTAAAGAATCCATGAAAAAATTACTAGGTTTAATAAATGAATTTGGTAATGTAGCAGGATTCAAAATTAACACCCAGGAATCTATGGCTTTTTATACAGCAATACTGAACTCACAAAAAGGGAAACAAAATAAAAACCAATCCCATTTACTATTGCACCAAAAAAATTAAGATACCTAAGAATAAACTTAACTAAGGAGGTAAAAAAGACCTGTCCTTTGAAAATTACAGGACACTGAAAAAAGAGATAGAGGAAGACATAAACAAATGGAAGAATATACCTTGGTCATAGATTGGTAGAATCAACATCATTAACATGACCATACTACCCAAAGCAACCTATAGATTTAATGCACTCCCCATTAAAATACCAATGGCATATTTCACAGACCTAGAACAAATTCTCCAAATTTCATATGGAATAAAAAAAGAAAACACAAACAAACCCTTAATAACCGCCGCAACCTTGAGAATGAAGAGCAAAGTTGGAGGAATCACAATACCAGATATCAAGCTGTATTACAAAGCCACTGTTTTAAAAACTGCCTGGTTCTGGCACAAGAACACACATATAGACCAATGGAACAGAACAGAGAACCCAGAGATGGACCCAAGCCATTATGCTCAATTAATATTTGACAAAGGAGGCAAGAGCATACAATGGAGTCAAGACAGTCCCTTCAATAAATGGGAAAATTGGACAGATACATGCAAAAAAAATTAAACTAGACCACCAACTTACACCGTACACAAAAATAAACTCAAATGGATTTCAATCTCAATATCAGCACATGAATCTATATTGAAGTTCAGATATAAGTCTTACATTTATAACTTATTCTTGTCTAACCTTTACTTAGTGTTTTGTTTTGAGATATACATTTTCCTAGTAGTTCATTTGTGCACACAAAATGTTTCACTTTTTTAAAATTAGAAAGTTAATCATCAAGATATCTAATCAGGTACTAGTATATGACAGAGTATCAGAGAGTGCCTTTCACATTTTAGGATATATGAATAGAGGAACCTCTGATTGCAAACTGTATGGCCGGCACAAAAATATTTGGGCTGTCAGACAAAGCTCTTTATATTATCAAACAATGGAATCTTACAGAATTTTTGCAAAATTGATACATTTTTTAATCATAAATCTGCAAGCATAAAAGTTATTAACAGAATAAATATTAGAAAAATGTCTTCTCCCAAACTTAATATAAAGGAATGCTACTGAAAGTATGTTAAGAGAGCTTGAGAAAAATAAAATGCATAATTCTTCCAGGTTTAAGGGTGACAAGTCTATATTCTTGAAGCGCCATGGCTAAATATACCAATACATATCATATATAAACTGTATAGAAATAAAATAATAGAAGCCAGTTAAATTTAAAATGAGAAATAATATAAAATAAATTTTTGTAAAATAATTCAAATTTATTTCAATTTGAAAACTGTAAGTAAAATACATAAGAAAGTAATACATTTTTCATCATTTGTGAACACAAAAAAGCAATGTCTATTTTTAATAAAAAATTTTAGCAAGCAAGCAAATAAAAAATGGGACAATGATATAATGAAGAGATTCAAATTGAGATTTCAAAATAAGAAACTTATTCATTCAATAACATTCTGGGAAATGAGTACATAATTACAAGGTCAATCACAAGTCAAAATTGATGTCCCATGCTCTAAATCTACTGCAGTGAGCCACGAGACAAAACAAAAAGAGATGTTAACTTGCTAAATGAGAAGTAGAATGTGAAGTGAATATAAAAGGAGAAAGCAAATGATTCAATGTTATAAAAGCCACTTGGTTATAAGCCACTTCAATATTATAAAAGCCATTATACAATTTTAACAACCAGAAAAGAAGTTACCTTTAAAAAATAAAATAAACACATTATGTCCTTTAAAGATGTCATATTTGGCAGATCTATTTGAAGTCATTGGCAATAATATTGGTTTAAAATCTTATCTGACTTGCAATTACTGGTGGAGTTATTTCTAATTTTTTTCAAATATATCTATGAAGATAAATGGAAACATAAAAACAATTATTGCCAATAAGAATTAGTACTGAATATCCACATCTTCTTCAATACTAAGAAGAAACACGTAAAAATAAGGAACTAGAGCACATTGACAAATTATGGGACATAGTCATAAAAATACTAGTATAGTTATATTGCCCACCTCAAGTTTGATAGGAATTCCTTTTAACCTTTACCTTATAGCTGTCTTTCAGACATCTATCTACCACATTAATTTTTTTAGTATATTAGCCAAATGCCCACCTCCTACCCAAGTATTATAAACTTGTACACATTTATTTAAATAACAGAAATTCATAAATCAGCTGTATATAACATATTGACTGGTAACATAAGTTGTTGTAAATGCTACTGACTTAGAGTCTAACACACAAGCAAACCAAATTCTATATATTTCAGCTAAAAAAGGATTAATGCAGTGTTTTAAATACATAGAAAACCTGTGGAATGGCTAGAGGAGATAGCTCTTAACTGGCCTCTAGGATATGCAGCAAAACTCTATGGGAGAGTATGCCAGGGATGAGATAGATGGACAAAGAGGAGACTGACAATACTCACAGAATCCCAGTCAAGTGTTCAATTAGTTTCAACATATATATGAGGACACTACCAAAGATATGTTGTAAATGGGGGAGTAAGACTTCTTGGGAGGTTTTTAAGAATCACTCCAACTTGGCTATGGAAATTACACTGGGAAAGACATGTTAAATTAAACGATTCATTATACTCACAGGTCCTAAAGAGGGAGGCATAGCATGTCCAGAGGGCCACACAAAGTCACCCAAAGCCTAACGTTTTTCCCAGCAGGCAAGGAAATGGCAGAGCAAGTGCCTTTATTGAGTGTCATGAGTAGGGTAGCTCAGAGCTAACAAGAAACGTTCTTGTTGGGCAATTTGAATGTAAATGAATCAACATGGAAAAGTGGGCAGGAATAAAATTGGAAGGTCATCATGAGGCTTGTCAGTTGAACACACATGTTGCGAATGGGACCCCAGAAACGGTCAAATACTAAGTAAAAGTTCAAGACAAGCAGGGCAGGTGCTAGCACTCAGAGGGCCTTCAAGGGAGCAAATAACAGCTTTACATTACACAAAGCCAAATGAATACTCCATTCAAATAGGCTATAAGTAATGTTTATGTCACTCACACATTGCTGGACACAGTGCCTACTCTCCTGAGCTAGAACGAAAAGATACACACAAAATAAACAAACACACAAACAGATTTGCATCACATAAGATAGAGTATTTTGGAAGATCTTGCTTCAATAGTATGTAATAATCTAAGAATGAAAATGAATTATATCAGCTAACAAATCATAAAAGCAAGATATAAAAACATAAAACTCTTTATGTCAGAATTTAAGAAGAAAGTTAAAGAAACTTATATGCAACACAAAATACTAGTTCTCAACATGATAAAATATTCAATGTATGACATCTAATAAAAGATTACCAGAATTGGATTAAAATATGACCCATGATAAGAAGAATAGCAATCAATAGAAAACTCACAACTGACACAGATGTTAGACTTTATAAATAAGGGCATTAAAATATGTATTACAGCTTTATTTCATATGTTCAAAAAGTTAAGTGGAAATCTAAAAGATATAAAAGAAATCAGACATGATCTTCTAGAAATGAAAACTATAATAACTGAGATGAAAAGCCAGCATTTGAGAAACTTCAGAAGAAAAGATTAATAAGCCAGGCAGAGGAGGCATGGAAATAGAAGCTATTTGAAATGAAAAAAAAGTTTAAAAAAAGAATTTGAAAAATGAAGAGTTTCAGTAGGCAGAGGACAATGTCATGTGCCTGACACATAGGCAGAGTCCCTGAGGGATGAAAGGGAGAAGAAATATGGAAATATTTGAATACATAATGATCAAAAGCACAGAACTTGATGACATTCTTAAATGCACAGATCTAGAAAACTGCAACCACCTCAAAGCACAAACAACAGAAAGAAGACAACATCTCATAAAAATATCAGTCTTTTTTTTATTCCATATGAATTTTTGAGAGTTTGTTCTATGTCTGTGAAAAAAAGACACCAAATAGCCACAGCAATCCTGAGAAAAAAGAACAAAGTTGGAGGGATCACAATACCAGATATCAAGCTGTATTACAAAGTCACTGTTCTCAAAACTGCCTGGTACTGGCACAAGAACAGACATGTAGACCAATGGAACAGAACAGAGAACTCAGAAATCAATCCAAGCCATTATGCTCAATTAATATTTGACAAAGGAGGCAAGACCATACAATGGAGTCAAGACAGTCTCTTCAATAAATGGCGTTGGGAAAATTGGATAGATACATGCAAAAAAATGAAAATATAAACCATACACAAAAACAAAACTCAGAATGGACAAAGGACTTAAATGTAAGATGTGAAACCATAAAAATCATAGAATACACAGGCAGCAAAATATAAGACATATGTTGTAGCAATATCTTTTCCTATACAGCTCCTAGGACAATGGAAACCAAGGAGAAAATAAATGGACTACATCAAAATAAAATTCTTTTGCACAGTAAAAGAAACCATCAACAAAACAACAAGAAAGCCCACTGCATGGGAGCACATATTTGCTAATGTTCTAATTCATATTTGCCAGTGTTTGGAGATTTGGTCTAATCTCCAAAATTTATAGGGAACTCATACATATCAACAAAAGGAATATAAACAATACAATTAAAAAATGGGCAAAGGACCTAAATAGACACTTTTTGAAAGTGAACATACAGAAGGCCAAGAGACATACGAAAAAATTCAAAGTCACTAATCATCTGAGAGATGCAAATCAAAATGACAGTGAGGTACCATCTCACACCTGTCAGAATGGCTATCATAAACAAATCAACAAATGAGTGTTGGCCAGGATGTGGAGAAAAAGGAATCCTCATGCACTGCTGGTGGGAATGCAGACTGGTGCAGCCACTGTGGAGAACAGTATGGAGTTTCCTCAAAAAATTAAAAATGGAACTCCCATTTGACCCAGTAATCCCACTTCTAGGAATACTAGGTGTACCGGTTAATAATGGTGGATTTTTTAATCAAAGAAAACATGTTAATTTCAAGAGAAACATCAAAAGTGCTTTATTCAAAGTAATGTCCATCACTAGCTACACATTTCCCCCATCTTTCAGGTAATTTGTGGATACAGTACCAATAGAACTTTTCTTGTTTTGAGGCAAACCATTCAAAGACCCAATTTTCCAGTTCTTTGTATGTTTTGAAGTGCTGCTCAGAAAGTGCATGTGCCATGGATAAGAACAAGTGGTAATCTAAAGGAGGAAAGTCTGCTGAATACAGCAGGTGGGTTAATATTTCCCAGGCAAGATCTTTTAACATGTCTTTAACTGGTTTTTGAAGTGTGTGATGATGCGTTATCATGAAGCAAAATTACTTTGCCGTGTCTTCTGGCACATTCTGGTCATTTCTCGATCAAAGCGTGGTTCAAATTGATTATTTGTTGTCAGTAGCAATCAGTATTAATGGTTTCACCTGGTTTTAGAAGCTCATAATACACCACACCTTCCTGATCCCACGAAAGAGAGCATTGTCTTCTTTCCAAAGCGATTTGGCCTTGCAGTCGATGTTGATGGTTGACCTGGATCAACCCATGATTTTGTGCATTTGGGATTCTCAAAATAAATCCACTTTTCATCGCCAGTCACAATTCGATGCAAAAAAGACTTTTGTGCCATTGAAGCAACATTTTACTGATGACTTTTCGGTTTTCCATTTGTCTTTTGTTCAGTTGATGTGGCACACATTTTCATTCCTGTAAAATATTTCCCATTGCTTGTAAATGATTGGAAATTGTTTGCTGAGCAACTTTTAATCTTTCTGCAAGTTGTTTTTGAGTTTGACACGCAACTTCATCCAAAAATGCTTGTAATTGTTGGTCTTCAAAATTTTTCGGTTGACGTGGACCTGTTTGTCTTTCACATAGAAATCATCACTTTTAAAGTGTTTATTCCAGCGTTCACAAGTATCTTGAGATGGAGCATGTTCACCATAAGCTTCCCGAAGTATTCAGCAGCACTTTTCTTCAAAATAAAGTAATGAATTAAAGTTTCCCACAAATGCTCTTTTTTTTGGCATGAAATTCGACATTTTTAAGTGTAAAAATATCTATGATGTTAACACCTTCAGAAAATTTGACATATGAAGTTTTGACACTTGTTAATACAACAAAATAGCATACATATCAAATCACATATGTATCAATATATGTTTAACTTCATCTATTGAAAAAAAATCTGCATTATTAACTGCTACACCTAGAATATCCCTAGAAATCAGAAACACCCATCAGAAAGGCTATATGCACCCCTATGTTCATAGCAGCGCAATTTACAATAGCTAAGATTTGGAAATAGCTTAAGTGCCCATCAACAGAGGAGTGGATTAAAAAATGGTGATACATCTACACAATGGAATACTACACTGCTGTAAAAAAGAAAGAACTCTTACAATTTGCAACAGCATGGATGGACCTGAAGAGCATTATGCTAAGCAGAATAAGCCAGACGGAAAATATAAATATCACATGATCTCACTCATTTGAAGAATATAATGAACGACATAAACTGATGAACAAATATAGATCCAGAGATAAAGAAGCATGGAACAGACTATTAAATCTCAGAGGGAATGCAGGGGAGGGTGAGGGGTAGGGTAAGAGATCAACCAAAGGACTCGTATGCATGCATATGAGCATAACAAATGGACACTGGACACAGACAATAGGGGTGTGAGGGCATGTGCTGGGGGTGGGAGGGACCAGGGAGAGGTCAATGGAAGTAAAAGGAGTCATATGTAATACTTTAAACAATAAATAATTATTTAAAAATCAAATAGTCAACAGTTAGTTCTAAAATAAAAATCTCAAAAACAGCCAGAGAGGCAAAAGACATGTCATAGAGATGTGAATACAAGAAATGCAATTATTTGGAAATGTAATTCTTTAGAAATTTAATGAAATGAGAGTGATGAGAGTGTGAAACACTGAGAGAAATTTAAAAATTAGTCATTCTAGTATTCTATACCCTGCAAAAAATATATATTTTTTAAGTCTATAGAAACTCTAATAATGCATCACCAGCTCTATTACCCAATTTCTTACAATTATGACAGAAGTTCTTAACTTTGAATTCTATTCCTATCAGATTACATAAATAGAAATAAGGTTATGCAATATTCTGACTAAACATCTTATTTTATTTATTTATTTTTTAAAATACATTTTTATTGATTTCAGAGAGAAAAGGAGAGGGAGAGAGAGATAGAAACATCAATGATGAGAGACAATCATTGATCAGCTGCTTCCTGCATGCCCCACACTGGGGAGCAAGCCTGAAACCTGGGCATTTGCCCTGACCATAATCGAGCTGTGACCATAATCAGGTTCATAGGTTGATGCTCAACCACTGAGCCATGCTGGCTGGGCTGGCTGAACATTTTAAATTGGATATTTGGTATTGTTTAAAGAAATTCCAGAAGATTGATAGGTACCACCTTTATACTCAAATCCATTTAGTTTTTGCCCAAATCATTCCCTTGCCCTGAATATTTGTCAAATAATTTTATAATGAAAATGTTACCGATTCCCAGAATTATTTTAGGCTTCTCTTGTCCTTTTATAGGCCCATGAATTTCATAATTTCAAATTCTCCTACACTTTTGTGATTAACATGTTGAATAAGTTATTTTGAGGACAGGGACTATAACTTGTTCAGCTAACAGCAGAAGCTGGTAAATAGTAGCCAATCAATATTTTTTTTTTTTGGCTCATCAATAGGAAATATTTTTGCAATGCTACTTAAATATTACAATCTACAGCCTATTCTCCCACATTGATAAAAAAAATAAAGAAATAAAAAACCATTTTTTTCTTTCAGTTTTCTTTATAATTTAGGGAAAACTATGAATAAGTTGTTAATTAAAGATACCAAAAATAATATTGTGAAATAAATAGCCTTCAATGGAACCAATTTAATGCCCAATATTGAGATGCCAAGTTCTGTCAAGTTTTATACATGCAAATACATGCAACATTTTCAATGCAGTTGATAATTATTTAGTTTATTTCTCTCAATATAGTGTTGGAGAATTTATGTCTTCTTTTTGTTAAGTTTCTCTTTATAAAATAAAGATGGTAGAGAAAGATTGGTTTAATTTGTGTGCTTTATTTTGTAATATTATAATAGACTAATATTTTATTTATTACAAAATAAAATCTTTTAATTTTTATTGAATGTTATTTTATAGCAAAAAATACACACTAATATCAGTTCAAGCCAACACTCAAACAAAAAAGAACCACTCTTAATAAACTTGGAAAAATTTAACATATGTCAAAATTTCATGCTGCATTTGATTATCACATAATTTTTATTCTATTCAGATTATGTGCCTTTTAACAATATTCAGAAGTACTCTTACTGTATTTTCTGTCATTTTCATGTTCTGTCATGAAACACTTTGGGAAAGAAACAATCAGAGCTCCTCAGCATGCATCACACAGAGAAGGGGATTGCACCTAGGGGACTCTAAAGTCTTGATTTCACTTGTTCATATTTAGCATTACTTGTGTTAAAGATTTACAAACATGTTAGAAAAAATACCGTAAAGTTAATTGTTATCTGAATCTATAGAAAGCACATGTTATAACAAGCCAGATATACTCAGTTTTTCATTATAATAAAAAATCAGGAAACCTATGATTAATTACAAGTTATAAGATGACAACTGGTAATACAACTCCACTTATATTGTATTGCCAAGTAATCATATGGAAACCGAAAGGAAAATAAGTACTTTTTTATAAAGCCAAAAAATACAGGGTTGTAGAATTTCTGAAAAATATGGTAAATTTTTAGTTACAAATGACAAATAGGATGCATAGACTTGCTAGTATTTTTTCAGAAGTAGTACTAATATTATGTTAAATAAATTTAAAACAGTTCTAACATATTTTACATCAAACTGAAAAGCTTTTTCACAGAAAAAGAAACTATCAACAAAATGAAAAGAAAACCCAGTGTATGGGAGAATATATTTGCCAATGAAACATTTGATAAGGAGTTAATTTCCAAAATATATAAATAACTCATATAACTAAACACTCTGAAGACAAACAATCCAAATGAAAAATGGGCAAAGGATCTGAATAGACATTTCTTCAAAATGACATACAAATGGCCTGTACATATAAAAAAATGCTCAACATGACTCATCATCAGAGAGGTGCAAATTAAAAATACAAAGAAGCATCACCTCACACCTGCCAGAATTTGGACTTCTCTACTCCTCTATTTTGGGGTACATTACCAGCAAAATGTATATTTTTGTATTCTCAACATTTAGCTTCATTAGTTATTACCATACATTTACTGCAATGAAAGTCATATTGGATTTCTTGGAATATGTTCATTTAGATGTTGAACATTAAAAAAGTTTTTGAAGTTATAAAGACAAAATACAGAATAAATCGCAGTGAGCAAACATTTCAGGCATCCTGAATTTACCAATAACCATACAGAAATCAAATCATGATGTAATCATGGCCTGAGTATTTGCAATGATATCTAAACAATCCACATATTTATGAAGAAGTGGGTAAATTATATATATTAGACAAAGAGATCTGTGTCCACAAGTAGGATATTTATTTGGTTAGCTTGAATTATAGCTAGAAATTTTTTAAAAATATATTTTATTGATTTTTTTTTACAGAGAGGAAGGGAGAGGGATAGAGAGTTAGAAACATCGATGAGAGAGAAACATCTATCAGCTGCCTCCTGCACATACTGGCGATATGCCTGCAACCAGGGTACATGCCCTTAACTAGAATCAAACTTGTACCCTTCAGTCTATAGGCTGACACTCTATCCACTGAGCCAAATTGATCAGGGCTATAGCTAGAAATTTAACAACATGAATGAAAAGCATTTTATATTTTTTGACCAATGTCACAAAGTAGCAGGAACTAAAACAGTATCTAGTATACAGCAGCATGTCAGTATATACGTTCCTCTTGGTTATTTCCTATCTTATTCTATTGCTAATGAAGATATCAAACTGTTACTACACAATTGGAGATTGATTGGAAATCTCATAAGTATTCTAGAATATTTTGATTGCATGCTTATATTAGACAGGCTTGTTTATTTATTTTTTTATTTGTAAATTTTTCTTTAATCAGCATACACACACACATATGAGTGTGTCAGTATCCGGTGTGTCTGTGTGATCTTTGAAGGAAGCATCCTGATTTTACACTGAATACAATCCTCATATTTTGAGGAAATACAGGTTAACTGTTCAATCTACTCAAGCTCATAGGAGAAGATATATATAATATATAAAATTTTTGTTTTAGCCCAGCCAACATGGCTCAGTGTTTGAGTATCAATCTATGAACCAGGAGGTTAAGGTTCGATTCCTGGTCCAGGCATATACCTGGGTTGTGGGCTTGATCTCCAGTGTCTGATTATAGGACTAGTATAAAAATTCTAGTATCTATATATATAAAAGGCTAAGCTATTGTCTGACTGTCTAACCAGTAGCTATGATGCACCCTGACCACCAAGGGGGCAGACGTTCAATGCAGGAGCTGCCAAGCTGCAGTGACTTGGCAGCTGTGATTCTCGGGTGACACACCCTAGAACCAGAGAGGAAAAAGCCCAATTCTGGGGTGCGTCACCCAAGAACCATCCTCTCGCAATCTGGGAGCCCTAGGGGGATGTTAGAGAGCCTGTTTCAGCCCAATCCTCACAGGCCAGGCCAAGGGACCCCCACATACTGGAAAGACCCTGCTCTCTCCACAGATGCCTTTCGAGCTGCAGCACCACCCCAGGTATGTTCAGCCAGGGAGGGACTGCGGGAGGTTGTCTCCAGGGCGTGTCCAGCCTTTCTCACCCAGTCTCGCCCCGCCGGCCACCTTCTAATTAATTTCCTTTCAATGTGTATGAATTACTGCACCGGGGCACTAGTACATAATAATTGGATTCAAAATTTTGAATATTAAGTTCTTTATTGTAAAGGTTCTAGGATTGTTTTGTCTTAAATAAATAATTCTTCATTGTGTGTATATGTTTGTGTGTATGCATGTGTGATTTCTCTCTGGTTGCTTTCAGAATATTTTCTTTTATTTCTGGCGTTTCAAAATCACCATGCTACAATCATATGTCATGGTATAGAATTTGTAAAATTATCTTTACATTGGACAATCTGTAGACCTTTTCAGTGGAAATTTAATTAAGTATTTGATGATTTCTTCCCCCCCCCCCATTTTCTCTGTCTTTAATTTTTGGGATTCCTTTTATTTACTTGATGGACTTTTTGAATTAATATTTTAATATCTCTACTAGCTCATAACTGTTTGTCTTTGTATTCATATTTTAAAGGAAAATTTAGTTGCTCTATATCTAATAATCTAATGCTTGTTTAAATATGCATAACTTTTTTTAACTTCCAATAATTTCTTTTTCTTTTGTAAGATTCATACTTACAAAAACTAACATTATTATGTTAGTTTATTTTTATGTTTATCTGCTTTACTCTTTCTTTTACTTAAGAGTCTTTTCTCCAATATGTTTTGGACCTACTGGTTTCTTTATACTTAAGATATGTTCCTAAGGAGATGAATAAAAGCTTTGTCTTTGGTGGTTGGAATTGTGATTGATGAGCATGACTTCAATTTCTCAAATTGGGACCAAGTATTTTTATTTCAGAAAAATTAACTACTATTAACATTTGTAATATTCTTTTGAACTAGCATGTTTCTCAAAACAATTGTCCAACCTTCTGGTGGGGCTAATGAGACTTCCCTTACTCTAAAAAATGTGGCATATGTGGGAAATGCCTCATTGTTCAATATGCATATTTTCTCATTTGATCTTTTTATTTCTGTATATTCCCTTGCCTTTATTGGATTTTAGATTTCCAGATTCTCTGAAATAACTTTTTCAGAGAGAATAAACTTCCATTCTTTTACCAGAGTAACAGTTGTTTTTTTAGCTTCCTTTGCCTACTATAAAAAAAAATTTAAACTTGGTGATTTAAAACAACTATTATCTCGTAGTTCAGGATGCCAGAAGTCTGAAATCAAGGAGATAGCAAAGTTGTCCTCCCTCCAGTGTGTAGGACCAAATCTGTTTCTTGTCACTTTCAGCTGCTGGTGGCTGTTGTGGTTCCTGAGATGGTGACTAAATCATTTATCTGCCGTATTTTGTCTGTGTCTTTTTATCTCATCTTTATTGTTGAAAGTATGACATATGTCCCCTTCCCTCCACGCCCATTGATCTCTTCTAACCCATCTCCTACCCCTCCCAGGCCTTTACCACCCTATTGTCTGTGTCCATGGGTTACGCATATATGCACACAAGTTCTTTGGTTGATATCTTCCTTGTTTGTGTCGTTCCCCAACCCCACCCCGCCCCAGCATATCTCCATCTGCCTTTGTCTTATAAGGATATGTATCATTAGATTTAAAGCCCACTTTAATAATCCAGAATGATCACCTTATTTCAAATCCTTAACTTACATTTTCAAAGAACCCTCTTCCAAATAAAGTATCATTGGATTTAAAGCCCACTTTAATAATCCAGAATGATAACCTTATTTCAAATCCTTAACTTACATTTTCAAAGAACCCTCTTCCAAATAAAGTAACTTTTATAGGTTCCAATGGTTAGGAAGTGCACATATCTTTTGGGAGGCCACCATTCCTCCCACTACAGATAGATTGCATTGTTTGGCAGGTAGGATCTAGGATTTAATTTTCTTGTACAGCTTTTATACTAATCTTTCAGTTTTTTAGTGTTGTGCCAATCTTGCTTTTAGATACACTTTGCTACTTTTATTTCTGAGCATATTCTGGGTTCTATGCCATAACTTGTTTGATATTGTTTTTGTCACTACAAGTCATGATTCTATGTACTTCTGCTATAATAATTACTCACTTTCACCTGCTTGCCAGGTTCTCACCCATTGTCACTTTTTCTGATCTCTTTATATAAATTGACCCCTAAATACTTTTGTATGAGCATTTTAAGAATGGTTTAACATGGAGATAGAGAAGTAGGTAGTCATGTACATTGTATTTTCCATGTTTAACTAGCATGACAACTTATGTTATAAAATCATAAACATTATAATGTCTTTCTTCATAATATGCCTTGGTTTTTTAAGTTTTAAAGACAGAAGAAGAATATTTCAAATTTCAGGTTGCATTTGAAACATAGAAGCAATAACTTTTTAATATCCATTTATTAGTGAAGTAGCACAAGGTGCACTTTTTTGTTAATTACTATCAATGGACACTAAATTCTTTATAGCATATAAATGTCTTGTAAAGAGCATTCATGCCCTTCAACTGAAAGCTATTTTTTATTCCCTGAATACATTTGGCAAATTTACTGTTTCATGAATCAGCAAGCTTTGACCCTGAAAATAAAATAAATAAGAGAGGAATTGTGCAAATAACCATTCATAATTAATGTTTTCTGAAGACCAAGTAGAGCTGAAAATATTTGTCAGTCCAAATCCACCTAATGCATTTATATGAGTACCTTAGGTTATATATACTGCCTCCTAATTCACTACATTGATGTTAATTTGTTTTCTCAAACACTTTAATGGTTGAAAATGACCCATCAATCTACCATTTAACAGTTGTTTGTATGTTGTCAAGTTGTTGACAAAAATGAACAATCTGCAGTTCTATTTAAGCTAGCTATCTAAATAATAGCTAAAAACTTAAGTATAATAAAACAAAAATTAATAGAACAATAGTTAAAAGACTGAAATAGAATTTGTGGCAGAGTAGTGACCTGGAAAAATGTATATTGATCACTGCTCATGTGATATTGACCAAGTGAGTTTTCCTTCTGGATTTTAGTCTCTCTATTTCTAAGAGAAGAGCAGTGGTTCTACATTTTATATCAGAGTCTGGAATATGATGAACATTCAAATTTTCTTAATGAGCACATTGCTCCCTGAAAGAATAAAATTATAAATGAATAAAATATACATTTTAAAGTTTTACTAAAAGTCTAAAAGCCATGAGGAGTATTTTTGCTTGAGATTGGACTTCTAAAATGGCAATAACCTTGTGGTAGCAACAGAACATTTGTTAAATGTAAAAACAATTAATACTTATTTATCCTTTAAAAGGAGGAAACTGTAAGGTCCTAATACCTCTTGTCTTCTTTGTTTGTTGATTTATCTACTGATGAACTAGAGCAGAAAATCAGAAAAAGACTCAGAAAATAATTGAGGACACAACTTTCTATTTGCCTTTAACCCAACATAGTCTCTTTATTATGTCTAGTATACTTAAAGAAGTTAGTGAGAATTAAATCATACTATTTGAATTTCTAGTTCTGTACTATGAATTTCACTTTAACTTTACATGAGAAAACATTTACTTCACTTGTGACATCCTTTGTACACAAATGCCCATAAACAAAACATATTTAAAATGTGAAAAGTACTCTGTTTGGCAAATACATTTGGCCAAGTATAGTTTTGTTTAATAGTGTATTTGTCTAAGAAAGAAAGAAACAAACATGTCCCCTCATTAGTCCATATAATTTTAGGATATATAAGGGTAAGACTTGCAAAATTATACAATTTATATGATAAAATTATAAGCAGGTATACCAAATAACTAAGGAACATAAATTTTAGTAATTGAATAAGGCAAAATATTCAATGAAAAATAATATGCAAAATATATAGCTAATATGTAAAATTACACAAAAGATATGCATATTGATTGTTTTTACAAGGCATGCAATTACAGTGACCTACTTTATAAATAAGAATTAAGCCTAAATTAAATTTGCATATTATTTATTTATTTATTTACTTATTTTAATCTTTATCCAAGGATATGTTTCCATAGATTTTTAGAGAGAGAGAAAAGAGAGAGAGAGAGAGAGAGTGAGATAAACATCAATGTGAGAGAGAAACATTGATTGGTTGACTCCCAGTTACATGCCCTGACCTGGAATGGAACTCATTACTCTTTTGCTGTATAGAATGATGTTCTAACCAACTGAATAACCTAGCCAGAGCTGAATTGCATATTTGATTATAGTAGTTTGATGTTCAAACAATAGAATTTCAAATAACAGAAATTAAATGATAAAACTTTATTTCAAATATTGAAACAATATAAATGGTGCTTAAGATTTAATATTTTTATTTTTGGATGGTTTCTGAATATTGCTGTCATCTATGTTCATCTCCCACCAAAGTCTTATTAATTCATGTAAACTTTAACTTAAAAAAGCTCTCTATTGGATGTTTATGTTGTGGACAGACAATGTTTCAAGCACTTTTATACATCACTTCCATCTCATTTAGCTTTAAAATAAGTTACTATAAGATAGTAACAACCAATATTTCAAAATTATGTCCAATATGATTTTGTACCAAAAAATAATATAACTGGCTTGAGTTTCCATGTACATATATAAATATTGTCTATAGTCCCTCTTTTTTTAAAGCTTACCCAAACTTATCCTATGCTATCTTGTTAACTGTCATTATAACTGCCAGGAATTAGGTGATAAATATTTAATGAATATATATATTATATATATATATATATATATATATATACACATACATATATATATTCATTCAAATATGTACATTTTAAATGGTATAATTTAGGTTCTATGTCAAAGAAAATATAAGTGAAAGGGATTAGTTATATTTTCTTTATTACATGTAAATAAAGCTTGCTAAATTATCAACACACAATTTTGATTCTAATTATAGTCCTTACTAAGGAAAAACTAATGTATTCTAAATTGGACCTTGTGTTTTGAGCATTTTGTCATGTAACATTTTGAAATTTCCTAACAATTATTTGTAAACCACATTTAAAAAATAACCTTTCATACAAATCTATGAGAATGACTAACATATATTATGAATTATGAGCTATTGTTGACATAGAGACATTACTCACTCTCCACCTTAAATAACATTATCCTAATATATAAAAACCCAGGGTCTGTAACAAACAAAACGACCAAAGGCTAAAACAACCAGAAGTCAGTCCTGCAGTCAGTGCTGAGTTCCTGGGGCAACCCAGCACTGACTGCCACTGCTGCGGATGAGGCAACCCAGCACTGACAGCCAAGTGATGTGTGATCAGGCCTAGAGAGAGAAGCAGGGTTTGATCCATAGCCTCCATGGCAGCTATTGATCAGCCCTTGACTCTCTCTTTCTCTCTGGGCCTCCCCGAGGCTGCTGATCAGCCCCGCCTCTCTGATTAGGCCCAGAGATAGGCCCAGAGATGCTGACTGGCATATAATCTGACCAATTAGAACCAAATCTGGATGAAGTGTGAGGAGCCAATGGCTGCCTAGGAGGCAGAGCTTTTGACGCTGATTGGCATAGAAAACGACCAATCAGAACCAAATCTGGGTGAACTGCAAAGGCAGAACCTAAGGTAGAGGCTGAGGAGGGGGTTTAAGGGCAACAGCTGTTGGTTGTAAGGCGTAAGAAAGCGGTTCAATTTTTTAATGACCAGTTTGGCAGTATAGAGCATATGGCTGGCTATCATTCCAGATACAGGGATTATGTATTTTTGTCTGCCAAGAGCATCTCCCCCTGCTGAAAAAGGCTTTCCCCCCCCCATTTAAGCAATCCTATCCTATATAACCTATCTATACTAATAAAAGGGTAATATGCTAATTAGACTGGGTTGACCGGCCATCTTCCAGACGTCTGACTTTCTTCTGGACAAAGCCATGGTGGGGGGGGGGGCCAAGGCTGACGCAGTTAGGGGCAATCAGGCTGGCAGGGGAGAGCAGTTAGGGGTGAGATAAGGCCGGCAGGGGAGAGCAGTTAGGGGTGAGATAAGGCCAGCAGGGGAGGGCCCTTGGGGGTGAGATTGGCAGTCAGACATCCCATTCACAATCCGGGACTGCTGGTTCCTAACCACTCACTTGCCTGCCTGCCTGAATGCCCCTAACCACTCTGCCTGCCAGACTGATCGCCCCCACTGCTCCCCCCACTGGCCTGATTACCCCAACACCCACCCCTGCTGGCCTGCCCTCCCCCAACTGTTCCCCCCTGCTGGCCTGCTTGTCCCCAACTGCCCTCCCTGCTGGCCTTCTTGCCCCCAACTGACCCCCCACTGGTTGCTTGCCCCCAACTGCCCCTCCCCCCCCCCGCTGGCCTGCTGGCCCCCAACTGCTCTCCCCTGCCAGCCTGATCGTCCCTAACTGCCTCTGCCTTGGCCCCGCCACCATGGCTTTGTGTGGAAGAATGTCCAGAAGGTCTTCCGATCTAATTAGCATGTTACCCTTTTATTAGTGTAGATATCCTATGTAATGAGAAGAATATGCTAATTATCCATTATGCCCTGAGGCATAACAACGGACCGCATAACTTGACCGGATCATGGATGAGCAGGTGGGTGGGGCAGGGAGCTACAAGTTTGTGGGGGGGTGGAGAGCTACAGGTGGTGACAGGGAAGCAAGCTTGAGAAGGGGATGGGGGAGGGGGCGGGGTTACAATCGGGTGGCAGAGAGCTACAGGAGTGGGCAAGGCAGCAAGCTATGGTGGTGGGTGGGAGGAGCTACAAGAAGGCAGGGCAGCAGGCGGAGAGCTATAGGAGGGTGGCAGTGAGCTACTGGAACATGGATTTATGAGCAGGGTTATTTGCATATTAGCCTTTTATTATATAGGACATACACTGAGTGGCCAGATTATTATGCATTCAGAGATCATAATAATCTGGCCACTCAGTGTATAAGCCTAAGTGACCAACAAATGACTGAATGACTGGTCAAAAGATCACTATGACAAGCACTGACCACCAAGGGGTAGACGCTCAACATAGGAGCTTCCCCCTGGTGGTCAGTGCACTCCCACAGCCAACCTCCCATGGCTCCTCCCTTGACTGATCAGCCAACCTCCAATTGCCCTGATCGTTGGCCAGGCCGAGGGACCCCACCCATGCACAAATTCATGCACCGGGCCTCTAGTATATAGATAATTTGGTGGCATGTATTCCAATGATGGCTATGATCAAGTGACTGAGTTACCCATATTCAGATATTTGAACAGCAGGCCTACATAGCCACTATACCAAGTTATGCATGACCAACTCCTACCTAAGAGTTTTCCCTCTATTTGTATATCTCATATATTTCCATTTCATCAAGTACATGTCACAAAAAATTTTCTCATTCCAACTTTATTTTGAAAATCTCCAATAGATTACTCTCATCAGCATTTATTAATGTTGGTATCTCCCTGTGACACACATATAAAACCTCCCTTTCTAACTTACTTTTCCTTTTTCCTCCAGTCCTATCTTCCTTCTCCCTTGTACAGCAAAAGTGGTTTATATTTTCTGTCTCCAATTATTTTTCACATTATTTATTGAATTTATCTAAATCAGTTTTATGCAGAATACCACATCAATAACATGTCAAAACCACCTGGGATCACCATTTTTTTAAATATATTTTACTGATCCTTCACAGAGAGGAAGGGAAAAGGACAGAGAGTCAGAAACATCGATGAGAGAGAAACATTGATCAGCTGCCTCCTGCACACCCCCCACTGGGGATGTACCTGCAACCAATGCACATGCCCTTGACCGGAATCGAACCCGGGACCCTTGAGTCTGCAGGCCAATGATCTATCCACTGACCCAAACCAGTTAGGGCTGGGATCACTATTTTGATAAATTCTATTGTCAGTTAACCTTCATAGGTCACCTTGTCTTCTTGAAGGACTTCTTTTGGTTGATTTGCAGGACACTCCCCCTGGGTTTTCTTCTCCCTCACTACTCACGACCTATTTTCTTTTACTGGGAAAAAGGGGCGGGGGGGGGGGCGGCAGTGATACATTGGACCTGAGAATGCCATGAAATTTATTCTTCTATATCTATACTCACTGCCTTCAGGATTTTATCCAGTTTTATTACTTTATATGTCAAGCATATATGGAAGACTACAAAAATGTAGTTTCTGGACAGTACTTGCTTAAAAAATCCAACTCCTCACTCTAGGTTCCTGACCCTAATAGATATGCAACTCTATAGAACATATAGCCAGCATCAAGAAAACACTCCTTTGTTTATTTTCTCCTTATGAGCTGTATCGGTAAAGATACTGCTAAGACAAATGTCTGCTATTTTGCTCCTATGGCTTCTTTTAGGATTTTTATGGTTGCCATCTTAAGTTTAAGTCCTTTAACCATTTTGAGTTTATTTTTGTGTATGGTCTAAGTTGGTAGTCTAGTTTCATTTTTTACATGTATCCACCCTATTTTCCCAGCACCATTTATTGAAGAGTCTGTCTTGACTCCATTGTATGCTCTTGCCTCCTTTGTCAAATATTAATTGAGCATAATGGCTTGGGTCTATTTCTGGGTTTCTATTCTGTTCCATTGGTCTATATGTGTGTTCTTGTGCCAGTACCAGGCAGTTTTGAGAACAGTGGCTTTGTAATATAGCTTGATATCTGGTATTGTGATCCCTCCAAATTTGTTCTTTTTTCTCAAGATTGCTGTAGCTATTCAGGGTATTTTTTCTATTCCAGATGAATTTTTGGAGAGTTTGTTCTAGATCTTTAAAGTATGCCCTTGATATTTTAATGGGGATTGCATTAAATATATATAGATTGCTAATAAAAAGCTTCTGCACAGCAAAAGAAACCATCAAAAAAACAACAAAAAGCCCACTGCATGGGAGAACATATTTGCTAATGTTATCTCCAATAAGGGTTTAATCTCTAAAATTTATAGGAAGTCATACATAAACAATCCAATCAAAAAATGGGCAAAGGACCTAAATAGACACGTTTAAAAAGAGGACATACAGAAGGCCAAGAGACATATGAAAACATGCTCAAAGTCACTAATCATCTGAGAGATGCAAATCAAAACAACAATGAAGTACCATCTCACACCTGTCAGAATGGCTATCATCAACAAACATCAAGTGCTGGAGAGGATATGGAGAAAAAGGAACCCTCATGCACTGCTGGTGGGACTGCAGAATGGTGCAGGCACTGTGGAAAACAGTATGGCATTTCCTAAAAAAATTAAAAATGGTACTTCCATTTGACCCAGTAATCCCACTTCTAAGAATATATCCCAAGAAAACAGAAACATCAATCAGAAAGGATATAAACAACCTTATGTTCATAGCAGCACAATTTGTAATAGCTAAGATTTGGAAACAGCCTAAGTTCCCATCAGTAGATAAGTGGATTAGAAAACTGTGGTTTAGTTACACAGTGGAATACTATGCTGCTGTAAAAAAGAAGGAATTCTTACCATTTGCAACAGCATGGATGGAACTGGAGAGCATTATGCTAAGCAAAATAAGCCAGTCAGAGAAAGATAGCTATCACATGATCTCACTGATATGTGGTATATAATGATCAACATAATTTGGTGAACAAAAATAGAACCTGAGTCATAGAAGCATCGAGTAGACTGTCCAACCTATGAGGGAAGGCAGGGGGTGAGGGTGTAAGAGATCAACCAAAGGACTTGTATGCATACATATAAGCATAACGAATGGACATAGATGGGGGCGGGCAGGGGGTGAGGGCATGTATTGGAGGTTGGGGCGGCTGGGAAGCAGTCAATGGGGGAAAGAGGAGACTTATGTAATACATTACACAATAACGAATTTAAATTAAAAATAAAATAAAATTAAATTAAATTAAAAAGAAAAGAAAGAAAACACTCCTTAAAGTATATGTAGTGAAGACAAGGAAGGAAGGAAGGAAGGAAGGAAGGAAGGAAGGAGGGAAGGAAGGAAGGAAGGAAGGAAGGAAGGAAGGAAAGAGGAAGTGAAATGTATATATTTAAAACAAAGTCTCATAGTTTGACCCATTTGCAAATCCAAAATCTACTAAAAGAATTTAGATAACAAAAAATTAAAAGAGCATTGATTAGATTTTTTTTACCTCTACAATAGGTTCTAAATTAACTTTAACATTTGCTAAAATGCACCAATTGGCAAATATTAATGGATTTAATCAATAGTGACATTCAAATTACAGTTATACTTGAGGATCTCACTAGATTTTAACATGAAAACCTCCATTAACTTGACTGCAACTAAATATAAAATAGAGAAAAAGTCATAATGCTACACTTTAAAGTCTTGACTAAATTTGCTATGGTCAGTTTTCATTGTTCTAAAATATCCCATAGTAGTCATAAGTATTTTCACAAAATTAATAATAAATTAAAGTTAAATTAAATCTTCAGCACTTAAAAATTGCTTGATAAAATGAGACCCATGAATGTCCAATTAAAATAGTTAATATGGCCCAATGTAAGTTGAAACAGGTCCTTCAATGATTTAAAATTCTTATATAAGTATTCATTAATAAACAGGCAATTATCCCTCTGCTTTTTCATTTAACAACTTGATTTTGCTTGTTCTTCTGCCTAGGGGGAAAAAATGATGCCTCATAGTGAGTTGCTACAACCTTAATGCTGTTGTTCTTCCATCATTTCCCACACACCCAATACCCTATATTATTAAAATTGCTAACATCATCCATTCAGCATCAGTTAAATATTTTGGTATTATTTATCTGACTAATGTGTCCTATTCAGTACCTATTTCACAAGCCTTTCAAACAGTTGGCCTTAACCTCCAAAGGGACATAGTACATTTTTATTAGACTACCCAGGGAATATATCAATAGCTTTGCCATCACACATTCTCTATGCACACAAAATCTTAACTGCATCTATTTTTTTTCAGGAGCACAGGTGTGATATTACTTTGACAATATTTTCTATGAGAAAATTAATTTAATACATTCATTAAGAACACACAAGTCTAAAATATTTTAGTTCTTTTGGGATTCTGAAGGCAACATATGTCTCATTTACACAGTTTACACAACTTCACTAATGCTACTATTTACAAATCAGCCTACCTAAAATGGGGCCCCCTCAGCAAGACTCTAGAACATGTCCAAATTATAATCAACAGGGATTGCCAGTAAGTGCCTCCATTAGAGGCTTTTGTAACATCTGCTCCTGATCCTGGAGTTGCTGGAACACCTATAATAGTCATAAGTTACCCATGGGTTTCTGATGCAAATAACTGTCCTCCTTGGCCATTAAAATAAAATAAACATGGTTGGCCACATACTGAAATTTCCTATAAATGGAAGCTCTCACTAACCTAGGGCTTCTGACCTTTAGTAGCCAACTTTTCATTATTCCTTGGGCCATGAAAGTAGTACCCCACAAACTTGGCATGGCCCAATACATCCTTAATACAGAATGGTGTTAAGTCTGGCCCTTTGGCACATTCCAGCAATAGTTAGGTGTGGCATCCCCTATTTTTAGCCTTTGCCAGATGTCATGGTGCTGGTGGTGGACAAATTTTCCCCAGACACCTTAATTAACTGGGGAGTCCTTTGGAATCAATTGAGTGAATATCAGTTGAATTTCATAGATTGTATGAATGCCAGTGCTATCATCATAATTGTTGGATATCACTATAATATAGTGGTTTCTCATCCCTTATTTAAGATATAGAGGATTAAGGGCAGGACCCAAGGGTCAGAAGAATTGCTCAAACTTCAGGCACTTCTTTATCACTGGATGTCCTTGTCAACACAGAAAAAAATGTTTCCCATGTGCACATTTTTTACAAACTACTGCATCATTGTCTAGCAGTTGTTCTCATCAGGGTAAAAATCCTTAGGGATCTTTTTGCCTCATAGTTACACAAAATATAGATCAAGGTCACCACATGTCCCTATATGTACTGAGGTTACAAATATAAAGCCTCACCAGATCTCCCCATATCCCTTTCAGAGTTATAAACATTTATCACACTAACCAAGGCACTCATTTCACTTCTTAGAATACACAACCCTGGACCCTTGAAAAAGATATTCAATAGATGTTTCAACTCCCCAACAGGTCCCAGGCTGCTTGCTTAATTAGGAAACATAATGGTTGCCTCAAACAATTCCTTTTAAAACTTCTCTCTGACAAATGATCCCCTACCTGGTCTCTATCTTGTCCCAGACCTTCATTTTTTCTTAATTAAAGCTCCCTTAGCTAATTAACAACTTATACCAAACTTTAAAGCTTTCTTTCCCAGTGACCTCTCCTGTATTTTCTATATCACCACCATGCATATGAAGAAGGAAGGGGAAGATAAGTAATAGGCAGAACACAAAGGAATTTTTAGGGCAGCGAAACTATTATGTACAATCCTATCTAATAAAGACAGAATATGCAAATTGATGTGACAAGGTGAGAGACAGAAGGCAGATCCAGGCCGGAGGGAAGGCGGTGCCGACAGCCAGGGGAAGGAAGGCCTATTCTTGCATGAATCTTCGTACATCGGGCCTCTAGTAATGTAATAATGGATACGTGCCATTGTACATCTATCCAAATCCAGGCGATAGACAACCCTAAGAGTGAACCCTAATGTAAACTATGGTCTATGGGTAATAATGATGTGTTGGTGCAGGTTCATTGATTGTAACAAATGTAGTATTCTGGGAGAGGATGTTGATAATGAGGGGTCAGAGTATATCAAAAGTCTCTCTGTATTTTCTGTTCAATTTTGTGGTGAACCTAAAACTTCTCTAAAAATTAAATTTTATTATTTTTAAAAAAATTAATAGTATCCATAACTTCTTTATGTAATTTTAGCATTCTGCTTTTTAGCTGTCTATTTTCATGTGTGTTGGGGGAGGTTAACTCTGTGTTTGTTTAGTGTAGATCAGCTCCTATTTTAAAAATATTATAAACACCAGTATAGTTGTATACTTTAATTTGTGTGTACTCAAACTTTTTAATGTATATTTTCCCTCCTATTTTTTGAGGCAACAAATGCCTTGGAAGGTTCATTTTCTCCAGGAATTTACAGTTTCTCAACTTTTTTCTGATTAGTGTAATTGGTTTCAACCCAATGCCTTCACTTTTTCCAGTCTCACATTGTTTATGTAGTCTTGCTATTAGAGATTTCACACATGTGTCTGATTCTTTTGGTACTAATATCCAGACTTTGGTTCAATTCCCACAAGGAGTAACTCTCTTTATTATGCCCATGTATATTTTTTCTATTATTATTCTGTAGTCAATACTTCAGCTTTTTAAATATATTTTAATGATTTCCTTGCTTACTTTTGCTTCTTACATCCCACCCTTCCCTTCTGATTTCACTTGTCTTTGGCTGGTGATTTGTGGATTATAAACATTCTGAAACTATTCATATTTGAAATTATAGTGACTCCACCCTAAATCTCAGATAATAATATAGCTGTCAGATGGAACCTCTTTGTTACCTTCCCTGGTATTTTAGTGATACATTTCCATAAATTTCTGAGTTTAGTTTTATTGCAGCTGAAGTAATATGACATTGCAGTAGTACTTGTTAGGATAATATTCACAAGTAAAATACTTAATGGGCCTAGCTCCATATAACTCTATGCTTTTATTCTAGATTTCCTCATAACTTTGCATCAAAGAGTCCTTTTATATATTTAAGAGGCCCAGTGCAGGAATTCATGCATGGGTGGGTTCTGGCTGGCTGGCCCCAATTGGGGCGGATTGGGGCTGGGCCTGTTGGGAGGAGAAGATAGTGGAAGGTTGGCTGGCAGGCCCAGCCCCAATCAGGGCCGACGAGGTCTGGGCTGGCTGGGGGAGGAGCCATGGGCAATTGGCCAGTGGTCCCTGCCCCCGATTGGGGTTGGGGGGACAATTGGAGGTGAGGCCGCCATGGGGAGGGGCTGTGGGTGGTGGGAGATGCCGATTGGGGGTCAGCAGCCTGGGGGAGAGGCCATGGGTGGTTGGTCGGCCAGCCCTGCCACTGCCCCTGATTGGGGTTAGGGGCAGTGGCTTCAGGAGGTTGGCTGGCCGGCCCTGCCCTCTATTGGGGTGGGGGGGCGATCAGGGGTGGGGCCTGCCAGGGGGAGGAGCTGTGGGCCAATCAGGGTGATGGGGGCCCATCAGGCGCTGGGCTGGTCAGGGAGAGGGGCTGCAGGAGGTTGGCTGGCCAGTCCCGCCCCCTATTGGGGTGGGATTAGGGTTGGGGCAGCCAGAGGAGGGGCTGCAAGAGATTGAGCAGCTGGCCCTGCCCTTGATCGGGGTGGGAGAGTCCGGTAGTGGGCAGTACTTATTAAAGGATACTTTTAAGAACAGTAACTGGGAAGAATGGGAAAAGAGCAGGTTTGGGCAGGGGAATAAGTAAAGCTGCAAAGGTGGCTAGGGATCAGACTCAGCTAATCACACAGAGAGCTCTTGGGTCAATGGGGAAAAATAAATACTTATGTACCTGATCAGGCGGTTCGCTGGCCACAGTGGGCATTGTAGTAAATGGTCATTACAGCATTATGGTCTCTGGATTTTTTTTATATATATAGATATGTTTTGTTTAATTTTTAAGCATGGGGATGATTTACATAATTTGTCATGTATTTTCTTGTAGCTTTTTAAGATACTTAGATTCACATATGACAAATGTGCTCACTTGTGATCTAAAACATAAAATGTCAGTTTATTTCATTTTTCTCATATTTGGTCAGTGGCAGTCCAATACAACTTTCTTTTTTTAAAACTAAAGTTTAAATGTGCATATATTAGTATGAAAAGCATGCCTTATTCATTTATAGTTTACTAAGACCCTCTGTAATAAAATATAGTTTTATTGAAACTTTGTCTGTTAAACCTGAAGTATGTCAAATCGAGGTCTGCAAAATTGAGGGTTCACTGTATCTAAAAATATCTTATTTGACCTCTAACTACATTTCTCATCTATATCTTGACATTTAAATACATTTTGTGATATTTTGTTTTATAATTAAAAGTAATAAATAGTGGTCAGTTCAACTCATATAGCTGATACCATTATGTGGCACACATGCCTCATTAAAAGAAAACACAACTTTATTTAGAAAACTATAACTTCCTATGTCAGAATGGATATGATTGTAATAATAAAGATAAAACTTGACTCTTTAGGCTTTACTTTTTGCCATTGTACTAATTTTATCATATACATCACACTTAAAAAGCTGACTTAGGTTTGCACATATAAAACGAATTACCAATGTAGTATTAGAGATCAAAAGATAAGGTTTCAAACTTGTGTCTGGATCAAAAGCTCATCTATCTCTTAGTGCTTTATACTGCCTTATGTGACATATTATTAAGTAGTTTTAATTTAGTCGGTTCATCAAATAGAATAAATCTAATGTAAATATGTATTCTAGATGCAGGGAACAAAATTCCAGGGAAGGTTCATTTTTCCATAGTTTTAAGATTTTATTTAAATAATGATCACCATAACCAATTCACCTGTCATATACTATTTTTGTGATACATTAAATTTACAGAACAATCAATTGCAATTTTTGTTTCTTATTCTTGGAATAAAATTACTCTAGTATTATGAAGAAAACGAAAATATTATGATTCACTTCATGTTCTTAGGTCTCTAAAATCCAATGGAAAAGTTGCCACTATAGGGTAGTATAAACTGGTCATAGACACCTAAACAAGATTTGTTAACTTTCAGCAAAACTATTTAATGTTGTTTTACTCTTACGTCAAAAAAAGAGTACAACAAAATAGTAACTTGCTCCCCTTCTTTGCCTGTTCCTCTTTCAGTTTAGTAAACAAAAACCCCAGTCTGTGCTTAACTATGGAGAAAATGTGGCATGCAAGGACTGCTGCAGTCCACAATTGGGAAAGGCCACTACCCTCTGTGATTTTTATGTTAGGCACTGTCCATTGTTCCCAATAACAGCTATATGCTCTAGGTTTATGAAGTCCTGGGGACTCTGATATTGGATGATTCTCAGTGTACACATAAATTCTCCTCAAGGAAAATATCTATGCACAAGATAACATATCCAAAGCAGTGAAAAGCCTAATAAAATACTAAACTATGCCTCTTGGCCTTCCTTCTGTCTTCTTTTGAAAAGTGTCTATTTAGATCAGTTGCCCTTTTTTTGATTGGGTTGTTTATCTTCTTTTTGTTAAGTTGCATGAGTTCCCTGTAAATGTTGGAGATTAAACCCTTATCGTTGATATCATTGGCAAATATGTTCTCCCATGCAGTGGGCTTTCTTGTTGTTTTATTGATGGTTTCCTCTGCTGTGCAAAAGCTTTTTATTTTCATGTAGTCCCATTTGTTTATTTTCTCTTTAGTTTCTATTGCCCTAGGGGCAGTATCAGTGAAGAAGTTCCTTCGGCATATGTCTGAGATTTTTCTGCCTGTGGATTCTTCTAGTATTTTTATGGTTTCCCGTCTTATGTTTAAGTCCTTTATCCATTTTGAGTTTATTTTTGTGTATGGTGTAAGTTGGTGAGCTAGCTTCATTTTTTTGCATGTATCTGTCCAATTTTCCCAACACCATTTGTTGAAGAGACTGTCTTCACTCCATTGTATGTTCGTGCCTCCTTTGTCAAATATTAATTGAGCATAGTGATTTGGGTCAATTTCTGGGTTCTCTATTCTATTCCATTGATCTATATGTCTGTTCTTGTGCCAGTACCAAGCTGTTTTAAGAACAGTGGCTTTGTAATACAGCTTGATATCTGGTATTGAGATCCCACCTACTTTGTTCTTCTTTCTCAGGATTGCCGCAGCTATTCGGGGTCTTTTTTTATTCCAGATGAATTTTTGGAAAGTTCGTTCTAGGTCTGTGAAATATGTCATTGGTATTTTAATGGGAAGTGCATTGAATTTATAGATTGCTTTGGGTAGTATGGACATTTTGATGATGTTGATTCTACCAATTCATGAACACGGTATGTTCTTCCATCTGTTTATGTCTTCCTCTATCACTTTTTTCAGTGTCGTGTAGTTTTCCACGTATAGTTCTTTTACCTCCTTAGTTAAGTTTATTCCTAGGTATCTTAATTTTTTTTTGGTGAGATGGTAAATGGGATTGATTTTTTAGTCTCGCTTTCTGTAAGTTCACTGTTGGTGTATAGAAATGCCATAGATTTCTTGGCGTTAATTTTGTATCCTGCTACATTGCCGAATTCATTTATTAAGTCTAGTAATTTTTTGATGGAGTCTTTAGGGTTTTCTATGTACAGTATCATGTCATCTGCGAATAAGGACAGATTTACTTTTTCTTTTCCAATTTGGATGCCTTTTATTTCTTCTTCTTGTATGATCGCAATGGCTAGTACTTCCAGCACTATATTGAACAGGAGTGGTGAGAGTGGACATCCCTGTCTTGTTCCTGTTCTTAGGGGAAATGGTTTTAGTTTTTGCCCATTGAGTATAATGTTGGCTGTGGGTTTGTCATATATGGCTTTTATTATGTTCAGGTATGATCCTTCTATTCCCACCTTGCTGAGAGTTTTTATCAAGAAAGGGTGTTGGATTTTGTCAAATGCTTTTTCTGCATCAATTGATATGACTATGTGGTTTTTATCTCTCAATTTGTTTATGTGATGTATCACGTTTATTGATTTGCGAATATTGTACCATCCTTGCATCCCCGGGATAAATCCTACTTGGTCATGGTGTATGATCTTTCTGATGTACTGCTGGATTCGATTTGCTAGAGTTTTGTTGATGATTTTGGCATCTATATTCATGAGGGACATGAGGGATATTGGCCTGTAATTCTCTTTCATTGTGTTACCAATAAATAAATAAATAAATAAATAAATAAATAAAATACTAAACTATTGAATGGTCACAGATTTTGGCTTGTTGAGTCATAAATAAAATATATCTATAATAATAAAAGTTTAATATGCTAATTAAACTGGACGTCCTTCCAGATGACCTTCCAGATAAAGTTGGGGCTGTGAGGGAAGCCTGGGTCCCAGGTGCCAGAGGAAAGCTGGTGCTGGCAGCTGGAGGAAGGAAGGCCTACTCTTGCACAAATTTCATGCATTGGGCCTCTAGTGTAATATAATACTCCAGAATATTTTTCATATTTCTAAGTATAGTTCCTTTCATACTCTTTCCTACAAAGTTTGAGATTAGGTCATAATTAAAAACATACATTCTTATATTTACTCTCCTGACTTTCTAGGAAAAAGAAAATGCAAATAGTCTAAGAAAGTGAAATAATTTAGAGGCACTGAAAATCTAAAATACAGATTTAGAAAAAAATTGAACAAGGCAACAAAACTGCTAAGTCTTTTCATGACACAGTTTACTTATCGTTGCTGTAAGCTTAACCAAAATATCTGTACAAAAAAGTACTTGCCTTTTATTCATTTTCTTGACAACTAAAAGGCCCAAGAAAATATATTTAAAATAGGGGTCCAATGCACAAATTCATGTACCTTGAAAGGAACTGTGGGCCACGAGGCTGTGGTGGGCACAGGAGCGGGTCTCGGCTCATTTTTTGCGCCCCTGCCCGGCCCCTCCCACCACAGCCCCTGGTTCCGTCTGCTGGCAGCCCCACTCCCGCAGCTCCCATGTGCTGACAGTGCCAGCCCTGCTCGCACCTGGTGATGGTGCAGAGCGATTGGGGCTGGTGCCAGCAGCGGGTGCGAGCAGGGCTGATGCCAGCAGCAGGTGCGATAGTTGACTTCTGGCCTCAATTGCCCCTCAGGAGCAGGGGGAGGTGGAGAAGTCCTGAGGGGCGATATGGGTTCGGCAGCCACTGCTTGCACCTGCTTATGGCACCAAGCGGTCAGGGCAGCGCTGTCTCTGGGCGCCCGCAGCGGGTGCAAGTGAGGCCAGCATTGGCAGCAGGTGCGAGTGCTGGGTGGAACCACGGTGTGCGGGACTAAAGAATTTTCAGTAACCACTAGAGGCTCATCCCAATGACATTGACCAGTGCCCCACCTTGGTCGGGCACCCCCGCTCACCTGCTCCACATCCCTCTGAGGCTGATGCCTGCCATGTTGCATGCTCTGCCACCTGCTGCCAGCACCTGCCATGATCCGTGCATACCCCATGGTGGTCAGTACATGTCATAGTGACCAGTTGTTCAGTTGTTTGGTTGTTTGGTTGTGCCGCTGTTGGGTTTATTTGCATATTAGGGTTTTATATATATAGATATGTAAATATGCTCATGTCTACATACATACATATACTCATACATATTTGCTTGTATACATACATGCATAGATACTACTCTCTTTATATGATTTTTATTTATTTTTATTTTAGAGAGAGAGAAAAGGAGAGGGATAGAAAGATAGAAATACCAATGAGAGAGAAACATCATCAATCGGCTGCCTCCTGTGTGCCCCCACAGAGGACTGAGTCTGCAACCAGGGCATGTGCCCTGACTAGGAATCAAACCAGTAACCTCTTGCTTCCTGGGTCGACACTCAACTGCTGAGCTACACCAGCCAGGTAGATACCACTTCCTTTAGACTAATCTTAACTTTTGTCCACTGGAATATCTACACTGTTCATAGGCTCCAATAATACTGCAGATACAACTTTAAAGACACATGCCTCAACAGACAACCATAAAAAATTATGTGTTTACATGGCTTATAGTGAAATGAAAATTATGTCATTCCAATGATGATACTGGGAAAGGGAGAAGAGATTAACAAAATTTTATACATGAAAAAAATGTTCACTATTGGAATGTATGAGAAGAAAGATGAAGAGATTAAATTTCAAGTCTGAATTATTGCTGTAAACATCATATTAACACTGATCTGAAAATCAGAAAGAATGTTTTCTTGTGTGATGTCAGGTATTATTCAGGTTAAATATGAGAATCCATACACATTATGTAGCAGAGAGCAATCAGAGCTCGGGACCAGTAATTGAGAGCTTGTGTTAGTCAGGGCTCTCTAGAGAAATAAAACCAGTCCAAGGGCGGAGGAAGACTGATGCCCAGCTGAAGCAGTGCAGTGGGGGAGAGAGTAAGTTCCTGTTTTCTCTGCCTTTGGATGGAGTCAAGCCTTCAAAGGATTGGAGGCTGTCCACCCACATTTACCCAGTCTCCAATTCAGCTGCTAATCTCATCAGAAAACATCCTCAGAGATGCACCTAGACATAATGTCTAATCTGGTCATCCAAGGTGTAGTCAAATTTAAACATAAAATACCGTCACAAAGTTAAATTTATCCAGATCAAAACAAAGAAATCAAGAACGTAAAGGTGTAAAGACATCAGTTAAAATCCTTTTGAAAACATTAAAAGTTTTACAGAAATTTGTAATGTAACTTTAGTTAAATGTATCCATGATGAGCTGTCAAAGACAAAATCATAAGCACTATCGACAGGTGATTTCTTAAAAATGCTCAACATGTATCGTTATGCTGAGAATATTCTTATGCAACTCTGCCTACCTTCATTCACTTCAGTTCATGCCATTTACTATGTTATACCAACCAACAGGCAATTATCAAGAATGCGATGGACATTAAACAATTGAGGTAGCAAAATGGATATATTGGCCTACATAGTACCCTTGCAGCAAAACAAAACAAAACAAAACAAAACAAAACAAAACAAAACAAAACAAAACAAAAAAAACAACTTCTGACATGCCATCTTCTCCTCCCTTATTTCATTCAGCAGTTCCAGGTCATCTTCGGTCCTGGTCCTGTCTGATTTCTAAGCAGATACAGTGTTCAGCACTTGCTGTCAGATGTTACTGCTGTTTTCCCAGTGGGTGTCTCCTGTGACCCTTACAAAGATGCATCATACCATTGATCCCTTTGATTGCTGTGCTGATTTCTATGATTGTTGCCATCTGCTATACATATAAACAATATCAACAACAAAAAGAAAAAAAAAAGACAATTAATGAAATCACTTAAAACAGAAGTAGCCCAAGTTTATATAGCTTATTGTTGCAACATACAGACTAGAAGTGAACTAAACGTTCTAAACATCTAAGAGTTTATAAAAGAGCTACATTTTTTAAATATTTTTTAATCCTCACCCGAGGATATTTTTCCCTTGATTTTTAGAGAGAGTGGAAGAGAGAGGGAAAGACAAAGAGAAACATCAATGTGAGAGAAGCACATTGATTGGTTGCTTTTGGCACAAGCCCCATTCAGGGCCCTGGGCTGGGGAGGAGCCTGCAACCGAGGTACATGCCCTTGACCAGAATTGAACCTTTGGTCCATAGGCCAATGCTCTATCCACTGAGTCAAACCGGCTAGACCTAAAATATTAAATTTCAACAAATGACAATATAGATTATTGTAATTAGCGTTAAAGTATATAAACAGACTAGAGGCCCTGTGCACGAAATTCATGCACTGCAGGGGGGGTGTCCCCCAGCCCAGCCTGCACACTCTCCAATCTGGGACCCCTCGAGGGATGTCCAACTACCCGTTTTGGCCCAATCCCGGTAGGATCGGGCCTAAACGGGCAGTTGGACATCCCTCTCACAATCCAGGACTGCTGGCTCCCAACTGCTCACCTGCCTGCCTTCCTGATTGCCCCTAAGCACTCCCCTGCCAGCCTGATTGATGCCTAACTGCCCTCCCCTGCAGGCCTGGTCACCCCTAACTGCCCTCCCCTGCAGGCCTGGTCTTCCCCCAACTACTCTCTCCTGCAGGCCTGGGTCACCCCTAACTGCCCTCCCCTGCAGGCTTGATCATGCCCAACTGCCCTCCCTTGCATACCTGGTCCCTCCCAACTGCCCTTCCCTGCTGGCCATCTTGTGGTGGCCATCTTATGTCCACGTGGGGGCAGCCATCTTTGAACACATGGGGGCAGCCATCTTGTGTGTTGGAGTGATGGTCAATCTGCATATTACTCTTTTATTAGATAGGATAGAGGCCTGGTGCACGGGTGGGAGCCAGCTGGTTTTCTCTGAAGGATGTCCCGGATAAAAATCGGGGTTCCCTTGGGGCATGGAGTGGCCTGGGCAAGGGGCCTGTGGTGGTTTGCAGGCCTGCCACGCCCCCTGGTGACCCAGGGGAGGCCCTGGTATTTGAGATTTATTTATCTTCTACAATTGAAACTTTGTAGCCTTCAGCGGAGGTCAGGGCAGGCCAGGAAGTTGGCTTCCTCCATCGCCAGAGAAATCCAAGCCTCCTGCTTGCTCCATGGCCACAGGCATTCTTGTTGGGATTTATTTATCTTCTATAATTGAAACTATGTAGCCTTGAGTGGAGGCCTGGGCTGGCCAGGGTGTGCGGAAACCTTGGCTTCCTTCATCGCTGGAGAAACCCAAGCCTCCTGCTCGCTCCATGGCCCCAGCCATCTTGTTTGGGTTAATTTGCATACTCACTCCTGATTGGCTGGTGGGTGTGGCTTGTGGGTGTAGCCGAAGTACAGTCAATTTGTATATTACTCTTTTATTATATAGGATGGTTACCTTTACCTCTAACTAAGTCACAAAAGCAAAAATAAGAAATTGAAATTTTAAAGAATAGCATTTCCAGGAAAAATTAGAATACAGGAATGAGTTCCCTGTCATATTAAAATACTAAAAATGGTTTTCTAATTTAAACATTTTCATATTATTCTACATATAGGTAGTTTATAATTCAGGTATTCCAAATAGCCTCAATGTCACATGTATGAAATGGCAAACTATTACATTATTCACTTTTCTACTTGCAACCCAGTGAACTTTTCGTTATGAGACAATGATACATATCTTGACACATTTTATTTATTTTTATTCTATGGAACTTAGGGTTTTTCTAGTTCCTAGGTTGTTTTGAGACTAAATGCATGAAATCTAAAGCAGCATTATTTAATTGCACCATCAATACCTTGCGCTATGAAACTAGGCTGAAAAATAAGGACTTGTTTGCAAGAGGAAGGAATGGCAATGCATTTTTCTCAAAACTCAGGAAGTGTCTTTTACATAAAGTGTCCCCTAATTTTTATTTGTATTGAAATATGCTTCTTGCCCTGACCGGTTTGACTCAGTGGATAGAGCGTCAGCCTGCGGACTGAAGGGTCCCGGGATTGATTCCTGTCAAGGGCATGTACCTTGGTTGCAGGCACATCCCCTCTCTATCCCTCTCCATTCCTTGCTGTAAAAAATCAATAAAATACATTTTTTTAAAAAGAAATATGCTTCTTATAAATATCACTAAAATTTTAGAGAATTAAGTTTGTAGGAATGTATGAAATTTTCAACACTTGTTGTACCTTCATTTTCTGCATAAGATAGATGCAAGCAACAGTGTTTATGGTTTAAGATGCTTTTCCTTTTTATAAGCTAGAGTGATTTTTGCCTGATTCCATCTCTTGATTGGTATAGGGATGGTGATATATGCTGAAGAGGAGAGGGAAAGGCAGAGCCAGCAATTTCTGGCTAAGGAGGGAAAGGGTAAGGTTAAGTGCTTTTTCAAGATGAGTAGAGGTGAGAAAGTTCCTTATGGGTATAGGAGAAGAGGGCTGGAATAGGATGAGAAGGAGAGCTAATTCACACTTCCAGGGTCACGATTGTCCCAAGGGGGGAAGGGGAGAAAGAAGAAAATCTTGTCCTAGGGGTGATTGAAGTCCTTTTGTAATACTTAGGGGACTCCAGCTCATGTGATGGAGGTGTTCTGGGGATGGGTTTTAAAAGTTGAGGGAAGACCTGATCAGCATGTTCTTCAGTCATTGTCAGCTGAGATTTAAAAGGGGGACATAGTTTCTGCGAAGGGGTCTCTGTGGAAGAGAAGTTTCCTAATAAGAAAAGTCTTCTATACATGAGTTCAAAGGGACTAAGAAGGGAGGTTACATGGAGTGTTGCCCTGATGTGCATAAAGGCTAGAGGTAGGAGAGTAATTTAAGGTTCTTTAGTTTTGAGAGTTAATTTAGTTAGGTGAAACTTAATTAAGAATTTGTCTTTCCTATTTTGTCTGAAGATTGGGGCTGGTAGGGGATGTAAGTTCCACTGGATGTTCAGAGTGGAGGAGACCTGTTGAGTTATTTGAGATATGAAAGCAGGTTCATTATCTAATTGTAATGAGGTGGGTCAGACTAGTGGGGAATGGCTTCTACCCACCCTGAGACAGTATCAATGAGGCTTAAAAGATATTTGTTTGTTTTTAATAGAGGCATGTGAGTGAAGTAAATTTGCCAGTTTTATCCAGGGATTTGGCCCCTTGACTGATGAGTGTGGAAAAAAGGAAGTCTAACCTATCTTTGGGGAGATACTGAGTAACAAGTACAACAGGTTTTGGTGATATCTTGCAGTAGGAAGGCTAGGCTAGGACATGTGATGAGGGGTTTTAGGAGTTGTAAAAGTCTGTATCCTATATGTAGGGAATTGTGAATAGTCTGTAAGATATCGGGGGCCTGTCACTGGTGAAGGATATATTTTCCATGAAATTTTAACCATGGATCTTCCTGAGTGGCCCCAAGAGCTAATAGGGACTGAAGTTCCTTTGGAGGGTATTAGGGTGTTGTATGGGGAATAGCTAAGAGCTGGGGAGGTGGAGGCTTCCTTTGAGCCACTGCCTTGGCCTTCTGGTCTGCTCTGTTATTTCTCTGTATTACAGGATCATTCCCTACTTGGTGTCCTTTGCAGTGTATGACTTTTTAAGAGGGCTAGAAAAGGAGAGGGAAGTTCTTAAATACCAAGCAGGAAGAGCTGTGAGGCTTTCAGTGATAGTGTCAAGGACTGGGGATGAACTGTAGAAATAAAGAAAGTCTAGGTTTCAACTTAAGGACTTAAACAGCAAGAGAGAGCCTGGGAGGGGTTGCTTTAGCTTACTAGTAGAGAAGGAGTCCCTTCAGGCATCAGGGGTGATCAGGTCCTGACTCACTGGACAACACAAACCTTTTACCCATTCACAAATAAACAGCTTTAGTCAAAAAGTAAACAACCAGCATTTACATTTATCAACACACTTTAAGCACACTCTTACTTTCAAGAAAATATACATTCAACAAAGTACAAGAGACCTTCTGTAATAAAAACTAAGAGCAGGCGAATTAAAACATGTCTAGCAATCAATGTTTCAGCATTTTATGCAATTTTAAAATATTTAGATGTTTATCATTTAACCCAGCAATGCTCCATATGAAGCTGGAGAAAAGGCAGGGAGAGGAGGGAGCAGGCCCCACAGCCTGTTCCCAAGCCTATAGCAGCTTGGATTTAAAACTGCCACATTTTTCCTTAGAGATAACATGCTAAGGTTGGGTGATAATGAGTTCAGCTTCTGATAGTAGCCATACTGTTAAGTAAGCATTTGCAGTTTTAGCAAAGAAACTATTCTTTGGGAGAGGGGAGGGTAAGAAGGTGAGAGCAGTTTTTAGAGCATTAAAGGGGGTGAGAATTTGACCTTAGGATCTAAAGGCTCAGTGAGGGGGTCCCTTTGCCATGTCAGGTCGTAGAGGAGCTTTGCAGGAAGACTAAAGTTGTGAACTCAGGGGCGAGAGTACCCAGTGAGCCTGAGAAAGGAGAACATTTCTTGTTCAGAGGAGGGAACAGTCATGGAGGAGATAAGGAGATAGGCATTTACAATCCAAGGAATGGCTTGGCCTTGTTGGGTGAGAGAATGAAACTGAGGTAGGTGACTGTGGTTTGGGACAACTGGGTTTTATGAGGGGATGCATGGTAGCTCTGGACAGGCACTGAGGCAGAATGAGCAAAGAGTGAATGGGGGTATTTAGCAAGTTGCAATGTAGAGGTGAGGTGGCTAATGGCTGTGAGACTAATCCGTCAGCCCCCATAATAGAGACTGAGCAGTGGACAAGGTCCCAGTGAATTTGGAGAGGGCAGACTAAGTGGCCCCAGTGTCAATTAAAAAGGAGATCAGGCCTGAGTTGGTTTGGCTAGGTGGATAGAGCATTGACCTGTGAACTGGAAGGTCCCAGGTTTGATTCCAGTCAAGGGCACTTGCCTGGGTTGCAGGCTCAATCCCCAGTAGGGAGTGTCCAGGAAGCAGCAGGTCAATGATTCCAATGATTCTCTCTCATCATTGATGTTTCTAGCTCTCTCTCCCTCTCCCTTCTTCTCTGAAATCAATAAAAATATAATTTTTTTAAAAAAAGGTGATCGGCTTACCTGCCACCACAGTCGTTACCCGAGGCTCTGCCCTGGTGATGTAAGTCTGTGGGGACCTGTTAGGGTCTAGGCAGCTTCTTCGGTGGCCAGTCCCAGGAGGTCTGGGAGCTCCAAACTGGATCCAGAGGGTAGCCTTGCTGGACTGGCTGAGGTCCGACCCAGAGGGGCCAGACTACAGTCTGATTGCTAGTGGCCTTCCCTTCTACACCTTGGGCAGGGTCCAAGCGGGGGTCTCGAGTTTGAGCAGGACTTGGCTCTGTGTCCTTCCTTGTGGCATTTGAAGAATGGGCCTGGAGGAGGCTTAGCCCCTGACTTACCCTAGGTAGGAGGACCGGCACTTCGTTTGGGGTTCATGAGAGTGGTGGCTAGGAGCTGAAAGGTTCCTTCTGGGCCTCAACCTTAGCCTGATCTCACCTTTGTTTTTGGATTTGGGTCTCTATTATTAAAGACCTTAAAGGTCTTTGTCTCTATTATTAAAGACCTTAAAGGTCAGTTTAATGAGGACTTTTTGAGGGGTTTGTGGACCTGTGTCTATTTTTCAAAGTTTGCAGCGTATGTCGGGGGCTGATTGGGATATAAAATGGGTGCTCAGAAGGGTTTCATCTGGGAAGGTGGAGTCTAAGGTGGTAAATTTCTGTAAGGCCCATTTGAGGAGGAAGAGAAAGAGAGCTGGGTTTTCATCAGGGCCTTGAGTAATTTCATTAAGTTTCTCAAATTCCTTAGTAAAGGTGATCAGGTAGGTGGGAAAAGATCTGAGATTCCTCCCAATCTGTGCGAGGTCGGACATAGAGAATGGGACATGGACTCAGACTATGCCCTCAGTTCCTGCTACCTCTTTTAGGGGTGGAATTGGCATGGGAATAGAAGAGGCTGTTGAGGAAGTGAGTCTTTGGGTGGTATGAGAACGAGTGTTAGAAGGGAAAAGTTGTTTTGGAGCTCAGGATTTGGGCTCTCAGGGCTAGGGGAGAAGGTGGTTGCTGGTTAGGAGGGTCTGGGTTTTGGGAATCTACTGCAGGTGAGGAAGGGAATGTGTAAGGGGGTAGAGGTCGCTGGTCAGCTGGATCGAACATAGATTCAGAATCTGAAGTATTAGGGGTAAGATGTTTTGTGTGAAGGAGAAAGATCTGAGAGAGAGCAGGACTGAGAGAGAGGATTGGAACTGTAGGCTAAAAAAAGGCCTGGACATAGGGAATCTCTGACCATTTTCCATGACAGCAATTATCTAAATTGCTCAGTGTGTTAAAATTGAAAGTGCTGTTTTCAGGCCATTGAGACTTATTATCTAGTTTAAGTTGTGGCCACACAGTGTTACAAAATAAAGTGAGGTGACTGGGTATGATCTCCCTTGTGAGTGTGCAGAGGGAATGTGGTGTAGCCCATGAGAAAGGAAGGATGAGTGACAGACCACAAATCCAAAGGTGACTGTTTAGGGCAGGTGTCCCTGCTGTTAAACAAATCACCATGAGAAAGGAGAGGTGACCCTCTGGACTGGGCATCCCCAATCCAGAAGGACCCAAAGCCGAACGGCTGAGGAGTTTTCTGGCCTAGCGCTAGGACTTTAGAGACTTTTGAGAAGTCAGTGAGAGAGAGTAGGCAGAAGACTCAGGACAAGGGGAATTGTGGAATGTTACTCATCTTGAGAAGATTGGCCGGTGTGGGATGGAGGGTCAGCAATGGAGAAGGAGAGATTCCTGGTCCAGTATCCTCCTTGGCTGGCTGGTGTGTGAAGGGGAGGACCCCCATAAGGGAGGGAGGCCTGACTGGGCAGGGAATCGAGTCACCCGAGTAGGATTTGGAGGTAAGCCCAGATCAAGCTGCCACTGCCTACTGCTCTCCCAGTAGCAAGCTCAGGGTGACTGAGTATCATGGAACCCTCCTGGGTTTCTGGTACCAAATGTTAGGTCTCTGAAGGAGGAATGCACGAGGCCAGAATGGTGAGGGATTATGAATTTATTCGATCATCCACACACCAGGTGGCTGAGCCTGGATGGCTCCAGCCCCCAGTGACGGGAGTCAGCGGTTCTTAAAGGACTTTTGGCGGGGGGGTGGGGGGGGGTAGTTTCTGGGCCCAGAATTCTCTGTGCAGGTCCGGATTCTGGGAAGTTTGGAGGGGAGAGATAATGGTCTTAGCAAGTGGAATGTTCATTGTGGTGGCCTAAAGGTCAGTTCCCAGGGGAAGGGGTATTGATTCAATTATTTGATCAGACCTAACAATCAGGATCACATTTACTCCTATGTTATCTTCAAAGAGTTTTACAGATTTTCACATATGGTAACTTTTGAGTTATTTTGTGTGTATGGTATGAAGTAGTTCAGCTTCGTTCCTTTGCATTTGGGCATACAGTTACCTCATGGATATGCAGCTGTCCATTTGTTGAAAAGATTATTATTTCCATTATTGAATTGTGAGTTGTTGTTGTTGTTTTTTTGTGTGTTTGTTTGTTTTTGCTTTTTTTTTTTTAATTTAAATTCTTTATTGTTTAAAGTATTACATGAGTCTCCTTTTTCCTTCATTGACCTCTCCCTGGCCGGTTCCACCCCCTAGCACCTGCCCTCATCCCCCTACTGTCTTTGTCCATTGGTTACGCTCATATGGTTGATCTCTTAGCCTCTAAGCCCCTGCTTTCCCTCATAGGTTGGACAGTCTGTTCGATGCTTCTATGTCTCTGGTTCTATTTTTGTTCATCAGTTTATGTTGTTTGTTATTTTCCACAAATGAGTGAGATCATGTGATATTTATCTTTCTCTGACTGGCTTATTTCCCTTAGCATAATGCTCTTCAGTTCCATCCATGCTGTTGCAAATGGAAAAAGTTCCTTCTTTTTTATAGCAGCATAGTATTCCATTGTGTAGATGTACCACAGTTTTCTAATCCACTCATCTGCTGATGGGAACTTAGTTGACATAGTCCAAGGGTTCATTTCTGGACTTTCAATTCTATTTCAGTGTTCTATATGTTTATTCTTATTCCAGGAGCAAGCTATTTTGATTAGTGTAGTCAGGAATTACATTTTAACTTGGTGATAATGACTTGTCCATCTTTAGTCTTATTTTTCAAGCTTGTTTTAACTATTATGATTTTTTTTTGCATTTCCATATGAATTTTAAAATCAGCTAATCAATTTCCCTCCAAAGACAATTAAAATTGTATTTAAATTTTTTAAATCTGTCAATCAATTTAAGGAGTATTATTATCTTAACAATATTAAATCCTCCAATTCATGAACATGGGATACATTTTAATTTATTTATTCTATTTAAATTTTATAAACAATGTTTTTAGTGTACAAGTATTTTACATATTTTGATAAGTTAATTCCTAAGTATTTTATTATTATTTATAATGGTATGTTACATAAAATTTTTTTCAATCTAATTTTTATATATTGTGTATTTATCTTATATCCTACATACTTTTGTTAGTTCTCATAGTTTTTTGGTAGATTCTGTAAAACTTTCTGTATATAAATTTCATATCATATGCCAGTAAATTTTTTAAATTCTTTGTCTCTAATTTGGGATACCTTTGATTTTTTTCCTTTATATTATTTACCAAATTGTCCAGCCAGAACCTACAGTGCTATGTTGAATAGAAGTGAAGAGAATGGACACCTTTATCTTAATCTTGATTTTAGAGCATTCCTTTCATCTTGAAACTTGCACTTCTCTGGAAATTTCTAACCATCATCTCCTGCTTCTCTTCTTTTATCAGAGACTATTTCATGTAAGACTTATTTTCAAATTTCTATTTTTTGCTTGATCTCTAAATTTTAAAATTCCCCAAGATTATCTCCTAGGCTTTAGTATTATTTCTATCTCCACTCTTTGTTCTCACTGGATATCAGGGAATCTCATTGTTTTCAATTCCATCTCTGTAATTAGAGAATTTATAGCTTCCTAGATTTTTACAAGCTTTATTCTTGAACTTCCAAAAATACAACTCCCATAAAAGTCTAAAAGGCACATGAAAATTAATATAACTAAACCAACTCTTTTTTTGTAAGATATTTTTATTCATTTCGAGAAGAAGGAAGAGGGAGAAAGAGATAGAAACATCCATGATGAGAGAGAATCATGAATCGGCTACCTCCTGCAAGTCCCCCACTGGGGGTTGAGCCTACAACCCAGGCATGTGCCCTTGACTGGAATTGAACCTGGGACCTTTCAGTTCACAGGCTGATGCTCTACCTACTGAGCCAAACCGGTTAGGGCAACTAAATCAGCTCTTGCACTCATTCACAAGATTGGTCTCTCAACTCCATCTCATTAATGGCACATCTTTCTATATTCTCAAAAATCCAATAGCCATTCTCTTTCTATCTTGAGCAACCAAACAAATCTATAAATAATTTTTGCTGGATCTAATTCCCAAATATGTTACTGATTTTTTTTTTTTTTTATGATTTTCCCCATTCCCACTTCTTCATTGAATCTTTATGTCTTTTTATTGGGCTACTGCAATAGCCTTATATTTGGTTATTTAACACATTACTCTCCATATAATCCATTCTCCCACAATACTAAGTGATCTTTTAACATCAGAAAATCAGATTATGACATTTGTTTACTAAAACCATCTGAAACACTCTATGTAACTATGTGAAAATAAAACTCTTCATCCTTATGAGAGGGTTAGCTTAAAATGCAGGCAGAAAGGGAACGGGTCCAGTGAAAAACAAAGGCAGGTGGAACATAGGCAGGGACAGACCCAGCAGTTTGAGCAGCCTAATCACAGAAACCAACCAAGCAGAAATAATCAAATGTTTCTGGACTCAAAGCGGGAGGCATGGGAAAACAGGGAGGGCCTGCATTCACAAGGTGTACAACACATAGAAACAGAGAAAGTTCAGCACAGGACAGAGAAAGAACATAGAAACAGGGAACATTCAGGCCCGTTGCTGGGCAAGAACAATTGAGGGAATCAATCAGGTGAGGACACAGGTAGACATAGAGCAGGCTCGTGACAAATACATACCCCTGGACTACAAGGCTTTAACGGGCAGCCCACTATTGGGTCCCCCGCCCCTTGCGGGAAATCTGAATCTGCTTATAATAAGTTTTCCACACTTTTGCTTAAATCTTCTGGTCCGCGGAGCTCATTCTTCAGCCTCTCAAGACAGGACCCGGGGAAAAACACCTCGGCTCACCGTTCTGGTCCGTTCTAGTTATCACTTACACAGATAAGTGATATATCCTGCCTAGTTATTTTTTCTTTTTGTTATTATATATTTTATATTTCTTTCCTTCTTATTTGGAAAGAAATTGCAATCTATAAAAGTTTTGCAAGGTTAGTAAAATAAACTCTCATATGTGAATCACCTAGATTCAAAAATTCATTAAAATTTGCTCTCTCTCTCTCTCTCTCTCTCTCTCTCTCTCTGATTCTACACATAAACTTTTTTTCATAACCTTTTAACATTATATATAGGCAATATGACAGTTCATTGTAAAACATGAATATATTTCCTAAAAACAAAAACATTCATGTAAATCCAATATAATAATTACCTTCAGAAAATAAAATGTTTATTTAAAGATGATAAAGACTAAAATTGAGTATAGTATCAATGTAGACTTTATTCAGTTGTCTTAATGCATTTTAATGATCTCTGTGCAAAGATGGAGGTATTCATCTTTGTGTAATTGTAGTAGTTTTTGCTTCCTTTTCCACTGAGATTCCTACCTAGAGAAAACAAAATCTTAGCCTTTTCATGTTTTTATTTTGTCTACAACTAAGATAGCAGGTATTACTATCTTCCTTCTGATTTTTTTAAATTCAGCATCCAATATACTTTGTTTTAAGTTAGTACCTTCTACGTAGAAATATTTAATGAGAAGTTCTAGGATTCTGTAGCTTATTTTATTTCTACTTTATTTATGTATGTATGTATGTATTTATTTATTTAATTTTGTGGTGGAAGCAATGAAAGTTAGCCTCATGGAGATATTCTGTTATCTTCTATTAATTTTTCCCAGAAGTTATTTTTCCAAAATTATTGATGATATTAATTATTGATTGATGCTTTGTTAAGCAGCTACTGGTAATTATGATTCTGTGTTGTAAGCAATAACTTGTTTACATATTTTTGATATTAAAACTTTGAGATTTTGTGATTTGGCTTTTTTAAAAATTGTATTAATAACTATTATAGACTTAAATATTGTATCACCTATTATAACAGAAAATACAAGTAAACTGCATATATATTTAAGGTGGTGAGAAATATACATAAGATTTATAATAAAGACTACAATTTAAAATTTTCATGGCTTTTGAAACCTTGTTCCTTAAAAAATCTCTTTATAAATTGTTCTTAAGAGAGAGAGATTTACTACAGTTTCTTTACTCAGAATATTTGATTGTAAAAAGATAGCATTTGCTCACCTTTACAACAGTTAGATGTTCAATACAGAAAAAAATAAGTTATCATTTTTTAAAAATGGGAATTGCTTTCAGCACCTACATCAGAAGATGGTGTAATATTTCACAAATTCTGATAAGGTCAGGTCTGTGGAAATTCTTGCTAAATCCAAAAGTTGCTTGATGACACAATCATATATCCAAAGTCTAGACATCTTACAAAATTCCGGGAGAGAAAGAAAGTAATGAACTGCTGTTATAAGGTACTCAAAACCTATTATTCCTTATTTCATATCACAGTACATGGACTATCTCTTCTGTCACCTGCCTCCAGGCAAAATTGCACCTAATCTATCAGAGAGATGAGTCTCTTCAATTCTAAAAGTCCTTTTGGGAAGTAGATATCACAAGTTCCCGTAATGTCCAAAAAAACACCTTTTAATCAGAAAGCTCCGTTTTGCCCCTAACTTTTTTTACTATACACATTTAGTCTATTTTCTGTCAAATAATTCAGTAAAAATATTTGCAATTTATAAAATGCATATTTGGGCAAACAGAGTGTTTTTTATCCACTTGGACTTTCTAAAGTAAAATTAACCTCTAATAATCTTTTAGATAAGAGATGAATGGCGATAAAGTTATAGTTTAGAAAATTGTTATAATCATAGAAAACAACAAAGGACACAGCCAAGAGAAAATCAGCCAGAAAAGACTTAGAAAATTGGATTCTGTGTTACAGACAGAGTAGGAATAGAAGTGAGAATGTGAGTGGTGATAAAAAGGTGAGGACTCATGGACCAAAGTGTTGTGAGTTCAATTCCCAGTCAACACTCTAATCACTGAGCTACACCGGCCAAGGCCCATCAACATACATTTTTAATGAATATATCTATTGTCATGAAAGCAAATGAGCTTAGTGGTGGTGTATTTTAAAACAATGCAAGCATGAAGAAAATCTGATTTTCGACATGGACAACCACAGGCCATTGCAAGAAGTTATATGCCACTCAGTCTGATAAAGGGTGTGGGTTTAGACAAAATGAAAATCAAGAAGTATTTCTTTCTCAAAGTGAATGTGCATTAAGACTCACAGGGCAGGTCCACAGAGAAGAGCAGCCTTGAATCACTGCCGAATCAGCTGAGCATCGCTGTCCATGGGCACCATCTGTAATCAGTGTGCCCAAATGTCAGCATCTTGCCTGGCTGGTATAGCCTTATTTTTTATTTTTTTATTTTTTGTAATGGTGTACTTGTGTTAGCACAGGATGTTGATTTAAGTCAATGAGGAGGCAATTCTCACTTCAGAATAACTGGAACAGAGAAATGTTGTTATTTGAAAATAAAAGTAGTATATAAACAGTAAAATAGAATGTAACCATATTCAAGGTATCTTATAAGTAAATTCTGTAAATAAAGTATTTTCCAGAGGATTTAATCTAAAAGAAAAGGTGAGGATTAATAGAGTAGTTTGAGTCCAGAATTTATAACTTAGATTAAATATGAAAAAAGAAGTAGAAAAATGGAAGGCTATTTTGAGATGATTTGAATGTTATACTAAAAAAACTTAGTGAAAATATATATGTATATGTGTGCATTCATATATCTGTGCACATTCATGCCTGAATGTGTCAGTTATGTTCACATAATGTTTTGCTGTTATAAAAATAGTATATGTTTTAGCAGCATTTTCAAATTTGTTCATCTGTTTAAAATTAATATTACTACATAAATATCTAAATTACTATTAATTATTTAGTTGTTTCACATATGTTCTCCCATACAGTGGACTCCCTTTTCATTTTATTGAAGGTTTCTTTTGCTATGCAGAAGCTTTTTATTTTGATACAGTCCCACTTCTTTATTTTCTCCTTAGTTCCTTGGCCCTAGGAGATGTATCCGTAAACATATTGCTACAAGAGTTGTCTGAGATTTTGCTGCCTATGGCTTCTTCTAAGATTTTTATGGTTTCACGACTTACATTTAAGTTTTTTATCCATTTTGAGTTTATTCTTGTGTAAGATTTAAGTTGTTGGTCGAGTTTCATTTGTTTGCATGTACCTGTCCAATTTTCCTAACATCATTTTTTGAAGAGATTGTCTTGACTCCATTGTATGCGCTTGCCTCCTTTGTTAAATATTAATTGGGCATAATGGTTTGGTAGATTTCTGGGTTCTCTGTCCTATTCCATTGATCTATATGCCTGTTCTTTGCCAGTACCAGGCTGTTTGAGAACAATGGCTTTGTAGTATAACTTGATATCTGGTATTGTGATTCCTCTAACTTTGTTCTTCTTTCTTAGGATTGCTGCAACTATTTGGGATCTTTTTGGTTCTATATAAATATTTGGAGTATTTTGTCTAGGTCTGTGAAATATGCCATTGGTATTTTAACGGGGTTTGCATTAAATCTATAGATTGCTTTGGGTAGTAAGGACATTTTAACGATGTTGATTCTACCAATACATGAACTATTTATGCCCTAAATGTGTTCAAAATTTTGGGCTTATGGGCAATAAAAATCAATAATAATTTAATTCAAGAAGTATCAAGTTAGATGTAGGTATAGAATAATGTGGAAGAGCTTAAACTCAAACTCATAATGATTATATGAGCACTTGTATAAAAAATGGCAATTAATATCCTTGAAACAAAAAGAATAGCCAACAGAAAAAAGGAGCATTACTTTCTGAAAACAGATTAAATCATAAAAGGAGATACATATAAAAGAAGGAAGAAAAGATACAAATAAAATAATACAAAGGCAAAACAGAAGGAAGAAAAGAAGGATGGAAGGAAGGAAAGAAGAGAGAAAGGGAGGGAGGGAGATAGGATGGAGAGGGAGAGAACAGAGTTTTACAAAACTAAAAAATTTAAAAATATTTTTGTTTTGGAGCAAAAATGACTTTATGTTTTTGAACAGTTAGAGTCACAAAAATTGTTTTGCAAATGTAGTTACAAAAACTATTTGGCCATTTTAAAAACGTTAATGACAAGTTGTACCTAAAATTAACCAAAGCATGGAAATGAAAATTCCATATCTTTAGCCAAATCATGGCTTATCCAAATGTCTAAGTTGTTATGTTTTAGTAGCTAACGATTACAGCACAAAATGTTCTGTCAAATCAGATATGAATTTGACAAAAAAATGTTGCTTTGAGCAAGTGAATGTCCAAAAGCAGTTAACTTTAAATAATGGTTTGTTTTTTACACAATAGATTTTCTTTACTTTTCAAATATTTAACACTAAGCTAAGATGAAGGAATATTTTATCTTTAGAATTATTTTTAAGTATTTTATTTTAATAAATGGATAAAAATATAATTGTTAATGATTCTTGGAACTTGAAACCCAGGTCTGAAGATGTTACCCTCCAGCTAAAATGTATAGTTATCAATAACTCAGTTTTAGTGGCAGAGCTCAAGTTCCAGGTCCATATGAAAAAAAGTAAGGGATAACCCCCAAGTCAACTTCATTATACATTCTTTGTTGGAAATATAAAAATATTACTTTTGGAAATTCAGCTGGTCTTCAACCAAGCAAGTAAATAAAGCTTCTGTGGCCTAGAGTCCATTACTTTTAGTCAAACAAGCTTTTATCAGAATGTTGAGTACATCTGAATTCCATTTTGACATGATTTATGAAAATTTTAGAATTTTCAAATATCCTAAGTAAAAACATTGAGATTACCCATTAATATAGTCCTATATACAGCATGGGCCAAAAGTGGTTTTACAATTATAGTATGGAAAATAATACAAGAATAAACTGTTTCACATACTCACAACTGTAAACCTACTTTTACCCATCCTATATTTATTACCTCTCAAATATCATCATGAGGAAAATGTTATATTGTGAAGTTGTTTTTTTTATTATTACACACATTCTTCCTAGATTACTATTTATTGTCTATGATTTGCTTTTCTTATATTTCACCTTTTTGGCAACATTGACTCAATAATGATCTCTAGGGAGCTAATTTAGAAAAAAAAAATATGTCCCCACTAGTTTTAAATACATACCTTTAATATTAGGAGCTGGAATTTCAATGATATTCAAACTCATTTCCTTAGAACACTAGGTCACCTTGTAGGTGAAAAAATATATCAAACATCAAGCAAACTGTGTGCTCAATTTCCACATCTATCTTATACTCTGGTAGCTTTGTTGAATCATTTTATATTTTGGATATTAACATAGCAGCTTGCTTAAAAAATGATTCTAAACATTTTCTGGGTACATGATTTCTTAGGTATGTTGTGTTTTTTTTTTTTTTAATTTGTTTGTTTGTTTGTATTTTTCTCAACATTGTATAATATTAATCCTCCCAAAACCAAGAATCATTTTGTTTTACCTGATATAGAAGAATCCAGTAAATAAAATTAATCAGAAACTCTGATATCAACCTACTTGCAGCAAGATGTTTCCTTTCTTTTGCTCATTACACTAAAACTTTAAATCTCTTAGTTTAGGTATTTATTTCACTTCTATACCAAAAAAATTCATAAAACCCATGTTTGAATCTGTTATCTAATCTTTTTTATGGCTAGTCATCTGTGTTAAAACCATCTTTGATACCCATCTACATGAGTCTAACCTTGCTTCTGAGGATACAAAAGTGTGAACATATAATTTCCATGATGTTCAGCATTCGAGGGGAGATGAGACATACATTTTCTTTCATTCTTTAGAACCTAATGTGATAAGTTCTATAATGAATGTATTAGGAAAGTGTTTTGAATATATAAAAAATGAATCATAAATGGAGCATTATTTTTTACTTTGCACTATATATCACATTGTCAAATAATGAATAAAATTGTGCATATATACATGTAAATATTATTTATTAAAATATTTTATAGTATGGACCTCAGTATTGTTCAACTCTGTGTTTGAATTAATATTGAGTGGATTGAGTCTCAAGTAATTCAATGATATACTTAAGTTTATTAGGTACTACTATATCATACAGTTGTCATCTATGTATATAAAAGGCTAACATGCAAAGTGTCCCCTCAAGAGTTTGACTGGGAGACCGGGAGTTTGGTCGCTTGCTATGATGTGCGCTGACCACCAGGGGGCTTCACGGAACAAAGGAAGGCTTTGGCCAGCAGCTGGAAGGTCTCGATTGGTCCTGATTGCCCTCAAGGCCTAGGGACCCTACCCGTGCATGAATTTAATGCACTGGGCCTCTAGTATGTAAATAAAATTCTAATTGATGAGATATTTTTAAATAATAAAAATATATTTTCATGTAAATTTAACATTCCCTTTACTATATTTTTATATCTTTTCTCAAACTGGATTATTGTAAGATGTTCTTAATTGACCTTAATAAATATTTTTCAGTAATCAATGACTTTGTCATTTTTTTATTTCTTTGCATATTTTAAATAAATAAATAAACATTTTATCATATTTTTACCAATCAAAGAATAAGTACATATATATATATATATATATATATATATATATATATATATATATATATAGTATTCCATTGGGTGCCTTTTAAAATTTTCTAAATTAAAGTGTTTACATTAATCCAAATCTAACCTTTACTGGTACACTTAAAAAAACCCCAAAAATGCCAAAACCGGTTTGGCTCAGTGGATAGAGCGTCAGCCTGTGGACTGAAAGGTCCCAGGTTCGATTCCGGTCAAGGGCATGTACCTTGGTTGCGGGCACATCCCCAGTGGGGGGTGTGCAGGAGGCAGCTGATCGATGTTTCTCTCTCATCGATGTTTCTAACTCTCTATCCCTCTCCCTTCCTCTCTGTAAAAAATCAATAAAATATATTTAAAAAAAACAACAACAACAAAAAAAACCAAAAACATTGTAAAGCTAGCATTGCTTTGATAATAACAAGGCACACAAATTTTTCTAAAAAATGCTATTAATTTTGATTTATTTATAAATGTAAATTATTTAATATTGAAGTAAACAGTATCATTTCAATTTTCAATTTACATGTGATGAAACTAAAAGTCAGGTAATTAAAGAGTGTTGCTCAATATAACAAAGGAAAGTAAGAGAAGTTCTGGTACCTTAGAGAAAACACTATTATTGCAAAGCATACACAAACATAGACATAGCTGTATTCATATACATATTCTTTAGTGTTCTTTGTTTGACATAAAGTATTTTTAAAGAAAATTATATTTTACCTCAAAGTGCCTGTGAATTAATTTAACAAATTGGAGAAATTTTTAATTTTTCTATCACGCAAACTCTAACAAAACATAGTTATCTATATTCATATTAATGATGATATTAGATATTCTATGCCTTACATATATTATGTATCATATATATTTTAATACTTTAGCTAACTAATTTAATATAAATTATCTGAAAATAATATAGTTTAGTTCTATTTCTACCAGGTGAATATAGGGTATCAAACATACAAATAAAAGATATCCACTTTAAAAACCATATATTGGGTTAAGTATTTTCAGGCCTTGAACAATCATGATCCTTGAGAAGATAAAAAACTCATGAATTTACTTTAACAATCTGACCAACTTTATTTCTGGAATTCTTTCTCAATGTCAGTATAGGAATGGTGCACAAGGTATTTCTCTCACTACTAGTAAGTATGAGAGCCAAGATCACAGTAGGAGCTTGTAACGTGGCTAGAATTTTCTAGGCAGGAAATCAGAAAGGGCTGCTATGTTAAAAAAGGAGTCTCAGAAATCTGAGCAAGACTTTATCATGGATCATTGGTTAAGGCCAGAGATGAACATATAAGACTGCACAAAGAGATCAGCTGAGAGGTGAAAGAAGATACCAGCATCATGCAATGCTGAGAGACATGATATTACAGGCCAGCCAGCGTGGAGATCTTGCTGAGTATTTCAAGCATTTGAGTCTGAGGAAAATGCATACTTTAAAAATAAAAGGGCACATCCTAAACTAAGGGTCATGCCTTAGTGATAGCTTAGAGAGCCATCAGTTCGAGCATGGGTCTGGGTGGCCACTCTGGAGGGGCAGGCCATGTGGAGGCTGCCCAGAAGACACTGGGAGAGGTGGAATCCAAGGGTGCCCAGAGACTCCAACCAGCTCCCCTGAATGTGCAGGTGCTGTGTCCAGCAGAGAGGTAAGCTGAGGCCTGCAGCATCTCCAGGCCTTGGGGAGTCTCCCCCATTGGCCAAGATGGAACAACAGGAGGTTCTCACAGCCAGTGAGCCAAAAGCCCTCCACTCCCTATTCCAATAAGAACTAGTAGAATTGAGCAGGAAGAGGGGGTGGTCTTTGAGACAGAAGTCCATCATTCTCCCAGGTCTGGGTACCTGAATAAAACCTCTTTCCTGCCGAAACCGGTTTGGCTCAGTGGATAGAGCGTCAGCCTGCGGACTGAGAGGTCCCAGGTTCGATTCCGGTCAAGGGCATGTACCTTGGTTGCGGGCACGTCCCCAGTGGGGGGTGTGCAGGAGGCAGCTGGTTGATGTTTCTCTCTCATCGATGTTTCTAACTCTCTATCCCTCTCCCTTCCTCTCTGTAAAAAATCAATAAAATATATTAAAAAAAAAAAAAAAAAAAAAAAAAAAAAACCTCTTTCCTTTTGCATTAGCAGCTGTCTCAAGAATTTGGATTTTGTAGTGGCAGGCAGCCCAACATTTGTTTGGTTACATTAGGATAAGGATATGATTGAAGTAGACACACTCAAACCAAGCCTTTCATCAAAAATAATTCACCATAAATCAATAGAGTGTAATAATATCAATTTGAAATATTAGGTTTCAAATTAATTAACCATTCCTTTGCTGTTAATTGAAATTTAATTCTGTAAGTCAGCTATGGTATCATTGAAATATATTGTTTCAGATAAAAAGAAACATTTGAAGATGAATAGAATAGATGTTATCAAATGATATTGTATGTATTATGTAAATGTGTGTTTTTTTATTTTTTTTGTGCCAAATCAGAAAAAAAGTAACCAAGAAAATGAATCCTATTAAAAATAGAAATAAATATTAATGACATAAATGCCAATGGGATAATTTTTAAAAATGTTTTCACAAATGTGAAATTTTTTATATGAAGGAAGGATTATTTGTCTTACATACATATAGATATTAATGTCAATATTTTGGATGACAAGAACATTTCTTGTTTCTATAATAAGGATAAGTAGGGTAAAATCTTAATGATAATAAAGCATATTATTTCAATGAAACCATTATGTAGTTTTTTTTAATATATGCTTTCTTCACTGCCAAAATAATCTCTTTGAAAATAAAATGTGAATTATAAATAAGACTATGATTGCTATCGTTTTTAAAAACTTAAGCTTCTTTTTAGATTAGACACTATAGTTAGAAAAGTAAATTTATGGATAGTTCAGGAGTATTTGATAACTTACTAAGGTTGACTGAAATATTAATAAAGATTTTACAAAAGGCTGACATAAAACTAAGTAGATATGACTTGAAAATAAAATAAATTTGGCTCTCATATCAGGATGTTTAAAATATTGTTATAAACAATTAACCTTTTAAATCAATAACATTTTATAAGAAATTTTAAACATCAATTTATATCAAGAAATTTATTTGTTTCAGAATGTTCATTATTTAAATAAAACTGTTCAAAACTTTCATTTATTAAAATTGAAGTTAATAATCATTTTTTTAAAATTAATGTGTTCATCAAAATATTGTTTCATTGAAGTTGATGGAGAAAAAATATATTTACTTAATCCATTGATAGACCTAATTATTTAATTTTTCTTATTATCCTCTAATCCTTGATAAGTATTTACTCTCTTAAAGTCTTTCCTGCTATAAAAAAATGAATTGTGGAGGTCACTTTCTATGACAGAATCTCTGAACATTCATTATGGGCAGACAGCGAAAAGATTAAAACTGTCAGTCTAGTAGTGTACATTAACAGAAAACTGCTACTTTCATGTCTAATTTTGTTTTGAAAATGTATTTAATATTATACTGTCCATCATGTTACTATAGAACATCTAAATATGGTAGTTAATTTGAAAGCACTCAGTGTCAATGTTGTGTCACCTACCAATTAGTGCATATTGAAATAAAAATGAATGACATATACTCTTCTGAAAGAAACTCAATACAGAGATTCTTTTCTGATGGTAACTTGATCCTGCATGCATTTTTCTATTCTTATAGTTGACAATATGGCTGAAAATAATCCTATATAATAAAGAGTTAATATGCAAATTAACCCTCACACCCTCGCATCACAAGATGGCCGCCCCCAGGTCATCACAAGATGGCCGCCCCTTGTTGTCACAAGATGGCTGAACACAAGATGACTGCCCCAACATTGTCACAAGATGTCCAGCAGTGGAGGCAGTTGGGGGCAACCAAGTCTGCAGGGAGGGCAGTTGGGGGCAACCAGGCCTGCAGGGGAGGGCAGTTGGGGGTGATCGGGCCAGTAGAGGAGGTCAGTTGGGGGCGACCAGACCTACAGGGTAGGACAGTTGGGGGTGATTGGGCCAGCAGGGGAGCAGTTAGATGTCAATCATGCTGGCAGGGTAGTGGTTAGGGGGCTATCAGGCTGGTAGGCAGAAGCAGTTAGGGACAATCAGGCAGGCAGGCAGGCAAGTAGTTAGGAACCAGCAGTCCTGGATTGTGAGAGAGAAGTCCGACTGCTGGTTTAGGCCCGATCCCTCATGGACATCCCCTGCAGGGTCCCAGATTGGAGAGGGTTCAGGCTGGGCTGAGGTACACCCCCCCAGTGTACTAATTTCATGCACCAGGCCTCTAGTTGTGATTAATAAAAGGCTATATATAAAAATTACATCGCAATGTTATCACAAATAAATGAACTACATATGAATGCTTCAAATTTTTTCATAATTAAATATCATCTTGATAAACGTGGCTTGGTCTTTACTGAGTTTGATTCCATCAGCATTATGATATTAAAAAATAATTTATTAGAAGAATGACTGCAAATATTGCTTTGATAATTTGTATTTGTCTATTGCCTAGTCAATAATTAAAAGATAATGATGTAATTTTAACCTGCATGTTTATTTTACCAATCTTGGTCAATAAATACATCCTGAAACAAACAGAATAACTAACTGATATGAATCTTATGTCAAATGAGAATCTTAAAAAAAATATAGCTCAGAGTTTCAAAAGTAATTTTGACTAGAATGTCCCTGTGTGTTTTATTATGTTTTCAGATTTCAGATCTTTTGAATATGTCTTTTTTGTCTTTCAATAAAATTGAAACATTCTTATTTATTTTTTTAATGAAATGAAAATTTTGCCCCATCTTCCCTGTCTTCTCAATTTTTAGCTATATGTGTGCTAGATCATTTGGTATAATCCAATAGCTCTTGTACGGTGTGCATAAAATTTTTCTCACTCTCTTTTCTACATTTTAGTTCAGGTTATTTTTATGGGCCTGTTTAATCAGTTTACTTACTATCTTCCTCACCTGAGTGGAATCTTCTATTATGTCCAAGAAAATAATTTATAATGTTCAATATCATGTATTGTTTTTAATTCTAGGATTTTAAAATATATATTTCATTCTGCTAAAATCCCCAGGCATTATTGCATGCTATTCATCTTTTCCACAAGTTCCTGAAATATATAAATACTAGAGGCCCGGTGCATGAATTCATGCATGAGGCGGGGGCCTCAGCCCAGGCTGCACCCTCTCCAATCCAGGCCTAAACCGGCAGTTGGACATCCCTCTCACAATCCTGGACTGCTGGCTCCTAATTGCTCACCTGCCTGCCTGCCTGATCGCCCATAACTGCCCCCCTGCCAGCCTGATTGCCCCTCACTGCCTCTGCATGCCGGCCTGATCACCCCTAACTGCCCCACCCACCAGCTTAGTCACCCCTCACTGCCCCCCCCTGCCAGCATAATCGTCCCCACCTCCCCCCCCTGCTGGCCTGATCACCCTTAACTGCACCCTCCCACTGGCTTGGTCACCCCTAACTGCCCACCTGCTGGCCTGGTTGCCTCTTACTGTCCCACTGCCTGCCTGGTCGCCCCCAACTGCCCCCCTCTGCCAGCCTGTTCACCCTTAACTGCCTCCCTTGTTGGCCTGGTTGCTCCCAACTGCCCTCCCCCCCCCCCCACCTGCCTAGTCGCCCCACACAGCCTGCTGTTCAGTTATTTGGTCATCCTTCACTAATCCCCCTGCCGGCCTGGTCGCCCCATGCAGCCTGCTTGTTCAGTCATTTGGTCATCCCTCACTAACCTCCCTGCAGGCCTGGTTGTAGGCATCCATCTTATTAGGGTGTGTGGGTCAATTTGCATATTACCTCTTTATTATATAGGATAGTTAACTGGAGGCCCAATGCACAAAAGTTGTGCAAGGGGCTAGGCCCTCTCAGCTGCAGCTTTGTTCAGAAGGTCATTCGGTAAGATGTCCGGAAAGTCACTCGGCTGTCTGATCTAATTAGCATATTATGCTTTTATTATTATAGATTTGACATTCCTATATTATAACTCCAACTTCGGGGTCATTTCTAAATTTCATTCTGTTAACACTTTATCTTTTCATAATGGACTAGAGGCCCAGTGCATGAATTCGTGTACCAGTGGGGTCTCTTGGCCTGGCCTGTGGGATCAGGCTCAAACCAGCTCTCCGACATCCCCCGAGGGGTCCCGGATTGCAAGACCCCTCAGGTCAGGCCGAGGGACCACACCAGTGCACAATCAGGGCTGGGAGGTTGGCCAGTCGGGGAAGGACCATAGGAGGGCTCCAGGGTGTGTCCAGCCCATCTTGCTCAGTCCTGATTGTCTAGACCCCAGTAGCAAGCTAACCTACTGGTCAGAGCGTCTGCCCACTGGTGGTCAGTGCACATAAAAATGACTTGTTGACCAGTCGACTGTCTGCCCCTGGTGGTCAGTGCATGTCATAGTGAACAGTTAAGCAGCATTAGCATATCATTAGCAGACCACTGGACGACCAGACACTTAGCATTTATTATATAGGATTGAGATTCTTTTCCTTACTTTTGGTGTTTCTAATAATTTAAACATAGTAAGCAGTAGAGCAAGGGCACTACATCAAAAAATATGCCTGTTGTGTTCAGGAGTATTAAGACCACTAATATGCAAAAAAGTGAGCTAGTATTAAATTATATATTATATAAAATATCAGAGAATAGCCACCATCAACTCTATAAATAATAAATCCTGAGTTAATATCCTATATAATAAAGAGGTAATATGCAAATTGACCATCACTCCAACACACAAGATGGCTGCCCCCATGAGGTCAAAGATGGCCGCTCCCATGTGGACACAAGATGGCCTCCACAAGATGGCAGGCAGGGGAGGGCGGTTGCGGGGGGGAACACAACCCTGCAAGGGAGGGCAGTTGGGGGGGACCAGGCCTTCAGGGGAGGGCTTTTGGGGGCAATCAGGCCTGCAGGGGAAGGCAGTTGGGGGGGACCAGGCCTACAGGGAGGATAGTTAGGGGCAATCGTGCCAGCAGGGGAGCAGATAGGCATCAATCAGGCTGGCAGGGGAGTGGTTAGGGGGTGACCAGGCTTGCAGGCAGAAGTATTTAGGGGCAATCAGGCAGGCAGGCAGGTGAGCAGTTGGGAGCCAGCAGTCCTGGAATGTGAGATGGATCCCAGATTGGAGAGGGTGCAAGCTGGACTGAGGGACACCCCACACACACCGTGCATGAATTTCGTGCACCGGGTCTCTAGTTATAATATAATTTAAAAAGTTATCTCGAGTAAATTATATTTGGGACTCAAAAACATAGTTTGTTTTCTATTTCCATTAGTATTTATTTAGAAAATTAAGCTTTAAAAATGTGGCACTGGAGTTCCTTTATGAAAAGTTTTTATTTAAGAATATAATCTTGAAAAAGATATATAATTATTAGGTATTTCTATTTCTTCTTGTGTCGGTTTTAAATAGTAGTTTTCAAAGAATTTTCCATTTTATGTTTTTTTTCACAACTTTATGGAGTTATAATTGATATTCGAAAACACTGAACAGATTTAATGTATACAATTTTATGAGTTTGGACATATGTGTATATTATCACCATAATCAAATTAATAAAATATGGATTTCCTCCAAAAGTTTCATTGTGTATCTTTGGTTTATTTTATATGTATGTATAGTGAGAATACTTAATATAAAATTTATCCTCTTAATACAGTTTTAGCTCAGTAATCCATATTATTAACTATAGACACTATGTTTTATGGAAAGCATCTAGAACTTACTCATTTTATAAAACTGCAACTTAAGATTTTTAAATACATTCACATGAAATACTATGGTTCTTTTTATCTTTTTACTATGATCTATAATGAATTACCCTTTTTCTTTTATGACATTGATGGATCTTATTTTAATTAGTCTCACCTACGATGACAAATGTAAATATTCTTTCAAAGAACCAGTCTTTATATTTATTTAAATTCACTATTACAAAGGTGTTTTCTATTCCATTAATTTTAGCTCTAAATATGAACCCTATTATTAATGCTCATCTTAATATTTTATTTTAGGACTGAAAGTAGCCTTTTAGATAGCTATCCACCTGGGAGTTTCTCAATGCTCCTATGTCTGTTGCATTGTCCAAATCTCATATTATATTTCTGACTACTCAGTTGGTCTTTTGCATGTCCTGACTAGAACTGCATGTTCGGGTTCTCTGAGGCTCTGGTCTTTTCTGTCATTTCCTACCAAAATCACCATTGTTACTAAAAATTTTGCAGGCATGGCATTTTTTGAGCTCCACTCCAAATTAAGTGAGCCCCTTCAGACAGAAAAATTTCTGGTTTTCACAGCTTGTCTGGCCTCAGTCAGTGCTGACTGAGCTGGTGATGATAGGGCATAGGAACAACTCCATACAATAAATTTACCGAATCCCACTGTTCCTACTCAGAGTTCAATTGCTTCTTAAGAATAAATTCTCAATTTGTTATTTCTTTGATTGACTTTCAAAACCCCTATTTTTAAAAATTTTATCCAGTTAAAATTCCTTTTTTTAATTAATATAAGATTTTCCATTGTAATGAATGTTATTCTACTCTAATTAAATTCCTGCCCTCAAGAGCTTATGTTTTAAAAAACAGGCTATATCATTACTTGAGTTATAACTTCCTCAGAAGGTTTCTGGGTGAAATCTGAAAGCACCTTCCCCAGACCCATATGCAGAGTTCAGTGAGCGATCTCAGAAGAGGGATGACCACTCCAGATTGGTAGGTGGCAGGTTTAATAAGCAAGGAAATTTACTTATGAAACTTGTTTTAGGCAGCTGCAAGATGCATAGTTTTGACACCTACCTGCCAGAAGCTTAAAAGTGTATGTGGAAGCTCTCACAGGGTTCAGTCACATACATAGTAGTCCTTAACTTGGTTTGGTCACATACAAAAGAGTCCTTAACTGGTTTCAGACATGTACTCAGTCCAAATAGTGTCATCACCACATTGCTATCTCAAGTTTGTATTATTGGAGCAGCTTTTGTGAGCAGGGAAGGTAAGCTGAATGCACATTCTAAGGACAGAGGGGAGGAGTAGAAAGCCTTCAATGGCTGGTGTCCAGTTCATAAGTCAAACTGGTAGTTACGTCTTCCTGATGACCTTTCCCAACATCAGTGTATCAGCAAGCAAGAGAAAACCAACAGCTACTAGGTCAGAACAAATATTCCCCACTTTACACAACCTCTGGACTCACTGGAGGTACCAAGAAAGAGGTGTTTTGTTTTTTTTTCAGAATCACAGGGAATTTGGGTCAAATTCAAGAATTACACTTGGGTCTTAAGGGAAAGAGTAATTCTGGAGGCCTAAAAATCTTAAAAACATTTAGAAAACACATGAATTCTAATTTACTCAAAGTCTCCAAAGAAAAACATTTCAATTAGTGTTTAGATAGCTCCAAAATCCTATACTTAATCACTAAAGTTAAAAATCAAGTGAATACAATAGTGAAATCATTCTTACTTTAAATCTGTTTTATGAGACATTCAATATTTCCTTGCTACAATATTTATTCTGCATGGGGATATGAATCATTTTTTTTTTTCCTTTGTAGAATATCTAAAACTTTTAGTCAGATGCCCTTATTATATATACTAGAAGCCCGATGCACGAAGACTCGTACTAGAATGGGCTTTCCTTTCCCTGGCTGCCGGCACCGCCTTTTCACTCCAGCCCAACCCCTTTCCGCTCTGGAATCCGCCTCTTTCTGCTCCGGCCCCTCCTTCCCACGCTGCCAGAGGCCCTAAGAGACTGGGGGTGGGGCAGAATGCCTGCGTTGTCGCCATGGGGACGATGCAAGCATCCCGTCCCCATCACTCAGTGGCTGAGTATGCAAATTAACTGCCATCTTTGTTGGGTTAATTTGCATATCACTCCTGATTGGCAGGTGGTGTAGCGGAGGTATGGTCAGTTTACATGTTTGTCTATTATTAGGTAAGATACTAGAGGCCCAGTGCACAAATTTGTGCACAGGTGGGGTCCAGCTGCCTGCCCCTATGGGGGCAGATTGTGGCTGTGCTGGCCAGGGGGAGGAGCTGCGGGCGGTTAGTTGGCTGGCCAGCCCTACCCCGGATTGGGATTGGGGGGTGATAGGGGTGGAGCTGGCTGGGGGGAGAGGCAGAGATTAGCCAGTTGGCCCCACCTCTGATCAGGCTGGTTGGTCGGCCACAGTGGGTGTCATAGTGACCAGTTGTTCTGGTTGTTCCAGCATTCCAGTCACTGGCTTTTTATATATATAGATTCATTCATTTACTTTTTAAAAACAAGATTAAGGAGTTTGTTCATGTAAATAATCACATTAGTATAATAAATTGTCTTTTTTCTTTTGGCATAATAGCATGTTATTTTATTGAAAAGTCATCCTTAAGCATCTTTTTTTGCTATAACTTAATAAATATTAGATTACAAACATGAATCTATTTTAGTAAATGAATGTGCACTTCTTTATGTAGCCATTATATCTTAAATTGTATATTGTTAAATTTTATACACATCCATCGATAAACACACTGATACTCAAAACTTCAAATGTCTCAAATTCTAGTAATATCATCTGTTATGATGGTAAAAATGTGAACTACTAAGAGATTTAAAAACAGGATTCTGGGAAGTAAAATGAAGTTGGTGAGCTATATTCCCAAAACAACAAATAATGAATGCTGGGAAAACTTGCTCACTGCAAAGATCTAAAGTTCTTTTGTTGGATTATTCCCAGACTGGCAACCATTTGACATTGGTTAAGAGGCAAGTCAGAGATAGAAGTGACTGAAAAGAGTATAATAGAATGGAAATTAGCTTTAAGTTACAACTGAAGGAGAAAAAAAAGTGATCTTAGACACAAAGCAGTGATCTCATTTAAATCACAAAAAATTAATTAAGCATATCTAAGAACTATGGAGACATATAAGATATCCTATAAATTAGGCTCTATTTGAAATGAACTCTTGGGACCACTAGTAGTCTTCTAGTAGTTATATAATATTTACTTTATTAGTTTTCCCTTAAGTAGCTCTCTGTTGGAGAAAAATAAAAATAATATAGGTTATTTTATCTTTGCTCATCACACCAGAACTGCATGATTTCTTGTAGTTAGGACTTTTAGTTGTGTTGCTTTAATGTTACTTTGTTGTTTTTCTTTTCTTTTGCTTCTCCCTTTTCCCCATTCAATTAACATTTAATGTGCTTTGATTGATTTTCCTTTCACCATCCATTTTCAACTATAATTTAATTATCCATCATTATTGTGAGAAATAAATTTAAAAATCCATAAAATGAGTGAAATCAAGGTCTTCTTAAAAAGAAAATGCTTTAAGCAACATATCAAATATATTGGGTAGCTGATCAGAGCTTGAATGGAAAAGGACCCAAGGGGTGACAACAATAATCTTTTTTTTTTCAAATAAAATAATTAGGGTAAATTCAGAGATGATCATAAGATGGAAAGATGCTGTTTCCAGTAAAACGTTTACTATTTGAACTCTGCAATTGATTTCAAATTCAAATTGATTACAGACAATGAATAAAAGGGTGAATATGAAACAGAGCTTCTTAGTAACCCATAGAAAATCCATTATAGTTGTAGTTAATTGTTTTTGGTGTAATGTCTGTGCATGTTTCTATTTTGAAAACCTATTTCCTTGGTTACAATAAACTATAAAGGCATGTTTTGAATGCAAAGGATTATTCTATTTATTTCAATTTCATCATTTATTTATTTAATTTTGTCTACACAATTTGTAAATCTATAATAACTTTCTATTTTTCAATAATAAGCTCACATGAAAAGGAAGCTTAGTTCTAAAGGTAAAATCAAATCATGCCATTAGTTTCTAAAACAGACATTGAAATAAATGATATCAAGGAAATAATTTGTGTTTGTATTTTTATTTTAAATTACAAAGACTATATCAAATTGAAATCTTCTTTTAGTTGGGTTTCTAAAATAAATATTTAAGGTTACCGTAGTAGTTTTTACTTACTTAGCCTATGCTAGGGAGGGAGTAGAGTCTTTGCCAGTCTTTTGCTAAGATGAAACCCAGATGAAAAGGAATGAAGCCACAAAACTATTTTTCAGATTGTGATAGACAAAGAGAGCCTGCCATGACCCTCCTTCAAGACATGCTGTCCGCTTCCAAGGAGTGCTGTCAGCAGACAGCCTTCACCTGACAGTTCTCTAGGATGTACATCAGCTGCCTAGCTCACACCCTTCTGTAGTCAATGACTGAGCAAGGTAGAAATATAAAGGCCTGGCCATTTCAGCTCAACTGTGGTACAAGTTTGATGGATAATATTTGTTCCACAAATTTTCATAATTTAGTCAGAAGAGATCTAGACTATTACATTATCAAGCAGATCAAAACATTGATCCATTATATTGATGGTATCATGCTGATCCAGCAGGAGAAACAAGATATAGCTACTATTTCTCTATAGGTACAATGGATAACAGGAAATATAAATTTTAAAATACCATTCATGCCCTGGCTGAGTTGACTCAGTTGGAGCATCATCTGGAGCACCAAAAAAAAAAAAAAAAAGGTTGCAAGTTCCATTCCTGATCAGGGCACATACCTAGGTAACGGGTTTAATTCCTAGTCAGGTGCATCTGGGAGGTAGCTGATGAATATTTCTCTCTCACATCAATGATTTTCTCTTTCTCTCCCTTCCTCTCTTTAAAATTAATAAATATATCCTTGGGTGAGTATTAAAAAGTATATATATTAAAATACCATTCATAACAACAGCAACAAATACAAAATATATATATTATAGACTATAAGTTTAAACAGCCTATATACTATATTATATAGCCTTATTGCCTTCATCTAAACATTGGATAATCCTATATAATAAAGAGGTAATATGGAAATTGACCATCACACCAACACACAAGATGGCAGCCCCCCATGTGGACACAAGATGGTGGCCAAAAGATGACCGGCAGGGGAGGGCAGTTGGGGGGGACCAGACATGCAGGGGAGGTCAGTTGTGGGTGATCAGGCCTGCAGGGGAGGGCAGTTAGGGGTGACCAGACCAGCAGGGGAGTGCAGTTTGGGTGAGACAGGCTGGCAAGGGAGGGCAGTTGGGGGGGCCAGGCCTGCAGGGGAGGGTAGTTAGGGGCAACCTGGCCAGCAGGGGAGGGCAGTTTGGGGGAGACAGGCTGGCAAGGGAGGGCAGTTGGTGGGACCAGGCCAGCAGGTAAGGGCAGTTGGGGGCAACCTGGCCTGCAGGGGAGGGAGGGCAGTTGGGGGGGACAAGGCCTACAGGGGAGGGCAGTTGGGGTCAACCATGCCTGCAGGGGAGGGCAGTTGGGGGGGACTAGGCTGGCAGGGAAGGGCAGTTAAAGGCAACCTGGCCAGGAGGGGAGGGCAGTTGGGGCCTACCGGGCTGGCAGGGGAGGGAAGTTAGGGGCAATAGGGCCAACAGGGGAGCAGTTAGGCATCGATCAGGCTGGCAGGGGAGTGGTTAGGGGGTGATCATCCTAGCAGACAGAAGCGGTTAGGGGCAATCAAGCAGGCAGGCAGGCAAATGGTTGGGAGCCAGCAGTCCTGGATTGTGTGAGGGCTGTCCGACTGCCTGTTGGATCTGGCCTAAACCAGCAGTTGGACATCCCCCGAGGGGTCCCAGAGTGCAGAGGGAGCAGGCTGGGCTGAGGGACACCCCCTCTAGTGCACACATTTTATTCACTGGGCCTCTAGTTACATATAAAATCAATGAACAATAGTCTAAAAGAAAAAAAAAACTGTTTTATATGCTCTAAGGAATGTTTGAATAGTCTGGGATGTTTTACCTAGATTATAAAAACTTGAGAGATATTCCTCAAATCCAACAAGCTAGTTTATGGAAAATGGGGGAATGGAGAGTGAAGAGATGAAGATAATTGATATTTCTCTTAACAACCAAATGGCTTAACATTTCTCTTCTCATTTACTTATTTTAGCAAAAACTCTGAGGCAGTGTTTTCTCCAATGTTCAGATGAAAAAAATAAGGCTATATAATATAGCATATAGGCTCTTTAAACTTACAGTCTATGACCTCAAAGAGTAATGAACATAAGCCAAATAGGTCAAATTCCAATTTGAAATGAAGAATTTGTAATAGAGGTAACAGGTGAGGTACATGATAAGATCTAACAAAGATTTTAGATACCTTTTTAAGAACCATATTCAGGACCATAGTCATATAGAATCTGATTTTAGAATCATTGGTACTCTTAGATTTTGTGGAAATATATTTACTGATTGAATACCATCTTATGTAATAAAAGTGCAGCGACCAAACTGTGGAACGGTCGAACAACTGCCCATGGCCCCTTGCTCCAGCTGGTCCCACCCCTGAGCGACCCCAAGCACCCCTAAATCACTGCCTGGCTCCCTGAAGCATGTACATTTAGTGAAAGCACAAGAAAGTAATTATCAGTCCCTTCTGTCCCCAACCAGAGTCTCCAGAGGGCTTTGCTAATACTGCAGCCAAGGTGTGGAATTCTCCCTCCATGGCCCACAGCCTCAGGAGACTTTCCAAGTTAGCCTAAAAGGCAACCTAAGCATTAACTGGATGGCAGTCCTTTGCTGAGGAATGTAGAAAGGCTGGGTGGGGATTTTGTGAAATTGTGGTGCCTTGCAGATTAGGTGAGCTTTCAATCTCTCTCTAAAAGGGGTGGCAAAGAGGACCCACAGGCTGCCAGGAGCAACAGCAAAGGGTAGGCACATTCAAAAACAGAAAAACTTTTAAACAAACAGACATGAAGATCATATTGGGAAACTGAGGGCAGAGTCCAAGAAGAATGCAAAATCATTAAAGGGCCATCATCCATCTTGATATACGTTTGCAAACAACACATAAACAACTTCATCTCATGGCATGTGAAATGCAAAACAGTTCTGTGGTGGGGTGCTTTTTTTTTGTTTGTTTTTTGTCATCCTTAAAGTACAATTAGATCCAGCTGGGGGAAACCTATAGTTTCCAGCATTAGACTCCACAGCCTGCCTGACCCCTCGATGGGCCCCCATTTAGGCAGGCCCGCCGGACCCCACCCATGCACGAATTTGTGCACCAAGCCTCTAGTATGGTATAAAGTAGAGATTACATAATAGAGTTTTTTGTTATAAGCCTTTATTTTATAAGCACCGTATCAGTCAGGGCACAATCAAGAAATTAGAAATATACATAAGTATTTAATTTTAAGGACTTCCATGTAAGGAATTAGTTACATAATTAATGAAGGGGCTGAAAATTCAGACTGTATGTGATAAACTAGTCTAGAAAATAGCAATAGAAAGAAAATTAAAAATGTCCTAACACAGAAGAAATGGTGTTATTTGAGACCAAGGATAAGAGTCACTGGCAGAAGATTTAGTTTATTACTAAAGATTCTGTCCAAAAATAAAGGGAAGAGGGAGTGGAGACAGTGAGAGAGAAAGATTAGAATGAAAAACTAGGCTGCTTCCTTCTCCCTCCAACCCTCCAGTATTTGTGGTGCCTCTGCTTGGCCAAATACACAACTGTCCTGGAGCCTAGACAATTTTTTAAAATTTAAATTCTTTATTGTTTAAAGTATTACATGAGTCTTCTTTTTCCCCCATTGACCTCTCCCCAGCCACTCCCCACCCCCCAGCACATGCCCTCAGCCCCCTCGTGTCTGTGTTCATTGGTTATGCTCATATGCATGCATACAAGTCCTTTGGTTGATCTCTTCCCCCTCCCACCCCCCTCTGCTGCCTTCCCTCTTAGGTTGAATGGTCTGTTCCATGCTTCTAAGTCTCTGGCTCTATTTTTGTTCATTAATTTATGTTGTTCATTATATTCCACAAATGAGTGAGATCACGTGATGCTTACCTTTCTCCAACTGGCTTATTTCACTTAGCATAATGCTCTCCAGGCCCATCCATGCTGTTGCAAGGAATAAGAGTTCTGTCTTTTTTACAGCAGCATAGTATCTCACTGTGCAGCTGTACCACCATTTTCTAATCCACTCATCTGCTGATGGGCATTTAGGCTATTTCCAAATCTTAGGGATTATAAATTGTGCTGCTATGAACTTAGGGGTGCATATGTCCTTTCTGATTGCTGTTTCTGATTTCTTGGGCTATGTTCCTAGAAGTGGGATTACTGATTCAAATGGGAGTTCCATTTTTAGTTTTTTGAGGAAACTCCATACTGTTTTCCACAGTGGCTGCACCAGTCTGCATTCCCACCAGCAGTGCACGAGGGTTCCTTTTTCTCCACATCCTCGCCAGCACTTGTCATTTGTTGATTTGTTGATGATAGCCATTCTGACAGGTGTGAGATGGTACCACATTGTCGTTTTCATGTGCATCTCCCAGATGATTAGTGACTTTGTGCATGTTGTCATATGTCTCTCAGCCTGCTGTACGTCCTTTGCCCACTTTTTGATTGGATTGTTTATCTTTCTTTTGTTAAGTTGTATGAGTCCCCTGTAAATTTTGGAAATTAAACCCTTATCTGAGATAACATCGGCAAATATATGTTCTCCCATGCGGTGGGCTTTCTTGTTGATTTGTTGATGGTTTCTTTAGCTGTGTAGAAGCTTTTTATTTTGATGTTGTCCCATTTGTTTATTTTCCTGGAGCCTGCACAATTTATTGACATTCATCAGCTCTCCTGTGCTCCAGAGTAAATAGGAAAGGTGAGGAACAAACCTAAGGATCACAGCCCCAGAACTTGAACAGTGAGATGGATGGTGTGTTACTTTCAAGAGCAATCTTGAATGAGTCACTATCTCTGAGCCTAGATTGTTAGTTTTGAAAAGGGAATCTTACTTCAGAGAAGTAAGAAACTGTTCAGTTACACAATCGTAAGTGCATTTCTTTGTGTTTGGATGGAGAAAAATATAGAGAAAAGGGCCTAGTAGCCTAGTTTTTCAAATGCTGTTTGTTTCACAGTGATTTCATTACAATGAAAAATGGTTTTGATATATCATCGCTTTAAAATGAAATTGGTTCGGGGAAGCGAGTAAAGGTTGCATTTGTCCAGGTTACTAGGGGAATGGTGGTTTTCTTAAAGACATTTTATTAAGAAGTAACAAGTACATAACTGCAGCGCTACACTGGTGCTTTCTTTTCCAGTATATCATTCAGCTGTCTTCCTCACTTGCGTTGACGTGAATTCTCGGGGTCATAATGTGTAAAACTTTGCAGAAAAGTAAGAATGAGCTTGTTGTAGATAGTAGCAAAGGAAAAGAGAAAGGCAGCATGGCGGGAATGATTTCTCAAGTGTTATTGCTATATCTATTTTTTTCTTTTACAGATAGGAGTTTTAAATTACAAAAAAAATAGAACACTAGTTTAGGAACTATGCATGCAAAAGCATTGGACGTCATGTTATTTATCTGTCAAAATGTTATAGTGTCCCAACCTGAAGGAAAAGGAAATTCTCTTTGAGACAAATTGTAAATGTAGCTATCAAAAAGTAACATATGCACCAGGATGTAGAGCGTTAGAAGAAACTATATAATAATAAATAAAAGGGGGCTTATAGATTATTATATTGATTAGAAATGAAAGGATAGACACTAAATCCAATAGCACTACATGAATATTACAATGTCTCTTAAATATACAGCATTAACAGAGGCAAAGAGCTGAAATTAACAGAGGCAAAAAGCTGAAATATGTGGAATCTTAAAATAACCTCAAATTTTTATATTTTGGGATCATAGGGGAAGTATTGGGAAATGACAATTAGGCAAGCTATTATGACAGATGAGTAAAGTAGCAAGTACCTCTTTGGGGTCTTACTAATGAGGAAACAGATCATTAAAAGTGAGGAATAAGCCCCAGTTGATTATTGGCTCAGTGGATACAGTGTCAGCCCGTGGATTGAAGGGTCCTGGGCTTGATTCCAGTCAAGGTCAAGGGCACATACCTCGCTTGGTTGCAGGTTCCTCGATCCCTGGCCCTGGTCATGTGAGGGAAGCAACAAATCAATGTGTCTTTCTCACATCAATGTTTTTTCTCTGTGTCTCTCCCACTCCCTCCCACTTTCTGTAAAAAGCCACTCTCTGTAAAAAGCAATGGAAAAATATCCTCTGGTGAGGATTAACAACAACAACAAAAAAGTGAAGAATAAGAATAAAAAGTAAAATATGTGTTTTCAGGTATTTTTCATGAATTATTACTTTTATTTATATGAAGACTTTTTTTCTGTTGCATTGGATTCTAATAATGCTAGTTTGGCAACATCATTGAGTTTCTATATATTTTTACACTTCTTTAATATCAGTCTTGTTTATTAATGCAATGGGTCTATTAATTGAAGTAAAGCTCAATTTTTAAATGTAAATTCTCCTAATACTGTACAAAGACAGTTACAATGACTCCATAAGATAATATTTATACTTATTTTATAATATGAACACCAATTGGGTTGAGAAAAACAATTAGAAAAATAAATTAAATATTAATAATCTGTTTTTAGATTTTCATTTTATTTCTATATGATCTAGAAGGGAATATGTCAATTCCTGGGTAAATGTTAATGCTTGGTCAATTGATTTCAAATAAGTTAGGGCTGGCTGGAGGAATTAATTTTAGACAGACTCTCTAGAAGTCTATGATGTTCAAGTCCCTGACTTGAGTCTCATCCTAAAGACTGTCTACCAAACATCATCTCTTACATACTAGTTCCAGTTTGTTGCAATAACTCTTAAATGAAAACACCTAACACTCAGATAGTGTATGAACAGACATCACAAAGTCAATTGTATTTATCACCTCACTTATTTATAGAACTGAAAAAAATATATACAAGGGTATCAAAGCCTGCAGGTGTTTCGATGTATTAAACAAAAGATATATTTAATATGATACTAACTATAAATGAGAATCATGTTCTACAATGATCACTGAAAATGTTTTCATTCCAACATAGTCTGTATTTAATTAGATTATGCTGTTGGATTAATACATGAAGTTATAATTCACACCTAATCAGTTTTTTTTCTACCTGAAAACTCTCACTTATTATTGTGTTATTATGATAATTACTAGAGGCCCAGTGCATGAAATTTGTGCACGGGGGTGTGTGTCCCTCAGCCCAGCCTGCACCCTCTCCAATCTACATCCCTCCTCGAGGGATGTCTGACTGCCCGTTTAGGCCCGACCCCAGTAGCATTGGGCCTAAATGGGCAGTCAGACATCCCTCTCACAATCGAGAAGTCCTGGCTCCCAACTGCTTGCCTGCCTGCCTTCCTGATTGCTCCTAACCATCTCTGCCTGCCAGCCTGATCACCCCTAACCACTCCCCTGCCAGCCTGATTGATGCCTAACTGCTCCCCTGCCAGCCTATTTGCCCCTAACTGCCTTCCCCTACAGGCCTGGGTCCCCCCTAACTGCCCTCCCCTGCAGGCCTGGTCCCCCCCAACTGCTCTTCCCTGCAGGCCTGGGTTCCCCCCAACTGCCCTTCCCTGCAGGCCCAGTCATCCCCAACTTCCCTCCTCTACCAGCCTGGTCACCCCTAACTGCCCTCCCCTGCAGGCTTGATTGCTCCCAACTGCCCTCCCTTGCAGGCCTGATCCCTCCCAACTGCCCTCCCCTGCTGGCCATCTTGTGGAGGCCATCTTGTGTCCATATGAGGGCAGCCATCTTGTGTGTTGGAGTGACGGTCAATTTGCATATTACTCTGTTATTAAATAGGATAGCATAGAACACAAGTGCCTTTGTCACTAGCCACAGCAGGAACAGAAAAATTGCACATTTCCTTTAAGTAAACAATTATGTTGCTAAAGAAGAATGTCCATCTTATTTGAAATTATTTATTAATGATTTATTTATAGTATGAGAGAGGTCTGAGAATGATTTCCTGTAATTTCAAAGCCAAGTCGGCCTGTTACTGATGTCTGTAATTTACTCAGTAAGCAAATATTTCCCTACCAGCAACATTATATCCATCTTTATAAATATTTTTAGACACTGGAATACAGATATCATTCATTATATGGTCACATTATTGCTTTAAAATGTTTTAAAACACTACTAATGTGGACAGGAGGGAAATTTGCTAAGATGTAGAGTTAAAAGAATACTAGTATACATATTAATTTGGTGTTTTCATTTTGTCAATAAATTCATGGCAGTCTACTTAAGCCAACTTCTGTATGGGTTATAAGCAGATACATGCAGCTAAAATAATATAATGTACTCATGTTGAAACCCAAAATAAGCTATTTTTAAACATTTTTCATTAACTAATTTTCCTAACATCATCTGCTGATTTTTTTAAAGAACAAGAATAGTAAAGATAGAAAAAAAAAAATCATGAGGATCTAATGTCCAGCTTGGCTACTATAGCTAATAATACTATATTACATATTTGAAAGTCGCTAAGAGTAGATCACAAAAGTTTTCATCACAAGAAAAAGAATTCTGCAACTATTTATAATAACGGATGTTAACTAGACTTACTGTGGTGATCATTTCACAATATATACAAATGTCAAATTATTCTATTGTACACCTAAAGCTAATATAAAGTTTTACGTCAAGAATATTTTAATAAAAACCAAATGTAAAAAAATTAGAAAAGACACATAACATGAAAATGAGGGTATAAGAAGAATGGATGTATTACAAATGTGGAATAATATTTTAATGATATGTGTTTCTAATTTTTTCAACTAATTACAAATAATAAGTAGAATGTTGAAGAAAAAAAATGTTCCAGCCCGGCCAGTGTGACTCAGTGGTTGAGCATTGACCTATAAACCAGGAGGTCACAGTTTGATTCCTGATCGGGGTACATGCCTGGGTTGTGCTCTCGATCCCTGGTGTGGGGCATGTGGGAGGCAGCTGATCAGTAATTTTCTCACATCATTGATGTTCCTCTCTCTCCCTCTCCCTTCCTCCTTAAAATCAATAAAAATGTATTAAAAGAAAATGCTGGGAGAGAAAATAATCTTTAACTTTTTAACAGTTAGTCTTCTAAAATGCAAATATCCTTAATAGTTAAGAATCTGAATATATCTTAAGTGTGCAGTTCAGCCCACAGAAATGTCTGAAAGTCAGAGAATGTTTGAACAGTGTGGAATTAAAACTTTCCAATAACTCTCTTAAAATAGTAATCCTAGTGTACTGCAGATCAACTTGAGTTATTCACAAAGCTTAAAGTGTAGTCCAACCTCTACATTTTTTTAGACAAAATAGAGTTTAATTTTTTTGTAAAAGATCCATGTTATAAAGAAGGACATCAGAGATATGTTGTAGAATAATTATAGTGTCATGGAAAAGGGAGAGAAAAATAATTTTGAGTTACACAAGAAATTATCACTTAGCATATGTTTCCATCAAAACAACAGAAGCCACTTTTTTAGAGCCAGGCAAGTTTTAACATCAGTACCAGATAATTTTAAGAAATAGTTCAGAAAATTTTAAGAATTTCTAAAAGATTCAATGAAAATGGGATTAGATCAATTTAAATATTGATCATCATGTGTTTCCCTAAGAAGGTTCCTGCTTGGGAAGTAAAAATGTCCATACACGGAATCTAGCATTCTTTAATACAAATAACCCTCTCATGGATAATCAGGGGAACAAATCACATGACTTCAGGAACTGTGATCATGTGCTACCCCAGTAGTTCTCAAATAGGGTATGTGTCAGAATTATGCTAGATTGACCCAACCGGCAATCTGAGCTTTCCTGATTCAGTTGGTCTGGTATGGTAACCTGACAACCTGCACTCCTAACTAATGCCCAGGTGATGCCACTGCTGATGGTCTGGAAACCACACTTAGGGAGCCATTTCTCACTCACACACAGGAGCCCCTTGATGATGTCTGCCTCACCTGGCAAAGACACCACTCAGGAATGTAGAGATGTGATTGCTATAGCTTCCTGAATACAGTGTAAGCTATACAATAGGTCACACTCTGAATCTGAATCCCTCTCTGATACTTACTGTGACTTTGGGAAATAAATTCTGAAGCGTTTTTTGTATTTACCTATCAAATGTTGATAAAAAATCTACAACTGAGCCCCCGGTTATAATTAAGATAATCTACATGGAGCCAGCAAAATGGCCATGCAATAATTAGTATTTAATAAGTATTGGCTACTTTCATTATTAATGGTGGCTATATTCTTAATGATGACTTTAGAATGCAATAACTCAACTAATCTTAGGCCACAAAACAAACAGGAAACATAAAAATTCTCAGAATTTCTCCAAAAAGTCATAATTTCCATAAGGGTTAATTTCTTTTCTTTCAAAAAAAGTTAAACTATTTTTATGCTTTTTAAAATAAAATTTATTTTTATAAGTTTGGATTTACAGAAAAATTGTGAAGATAGAACAGTTTCCTATGCAGTTTCCCCTATTAACATTTTACATTGGTATGACACCTATGTTACAGTTAATGAATCCATATTGATTCATTAGTATTAACTACAATCCATACATAGTTCATTCACATTTCCTCAGCACTTACTTAATGCTCCTTTTCTCTTTTAGAAACTCAAATATAAGTTGCTTTTTTTATTGTCTAAAGTTTTACATATGTCTCCTTTTTTCCCAATTGACCCCCCCAGCCATTCCCACACCGGGCAAGCCCCCACCACCCCAGTATCTATGTCCATTGGTTATGCTAATATGCATGTATTCAAGTTCTTTGGTTGCTCTCCAACCCCACAACCTCCCCTGCTATTTGTCTGTGGGTCTATTTTTGTTCATCAAATTATGTGGATCATTATATCCCACATATGAGTGAGATAATGTGATAGTTATCTTTCTCTGCATGGCTTATTTTGCTTAGCATAATGCTCTCCAGTTCCATCCATGCTGTTGCAAATGGTAAAAGTTCCTTCTTTTTTACTGCAGCATAGTATTCCATTGTGTAGATGTTCCACCGTTTTTAAATCCACTCATCAGCTGATGGGAACTTAGGCTGTTTCCAAATCTTAGCTATTGTAAATTGTGCTGCTATGAACATAGGGGTGCATATATCCTTTCTTATTGGTGTTTCTGGTTTCTTGGAACATAATCTTAGAAGTGGGATTACTTCTAGGTCAAATGGCAGTTCCATTTTTAACTTTTTGAGGAAACTCCTTACTGTTCTCCACAGTGGTTGCATTCCTACCAGCAGTGCATGAGGGTTCATTTTTCTACACATCCTCACCAACACTTGTTGTTTGTTGATTTGTTGATGATAGCCATTCTGACAGGTGTGAGATGGTACCTCGTTGTTTTGATCTGCATCTCTGGGATGATTAGTGACTTTGAGCATGTTTTCATATGTCTCTCAGCCTGCTGTATGTCCTCTTTTGAAAAGTGTCTATTTAGGTCTTTCGCCCATTTTTTTATTGGATCGTTTATCTTTCTTTTGTTAAGTTGTATGAATTCTCTGTAAATTTTGGAGATTAAACCCTTATCTGAAATAGCATTGGCAAAGCCATTATGCTCAATTAATATTTGACAAAGGGGGCAAGAGCATACAATGGAGTCAAGACAGTCTCTTCAATAAATGGTGCTGTGAAATTTGGTCAGATACATGCAAAAAAATGAAACTAGATCACCAACATACACCATACACAAACTCAAAATGGTTAAAGGACTTAAATGTAAGATGGGAAACCATAAAAATCCTACAAGACTCCATAGGCAGCAAAATAGCAGACATGTCGTAGCAATATCTTTACCAACACAGCTCCTAAGGCAATGGAGATTAAGGAAAAAATAAACAAATGGGACTACATCAAGATAAAAAGCTTCTGCACAGCTAAAGAAATCATCAACAAAACAACAAAAAAGCTCACTGCATGGAAGAACATTAAAATATGTTTTTATTGATTTCAGAGAGAGGAAAGGAGATGGAGAGAGGTTGGAAACATCAATCATAAAAAATAATCATCAATCAGATGTCTCCTACATACTCCCTACTGGGGATCTAACCCAAAAATCAGGCATGTGCCTTCACCAGGAATCGAACATCTACCCCTGGTTCATGGGTCGACACTCAACCACTGAGCAACACTCTCCAGGCTCTCTCTCTCTCTCTCTCTCTCTCTCTCTCTCTCTGTCCTCACACACACATTGTATAGCTCTGTCCTCACACAGACATTTCCGTTTTCAGTAGAAGGAGGGACAAAGAACTTCATCCATTTGTGTCCATACACAGAGCATCAGATAAATAAAAATAAGCAACCAGTAAGGTTTTTCCTCACATAATTTCTTCCTTTCTTTCTATGAGGAAGTCAAACATAAACCTTTCTGAAAATAAATTTATATGAAATGGAAACTTCCCTTTTACATTTGCCTAAGTATTTGAATATAGAAAACCAAATAATAGTCCACTTGACTATTTTTTCACTTTTAAAGATTAACAATGTAAAACAATAATGCCATGCATGTAAAATTCTTTAGAAATCCAATGCAAGTGTCATTTTAAGGAATCGTAACGAAGACCATTGTAAGAACTTAACTTACATTGAGAGATCACCAGTGAATATGTTAAGACAGAGACAGGGAAGCATCAATCAGACTATCAAACCTCAGAGGGAAGGTAGGGGAGGGTGGGGATAAGGGGGAGAGATCATCCAAAGGACTTGTATGCATGCATATAAGCCTAACCAGTAGACACAGACAACAGGGGGGTGAGGGCATGAGTGGGGGGGTGTTGAGAAGGTAATGGGGGAATGAGAATAAATATGCAATACCTCAATGAATAAAGAAATTAAAATGAAAAAATAACTAAGTAAAAAAAAAAAAAAAAGACTGACACAGAAACACTTATGTAGCCTAATTTTAGCTGTACTTATTCTAAAATTTTCAATTCTTTGCTTCCTTCTGCATCTTGACTATAATAATTCACAACTTCGTTCACTTATCAATGTCAGCTTCCTGACCAATCTTGACTGAACTTATCTGTGAGCTATTAACTATTTAGAAAACACTATTAGAAAAGGATATTACTATAAAGATTGAGAATATTAAAAACTTAGGTCTCACTTTACTGAAAAATCAGTATTACCTAGAAATATTATTTGTTCATTGATGGACCATGACTCTATTTAATGCATCAGAGGTTTTAATATTTGTCTACTATCCTCCAACCCTACTTTACTACCTCTGTCCTATCTCTTATCAAAAAAGAAATCCCTTAATATTTTTTTACTAAACTTGCATTCTACTTATACATGTCCTCATCCCTTCTTTTATAATAAAAGGACATATCACCAACTAAAGCCAATTCTTGAAAAAATATAAAACCCCCATTTTTATGCAGAATTATTTCAATAGCAAAGACATGGAAACAACCTAAGTTTCCACTGATGATTAAATGGATGAAGACAATGTGATACATATACAGATTTGAATATTATTCAGCCATAAAAATAATGAAATCTTGTCATTTGCAACATGCTGGATCTTGAGGGCATTATAATAAGCGAAATAAATTAGACAAAGACAAATATTGTATGATCTCACTTATATGTGGAATCTGAAAAAAAAAATGATCTCATAGATACCAAGAACAGATTGCCTGCCAGAGATGGAGGATGAGCGATTAGCAAAATGGTGAAGATGATTAGAATTTTACAGTTATAAAAATAAGTGTCATGAGGATGTAATATGCAGCATGGTGACTATAGTGTTATATAGTTGAAAATTGCTAAGGTTGTAAATCTTAAAGTTCTCATAACAAAAAAAATTATAAATATTGTGATGATGTTAACTAGACTTGATCATTTCACAATATATACAAATATTGAATCATAATGAGGTATACCTGAAACTAATATGATGCTGTATGTCATTTATACCACATTTTTTTAAAAGATGTAGTTTAAACTTTTCCTCTTTTATGGAGATGTCCATCTATTATTTTGCCTGTTCTCTCTGGCTCAAAATTCCCTACTGATTTATCTTCATAACATCAAACATTCTTACATCTTTCCCATTCAAAAATGAATATCCCATTTATACACAAACACAAACACACACATGGTATTCATGATTTCAGATACTTTCTGAGCTAATGCCTTTATCTTTCCTTTAATTTATTTATTCCTCAATCCTCTGCAATCTGCCTTCTATTTCTACCACTAGAACAAGACTTCTCCAACTAATATCATAAACAACATAGCTTTCTTCAAGTGAGTCTTATTAATATTTTGATTCTAAACTTGCTTAAATCTACTGAAGTATTTTGAAGAGTTTAAGTATGTTATTGAAAAGATTTCTACTTTTAGGTTTAAAGATATCAACTTCATAATCTATAATAATAAAAACCTAAGTGACCATCGCAACTGAACGGAAGACCAGAACAGGCTGTGTGGGGTGATTAGGCCAGCAGGGGCTTAGTGAGGAAAAACCAAACGACTGAGCAACAGGCTGCGTAGGGCAACCAGGCCCGCAGGGGGGACAGTTGAGGACTGACCAGGCTGGCGGTGGGGTGAGGGGGGAGGTTGGGAACAACCAGGCCAGCAGGGGGGGCAGTAAGGGGCAACCAGGCTGGTTGGTGGCAGTTAGGGGCAATCAGGCCGGTGGGGGCGGGGGCAGGCAGGTGAGCAGTTAGGAGCCGGTGGTCCGGATTGTGAGATGGATGTCCGACTGCCAGATGGACATCCCCTGAGGGATCCTGGATTGCAGAGGGTGCAGGCTGGGCTGAGGGGACCCCCCGTGCACGAATTTCGTGCACTGGGCCTCTAATAGATATATAGAGGCTTAGTGAGGGACAACCAAATGACTGAGCAACAGGCTGCATAGGGCGACCAGGCCCACAGGGGGGACAATTGAGGATTGACCAGGCTGGTGGGGGGTGGGGGGGGAGGTTGGGGGCAACCAGGCCAGCAGATTATAATATTATATATATCTTTAATAACAATAAAAATCATATGATAAATAGGATGAGGTATTCATTAATTCACTCATTTGTCCATAAATATTTATTGAACATATATGATAGATGGCCTAGAAACTAGGTTGGTTGTTCGGACTGAAATGATGTTTATCACAGGTGCAGAAATTATTCAATTGCATTTATGGCATAAAGAAAAAAATGAAAATAGAGCCTAAAACAGGATTCTATAACTAGAGTAACTATCTACTCTGAGGAATCACAAAGAGCTTCTCAGAGCATTGAAGGAGGTGCCAGAGTAAATTTAGTAAGAAAAAAAAACATGGGCAAATGTCTTGAGGAAAAATTAGCAAGGGGAATTATAGGAATTGAAAGAAGACCAGTGAGGTTGAGATATATAAGCCTCATTTCTGCTTTGAGATGAGGCCAGAGAACTAGGTAGAACATTGCTTATTCGGGGTCTTACAGATCAAGTGATTTGGCACTTTACAGCATGAACTTGCAATAAAACTGTACAAATTAAGATTCATGAAAACTCTTTTTTGTAAGGAGGAGTAGAGATTCACTGCCTCTGTGACATTGATGATGGTCTTTAACAGTTTTTTCAGGCAGAGGAGGGTGATAGTTGATGACATTCAGGACACATCAGTGTCGTAAGCCGATAAGTCAGAAAAAAAGTATAATAAAGTTCTCAGTGGAGGTATGATCTCATGCTTTCTAGAGCTGGCATTCTGCCAGTGGGACATTGTGACTCCTTTCTGTGTTCTGCACTATTCCTTAGGCTACACTTTTCTTTATTCTGAAAGAAATCTGAGAAGTGAATGTTTTAGTCACCAGATACAAGTAAATGCATAACCATTGTTTTAAGAGAAAAATCAAAATAAAAGATATTTCAGAATACATGATGAATGTGATTTTATAATTAAAATTGCATGTATTCATAGAGATTTAAATAATGCTTTTCTTTGAAATCTGGGTTTATGATATATAATTTTTAAATAAGTATTGTTCACCAGAAAGCAAGAGCCCAATTTAAGAAAAGTGGTGTGATCTTACCTGATACTCTTTTTACTGCCTGCTTTTAAGATAAACTGGAACTAGAGGAAGAAAATATTTCTTCACTGTGGGGAAAACTTTAGTTGCGGCCTGTACTCAAACAACTGGAGATAACTAAAGACAGCTGTTCGAAGAAGCTTGAGGTGGCTCAAAACAAGAAAGCGATTGGCATCTTCTTTGATCCTGGATGTTGTTTAAGTCTTATAGACCCCAAGGGTCACTTTCATTTGCAGTTGTCAGTTAGTTGTTGTTTTTTAATAAATTAGTAAAATGCTGTGTGGAATTAGTGAGTGTGATGTCTTAACTCTGAGTTAAAGTTGAGTTTTTTTTGTAATTGTTCCAGTAAAAATTAAACCTATGTCCAGTCCACATCTGTCCCATGGGGTGTTTAGTTTCAGGAATTGAAATATAGAGGAGAGTGAAAAGCCTTGAGCATATGGATCTGAGAAAACTATTCTTAAAGTCATTTGAGATGATTCTACAAATAGTTCCCAGAAATGACTAAGGATGACTTTTTAAAATTATTAATCTCAGGTCAGTAGACTAGATTGGCACATGTACTAATCTAGATAAAAAGAAAACATGATTAGTTTAATATGCATATAAGCAACATATGGTAAATTAAGAGACATATGTAGATATCTCCCATGATGAAGAAATTCTAATTATTTATGTTTTTAAAAAAATTATAAATGCATACCAACACTTCTATCTACTTCTTGTGTGTGTCTTATGACAGAAGGCTATTTAATGGTCACTATCTCAGGAAAAATATACTAAGAAAGGAATAAGAGCAAGGACAAACAGTTTAATATTTGTTATTAAAAAAAAAACATAACTAAAATAGTTACTCTACAGTGAAAAATTCCCTCAAAGCCACTTTGGACTGAGGACAGAAGGGAGTGGGCAAGTGTGTGGAAGTTGTAAAAAACATGCGTTTACACATATCTAAGATGATTCTTTCTCTCCGTCTTTATACCTTAAAGGAACATGACAAATGGGTCAGTTTTTACGAATGAAAAAAGAGAAGCAGGAACAGAGATTACGTCAAGAATAAGTTAAACTTTCCAATTTCATGTAGTTTTCATTTTTCATTTTCTGAGAAAATGTTTTTATTCTGGCAATCTTTCAAATTCATTATTTTTTATAATTAACATGTTAAATGTATATATTATATTATAATCCATCTAGAGCCCCAGTGCATGAAATTCGTGCACTTGGGGGGGGGGGGTGTCCCTCAGCCCAACCTGCACCCTCTCCAATCTGGGACTCCTCGAGGGATGTCTGAATGCCTGTTTAGGCCCGATTCATAATCCAGGACTGCTGGCTCCCAACTGCTCACCTGCCTGCCTGACTGCCCCTAACCGCTTCTGCCTGCCATCCTGATCACCCCCTAAGCACTCCCCTGCCAGCCTGATCGACGCCTAACTGCTCCCCTGCCAGCCTGATCATCCCCAACTGCCCTCCCCTGACAACCCGGTCATCCCCAAATGCCCACCCCTGCATATTCCCTCTTTATTAGATAGGGTTTTTAAGATGGCTGCCCCCATGTGGTCAAAGATTGCTACCCCAATGTGGACACAAGATGGCCACCACAAGATGGCCAGCAGGGGAGGGCAGTTGGTAGGGACCAGGCCTGCAAGGGAGGGCAGTTGAGGGCGATGAAGCCTGCAGGGGAGGGCAGTTAGGGGTGACCAAGCTGGCAGAGGAGGGAAGTTGGGGGCGACCGGGCCTGCAGGGAAGGGCAGTTGGGGGCAACCGGGCCTGCAGGGGAGGGCAGTTTGGGGCAAACAGGCTGGCAGGGGAGCAGTTAGGCATCAATCAGTCTGGCAGGGGAGTGGTTAGGGGGTGATCAGGCTGGCAGGCAAAAGCTGTTAGGGGCAATCAGGAAGGTATGCAGGTGAGCAGTTGGGAGCCAGCAGTCCTGGATTGTGAGAGGGATGTCCGACTGCCCATTTAGGCCTGAGCCTACTGGGATGGGCCTAAATGCGCAGTAGGACATCCCTCTAGGGGTCCCAGATTGGAGAGGGTGCAGGCTGGGCTGAGGGACAAACCCCCCCGCCCCGTGCATGAATTGTGTACATCGGGCCTCTAGTATAATATAATTCCATATAGAAAAAAATGACTTCAAAGTTGTATTCAGTTTTGAGGTCCAGGTAGCAGACTATCCATTGATATTTGTATTTTCATTCAAATATTTCGATTGCTAGAATAGTAAATAAGTGCATGTGACACAAATGTATAAGGATACCAAGTTTAAGAGGAAGCCCAATCAGTTAAGCAGAATTTTTTTATGATTTTATGGAACACAGAAAGCTGATGTATTTGTCACTCACACATATATATATAAATAAATAAAATATATATATATATATATATATATATATATATATATATATATATATATTAGAGGCCAGGTGCACGAAATTCGTGCACTGGGGAGGGGGGTGTCCCTCAGCCCAGCCTGCACCCTCTCCAGTCTGGGACCCCTTGAAGGATGTCCGACTGCCCGTTTAAGCCCGATCCCACCAGGATCGGGCTTAAACGGGCAGTCGGACATCCCTCTCACAATCCAGGACTACTGGCTCCCAACTGCTCACCTGCCTGCCTTCCTGGTTTCCCCTAACCGCTTCTGCTTGCCAGCCTGATCACCCCCTAACCACTCCCCTGCCAGCCTGTTTGCCCCTAACTGCCCTCCCCTGCAGGCCTGGTCACCCCTAACTGCCCTCCCCTGCAGGCCTGGTCAACCCTAACTGCCCTCCTCTGCAGGGCTGGTCCCCCCCCCAACTGCTGTCCCCTGCAGGCCTGGGTCCCTCCCAACTGCCTTCCCATGCAGACTTGATCACCCCCAACTGCCCTCCCTTGCAGGCCTGGTCCCTCCCAATTGCCCTCCCCTGCTGGCTGGACATCTTGTGGTGGCCATCTTGTGTCCACATGGGGGCAGCCATCTTGTGTGTTGGAATGATGGTCAATCTGCATATTACTCTTCTATTAGATAGGATAGAGGCCTGGTGCATGGGTGGGGGCCAGCTGGTTTGCCCTGAAGGGTGTCCCAGATCAGGGTGGGGGTTCCCTTGGGGCATGGGGCGGCCTGGGTGAGGGGCCTGTAGTGGTTTGCAGGCCGGCCACGCCCCCTGGTGACCCAAGCGGAGGCCCTGGTATCTGGGGCTTATTTATCTTCTAAAATTGAAACTTTTAGCCTGGAGTGGAGCCAAGCCTTCTGCTTGCTCCGTGGCGGCTGCCATTTTTTTGGAGATTTATGTATCTTTTATAATTGAAACTTTGTAGCCTTAAGCGAGGCCTGGGCCGGCCAGGGTGTGTGGAAAACTTGGCTTCCTCCATCACCGGGGGCAACCATAGCCTCCTGCTCTTTCCAGCTCCATGGCTGCCACCATTTCTGTTGGGGTTTATGTATCTTCTATCATTGAAACTTTGTAGCCTTGAGTGGAGGCCTAGGCTGGCAAGGGCAGGCAGAAAGCCTGGCTTCCTCCATTGCCAGGGAAACCTAAGCCTTCCTCCTGCTCTCTGTGGCTGTAGCCATCTCGGTTGGGTTTATTTGCATATTCACTCCTGATTGGCTGTTGGGCGTGGCTTGTGGCCATGGCTTGTGGGTGTAGCGGAGTGATGGTTAATTTGCATATTACTCTTTTATCAGATAGGATTAGTTGAACTCCAAATATGTACTGGAGAAAACAACCACAAATATGAAATTTATTCTGCCTGGTGCACAAGTGGTAATTCTTTAAGCTTAGAAGTTATAGGCAAGTTTAGGGAGAATTATTAATGAAGGACATTTCATGCAAAACTTGTTTGAATAAGCCCCATCACCACTTGACTATCTTACCTACAGGCAGAGGACATTTACAAGGCTATTTACATTTTAGCAAAAAAGAAGAAAGGAAAGAAAGAAAGAAAGAAAGAAAGAAAGAAAGAAAGAAAGAAAGAAAGAAAGAAAGAAAGAGAGAGAGAAAGAAAGAGAGAAAGAATGACAGGAGAAGAAAGAAAGAAAGAAAGAAAGAAAGAAAGAAAGAAAGAAAGAAAGAAAGAAAGAAAGAAAGAAAGAAGAAAGAAAGAAAGAAAGAAAGAAAGAAAGACCAGGGAATGGGAAAGGGAGGAGATGGAGGTGAAGGGAGGAGTGAGAGAAAAACAACAACAACCATAGTTTTAAAAATACATTGTATAATTTGTCTTAGAAGGGCAAGGTCTAAAAGTAAGGTGGAAATATCTAAGAGAAAAGGGGAATGTGTGTGTGAGTTCAATTTCAAATTTCCAATCTGGAGAGTTCATATATATAGAGTGTCCCCCCAAAATATATAAACATATATATTTTTTGATAGCTGAACTGATGTTTCTTTCTTTTCAGGTTATTAATTGGAATTAATAATTATTCAAAATGTGTATACATTTTTGGGACACTGTATATGTTGTCAAAAATAGAGAAATCAATTATTGAAGGGTGGAGTCACTTCAATAATGCATTCATCTTAATAAAAATTACTTCTAAGTAATTAGGAGAAAGCGAGAGAGAGAAAGATGAAAAAGAGAGAGAAGGGAGAGAACTCACTACAGATCCATAGATAGTGCATAGACCTAAAGAGTAATTTCTCCAAGTGAAAATTTGAAGAACGAAAATTGCTTTTCTCTCAATCATTTTAGTTTAGTTCCTTGGTGACTTTCTGAGTGTGAGCATCTCCCTCCTACCACTTTTGAGTGCAGCATTTAAAGAGGATGTATTTTCAATTTAAACAAATGAACCTAGACACAAACCACCTACTTTATATGGTAGTCTAAACATGGTAACCAGTATATTCCAAAGTGAAGGAGGATAAAACACTATTATGAAGTATCTAAGAAAATTAATTTTCATCTCCTAGATGTTAGTTACTCTATAAATGTGCAATGATAATTTTGACTACAAGAAAATTTTATCTCAGATGACTAAACATTTTTTTCAAGATTTTAACAATACTGATAAGTGTATTGTTTAAAGTATTACTCAATGGTAGAAATGTTTTCTTTCTAACTGTCCAATTAGATAGCCACATGCCACATGTTGCTGGTGAGCACTTAAAGTATGGCTATTGTGGCTGAGGAGCTAAATTTTAATGACATTCATTTGGTATTAATTATTGTGAATTCAAGGAGTCACATATGGCTTAGTGGCTACTGTGTTGTACAAGGCAGTCTTACAATATACTAAAAACTGATGTAATAATTGAATCAGTATACAGAAAAGGGAAAGAAACTTAGTTTAGTTCATGTCATTTAGTAATCACCAAGTTATAAATATACTAGATAGAGGCCAGGTTCATGAATTCTTGCAGTGGGGTCCGGGAGGCTTGCCCCACTCTGGGCCCATCAGGGCCCACAGGCCCGGGGTAGGGGCCTGTAACAGTTGGCTGGCGGCCCCGCCCCCATCAGGCTGGTTGGCATGTCGCAGTGCATGTCATAATGACCAGTCATTTAGGTCCTTCTGGTCCTTCCAGTCGCTTGGCTTTATATATATAGACTAGAGGCCTGTGTCATGAAATTCGTGCATGGAGGGGGGGGTCCCCTCAGCCCGGCCTGCACCCTCTCCAATCTGGAACCTCTCGGGGGATGTCCAACTGCCTAATCCAGCAGTCGGACATCCCTCTCATAATCCAGGACCGCTGCCTCCTAACTGCTCACCTGCCTCCTGCCTGATTGCCCCTAACCGCTTCTGCCTGCCAGCTTGATTGTCCCCTAACTGCTTCCTTGCCAGCCTGATCACCCCCAACTGCCCTCCCCTGCCAGCCTGATTACCCCTTACTGCCCTCCCCTGCTGGCCTGATCACCCACAACTGCCCTCCCTTGCCACAACCCGCCTCATCTGCCAGGACCCGCCTCCTACATGCAAGGCTGTGGAGACGCCGGGACCGGCCTCCTCCACACTGTGAGGAGCCATGGGACCCCCAGGCCTCACAGCGCAAAGTGGCTGCCAGGCCCTGCCTCCGCTGTGCACATGGCCATCTTGTGGCAGCCATCTTGTTATGACGTTGCATGTGAGGGTGCGAGGACAACCTAGACTTTTATTAGTGTAGATTGCATGTATTTTTATTATAATAGTTTACAAAATAAATGTATTTTCAGAGCATCACCCATGTTAGGCACTTTTCTCACGTTATGTTTTTATCACCACAGCAGTACTTATGAATTATATTCATACTCTTATTTAATATATAAATGAATCCAAGAATGGGTAATAACTTTTGCAAGACTCTTGAAACTAGAGGAGATGATGCTATCTAGTGAAATACATGGCATATAGAAATTATTTAGAAAATGGCTTTGTAAATGAATGAATGAAGAATGAATGATAGGAATATAAAGAAGTTTGCATTTGGAGGGTAAAGTTGTGTCAATTTGCAGTATAGTATATAAATACACACCTATTTAATTTTGAGGTATATAAAATTCTTTTTCTTTATTAATCTACCTCATTTAATAGTAGAAAAACAGCTACCTGAACTTGGAGCAAGATAATGAGCCCCTCTTACAGGTATTCTCCTTGATTTAAAATGGGAATGGAAATACAGAAATGCAAAGGTTAAGATGAGAAGACTAAAAATTTAAAAAGCCTCAAATAACACCTAAAATACAAGAAAATCAAGAGGATTTTAGCAAATATTACATTATAGTTATACATGATATAAATATAAATTATACATTACATAATATAGAATAACTATTTTATAACATACATAATAAAAATTGTAACAAAATGCTTTTATTTAATTAAGTCAGAATTTAGAACATAGTACCATGGTTATTGGAACATGAACATTTCCTGGTTTGGTGTAACTGCATCTCTGAATATATGATCTTTCATTTTTGCACTTATATTGTACTGACCTTTTAACCTTTCATTACTGAATTATAAATTTAAATCTGATTCATAGCTCTTTGATATTTCAGTGCATTTTTTACTTTTCTTTTAAGATTTCCCTTATATTAAATATATCTGTCATAGACACACTGTCGCTGGGTAATAGCCTCTTTATTTTAAAAATGAATCACACTATATTATTTGCTCATATCTCTAACACATTTCATTTCATTTCTGTGTCTCTCTGTTTTTAGTGGTTTTCAAGGCTGACAATTTAGGATAATAAGTTATTTTAGTTAAAAGCCTGTTTACTATCTTTCCTGAATCAATGTGACTGAGGATGTGGTGGGAGACTTTTTCAATATGAAGCAAATTCAATACCAGAGATATAGAGCTATGAGTTGGTGTCATGCTGGAACTCAGCTGTAGCAATGCCCTGTGGGGCTCTGTGTGATCACTGATCCCTTTGTTCTGTTTCCTGGATATTGCTAATGTTTATGGACCTGCATTAGATGACAGTAAATTGATCTAGATTGAAATTATTTTTCACTCTTTTCTCTGCTTCTGAAAATGATGCTCATTCTTCAAGGCATGACTGTGTTACCACTGCTTTTTATTCCCCCAATATTCTTTTATTAATATTATTCATTTCAAGCAAATTTTATTAAGAATAATACTAGATATTGAAAACAATGACTACTATATATTAACCATTTAATACATATCAAGATGTAGGCTAACTACTTTGTTTTTTTTTTTGTGTGTGTGTGTGTGTGTGTGTATACACACATATACAAATAATTTACATGTGTACATAAATATATGTATAAAATAAGGTTCTCATATTGCCCTTTTATACACATCTCTATCCCCATCCATAACCACTGGAAACTGCTAATCTGTTCTCCGTTTCTACAATTATGACATTTCAAGAATGTCATATATATATATATATATATATATATATATATATATATATAATATTATATTATTTATATATTTATGTTTTCAAAGTAATGTTGCTCTATTTCAAGTGACAAAACTGACTTTTAGAAGAATTATGTCCTATGCCCCACATATATAGTACACAATTGCTTTAATAACTTTCATAATTAGGAACAGTAAAAATATTAAAAGAAACACTTCATGAATTAGGAAATGAAAACATTATTCATGTACATAATAAATTGTCTAACCTTAGTTAGACTTTCTAGTCATAAAGGCATTGAAGAGCCACCCTGCTTCACTCTGCTTCTTTCTATGCTTACTTTGCTTTGCTATAGAATGTTGCATGTAAGGTTCAAAGTCCTACACAACTGGTTGAAAATAACAACTAATATAACAATTTTTACCATACATGTGACAACACAAATATGGCTGAGATATGTTTACAATGAAATCCATTATTTAAATAATCTAGAAAATACTTTATCAATTTCTTATAGGAGAGCTTAGACACTTGTTAAGACTTTTCACACATCTTATCTAATAAAAAAGTAATATGCAAATTGACCGTACCTCTGCTACACCCATAAGCCAGGCCCACAAGATTAAAAATGATACATCAAGGCACAGACCACTCTTATCATAACAAGAATGTCTGATAGTACCATTTATAGACACCCATCTCCCACAATTTTCACTTCCAGAAGCCATTCATTTGTTCTCCATTTCAACAATATTACCATTTCAAAAATTATATACTAATATATACATGGATTCATACTGAATGTAATCTTTTGGAATTAGCATTTTCAAACAACATAAATGTTTGGAAATTTGATAGGTTGTTCTATGTATCAAGAAGATAATAAAAAATGTATTGTATTTATCCACATTTTTTACTTTTTCCCTTGTTCATTTTCTTCCCAGTGTTCCATCCAGAATTTCTTTGTATGTAGCACATACTTTCTGTTTAAAGTAATTCCTTTAGCCATGTTTAGGGAAAGCCTATTGGTGCCAAATTCTCCTAATTTCTCTTCATCTAAGAATTTCTTGATTTTCCCCCACTTTGCTGTATGACATATTTGCTGGATATAAAATTCCAGAAGAGAGTTCTTTTCTTTCAACCCTTGAACAATGTTATGATAATTTCTTTGGCCTCCATATTTTATGATGAGAAATTCACTGTCATTGAAAGTATTTTTTCTTATAGGTAAGGTGTGATTTCTTCCTTGCTAGTTTCAAGATATTTTCTTTCTCTTTAGTTTTCAGAAGTTTGACTATAATGTGATTATTCTCCTTGAAGTTCACTTAAATTCTTGAATGTATATAATTCTACATTCTGTCTAATTTTGAATGTTTTATTGATTATTTATTTCAGTAATTTTTCAGTTTCACTCATATTACCTTCACCTTCCAGTACTCAGGTGACACAAATATTTGGTCTTTTAATATAGCCCACAAGTCATGTATGATCAGTTCCTTTTTGTTTTAAGTTTATTTTTTTCTCTGTTCAGATTCTGCAATTTTTACTACCACCTTTAAGTTCACTGATTTATACTCTCTGTCCTATCAATCTGTCATTGATATTTTAGTCATTTTATTTTTCTGTTTTAATGTTTATATCCTATATATTTTTTTTTCTGAGACTTTCTACTTTTTCACTTATTTTAAGGGTTTCCATGATTTCATGTTGAAGGATTCTTATATTGACTGCTTTAAATTCTTAAGAGATGAGTTTAAGATATCAGTCATCTCAATGTTGTTATCTATTGACTTTTTCATGTGAATTGTGATCTTCTGGTCCTGGTATAAGAAATGATTTTCATTTGAAGAGTTCATGTTTTGAATATTATGTTTTGAGACTCTGAATATATGAAACCTTCTGCTTTTTTTTAGCTTCCTTTGGAGTACTGAATCAGGGAAGGGCATAGGACACCTAGTTACTACTGTATGGGAGTAGATGTCCACATTCCCCACTTGGCCTCTGTTAACACCCAGGGTCAGGGGTTCCTTATTATTGATGGGTGAGTGTAAGATTTACAGCTCTTTTCTAAATCAATCTCTTTCTCTCTCTCTCTCTCTCTCTCTCTCTCTCTCTCTCTCTCTCTCTCTCTCTCTCTCTCCTCTCTCTCTCTCTCTCTCTCTCTTCCTCTCCACCCACCCAAACTATTGTGCATTTTAACCTGATTTTCTAGTCTCACATTTCCAACTGACTTCCATGTATGTAAGGCCATAGAGATATTTTAAATATGACTACAAAAAAAAACCTCATCCAAATTATTTCATTCCAAACATGATTTTTATCTTATACTAGAGGCCCGATGCACAAAATTCATGCAAGGGGCTCGACCCCCACAGCCCGTGGCTGACTGTGCCTTGGCCTTAGCCACCGCAGCTTCATCCAGTCTAATTAGCATATTACACTTTTATTATTATAGATTTTCTATTTATGATAATATTAGTAACATTTTGCTCCAATTTTTAATACTTTAGTAGTTTCTGGGTTTAATGTACAAGACTCAATGAACTGTGCCCTGACACTCTCTTAATGACATAGAAAATATTTCTGCTTAAATATTTCAAGTATGTTTTTCATAAAAATCTTGCATTTAATTAATTATCTGAAATTGTTTTATCAGCATTATCTCTACTGGAGATGAAGGTAGTTTGAGATTTATCTTTTCAAGTTTGTTTTTATTAATGCATCATAAGCTTATAAGGAATTCAGCATTTTACTTTTTTTCCCTATATTTGTACTATACCATAAGCTTTTAACATTATTCACTAAAATTGTTATTAACATTTGATTATAAGCACAACTTATAAAGCATTGAAGAAAATACAAAATAGTTTTCTGCATTTTCCAATTGTACTTTTAAATTCTGATTTAGGAATGTCAATTCAAAATGATAATAAAAAAAGTATTATTCCTTGAGATCAGATGGTAGGTGATTCTGTCTGGTCAAAAAACAAGAAGACCTGTGAAAGATTTAGGGTATCATGGAGTTGTCACATGAGCTTCCCAACTGAATGCTGTAGTCTGCCTGTGGTTGGTGTTGAAAAGCATCTATCTGTGCTTCTTAAGTTTTTGGCAGAGATTCTGATATTCACAAGTTCTAAAACCCAATCAAGGCATGTTCACTTCTCTCAACTGTCATCACCCTAAAATTATCAGACATATGGTCCCAGTGTAGCAACTCTTCAAGATATCTGCCAATCTAAAATATTTGCTAAGACACTAAATGTAAGCAATTTGTGATTCTTGTCTACTAATTTTCAATCAGCATTTATCTTTCCCTTTTCATAAATTTCTCCACCTGTAGCCATTGTTCTGGAAATTAAATGTAGTCTGTTTGTGAAATGATAACTAATATATTTCAGATGACCTAGCTTTCATAAAGACTTCCGATCATTTACTGATGCCAAACACTTTAACAGCTACATGCCTCATTTGGCCTTAATATGATATATTTCACAGAAGACAATAGAACACTCAAACAGCTGCTACGTAGCTTTGTTAAATGATTTTATTGGAAGCAAGCAATCCCCAAAAGCTCTGTAATCATGAATGAAAACTCAATATCAAAAGATATTGTATTGATAAACATTGGTTAACAATATAGAAATGAAGTGGAAGAAAATATCAAGGAAATACTCTACCATCTTCTCAGAATTACCTGTGCACACATGAAAAAACAGGCCACTCACACACACGCTTTCAACTATTATTTTTCCAGTCCCATGCCCTATCATTCATATGGCTTATTATGGAAGAGGCTTTACCTATTAGTAGTTTTAAAAATAGTCTGTGACACCTGTTATTCTAAATACATTATCTGTTTCCACATTCATAAAACCAGAAATAAAAACCCTTCACCAGATTAAACATAGCCACATTTTTTTCTGTACCTCCTCCCATCCAGAGTGTAACTATTCCCATCACTTGAATATGGGCTGCCCTTGTACTTTGACCAAAAGAACGTGTTGGAAGTAATGGGAGATTTATGGAGCTTATCCTCAAGAGATTTTGCATCTTGCATGTTTAATGTCTTAGAAGGCTGCTTTTAAATTGCAATAGAAGGGGCTGATATTGCCTACCAAGTAGAGGAAGAAAGCAACATGAAGAAGTGAGAGGACTCAGTTACAAACCAGCATTATCTCCCCAAAAAGAGTGAAGCCATCTTGGACAGCTGATCATCTTGAACAACTAATAAATTCAACCACATGAGTGAAGGCTGACAAAATAGTAAGAAAACCATCCACCCAACACAGAGAATCAGGAAAGAAAAACAGACCATTCTTGTATTAAGCTACACCCGTTTTTAAGGTGGTTAACTGTGTAACAATACTTAGATAATATAAACAGACATTAAAACACAATATGGGAGATGATGCTTTGCTAATTTTTAAAGAATTTGTGGCTTACTTATTATCTAATTATGACTGGCCTCAAAGTAAAAAGTTCTTTCTTATATTCTCTATTCCTGAATACACTTGAGATCATGAGTAACTTGGTTCAGTGTTATGAGTGGATATCTAATATAGTATTTCTGAATTTACCAAAGTTATATTCTAAACCAGGGGTGGGCAAACTTTTTGACTCGAGGGCCACAATGGGTTCTTAAACTGGACCGGAGGGCCCGAACAAAAGCATGGATGGAGTGTTTTTGTGAACTAATATAAATTCAAAGTAAACATCATTACATAAAAGGGTACGGTCTTTTTTTTTTTATGTCAATAGTTTTATTCATTTCAAACATTTTAACAAGAAGAATGTAAACACTAATTATTATAATTTGAAACTTCAAAACATGGAGGAATCATAGCACAATAACATACCTTATATTGAAGATGGCAAAGGCAAAATAAAATTGCCTAACAAAGGAAAGGTACAAAAGCCTTTCAAATTAAACTTAAATATAATAAAATAATTTAAAATTAAAACAAATAGAAAAGAACCAAATGTGTAAACAGTAAATGCGGTTAGTGGCCACGGTAGCGTTACTGATACTGCATCCATATCAGCAAAAAAAAATGCAGCCGCAGCATGGCTAGTGTGACATGTCCTCTGTGTGTCTTTTTCCCTGCTGCGTGCGTCCACAGTGGGAAGAAAAAAAACTGCAGTGGATACAAGCCCTAAAAGCTGAAAGTCTTTGTTATTTTATTAACAAGTCATTGTGATGTACAGAATGTGGGAACAGAAAAAAATTGTGTTTGAGTAGAGCTCTTAATCTTACCTCAGAAAGGCTCTGATACTGTGCTCTCCAGGGGCGTGTCTCCCTACATCACCACGATAACGTGTCTACGCATTCCCAGGGTGATGTCGGGGACGCATCCGCGGGCATTACAAGGAGCCTCTGGAAGATTGAGAGGTTGTTCCTTCTACTGAATGGGTGGATATAAATCCGCCCACTCAGAAGAAGGAGCTGCGGCAGTGTTTCCCGACGTTGCCATGTTAACACTGCTACTGGTGAAGGAGCAGAGGGGAGAGCAAGAGAACCCTCCACTCTTTCGGCTCCGCGGGCCGCATAGAACAGCCGAACGGGCCGGATCCAGCCCACGGGCTGTAGTTTGCCCACGGCTGTTCTAAACTCTTGCTATGTAAGAGAAAGTAAAGAATTAAAAAACTGAAAACTTGGATCCTGGTACAAATTTTTCCATTTACAAATTTATCAAGATAATGACTGTCATGTATTTTTCACAGTTATTTGTTAATTGATGAAATAATGTATGGAAATATAGGCTGTCCCAAAAATGTATGCACATTTTGAATGATTGTAAAATCAGTGTTTATTAACATACAGTTCATTTTCAAAATTTAAAAGAATCTACAGAAACAAATAGTTTGTGTTTTTTTGTTCTGTTTGTTTTTGTCAAAGCCTATTTTAAAACTAAAGGCCATTCTGGTCTAGGCACTACTGATAATGGGAAGCAATGGAATTGCAAACAACAAGAATAATTTTATTAGGTATTTGTGAGCCCTCAATTCTTCAACTGTTGCCAATTTTGTACCGTAAATTTTATATTTTATATATCCCCATAAAAAGTCTAGTGGATAAATGATCTTTGTTCAAAGCTTAGTCTAGCTTCACCCATTATTTCAAATCAATTAAACATGAAAAGAAGTGAAAATTAAATTAGTTATCAGCTGTTAAAGTGTATGTACATGTTTACTTGGACACCCTATAAAATTTGGGTGCCACCAAAAAGGTATACCCACTTTGAATAATCATAAAGACAGTGTTTGTTCTTTAACTGTGTTTTCAAACTTCCAGTAGTATTTCAGGATGGATCACCTTTGTTCAAAGCTTAGTCTGAATGAAAGAAAGAAACATCAAATGAGCTATCAGCTGTTAAAATATGTATGTATGTTTTGGGGACATATTGTAAAATTTGGAAATGTTCTTAATTGTCTTGTCATTCAGAAACTTTTCCATTTCCATGTTCAGAGGTTCCACTTAAGTGTGGTTTAAATCCAACCTTGATATCATGATAAAATATTAGAACTTTTCAATTTGGAAACATAACCACATGGCAAAATAAACTGTAATATTTAAGTATGCAGCTCAGTGTTTCTTTACACTTGAGAGAAAGGAAAGTATTTTATTTCAGTATACTTCATAGTATTTAATATCTAAAATGGCATTCTGCTGGCATTTTACTTTCCTTTTACCTTTATTTGATAAATAAATCACAGATTTTGTTTCATAATTAGCTCTATTAACATGGAAATGATCCATAAGTTCAACTAAATTTAGAATCATTCTAGCATTTGCACTTAAATTCTTATAATATGTAAATTAATTTTTGTATAAAACAGCAATATCTAAAGATATTCTGCTAATTTTATTATGTTATCAACTTCAGCAAGGCATCGTTTATTAAAATATCAGTTTGAACATTTTTAAAAACACTTCCAAAGTAGAAAAGCATAGTAAAGAAAATTTTATTTTTAAAATCAGATAATCTGTTTAATTACTTCCAATCTTCAAAAACTTATATTGAATTAAAAATATTTAATGCTGTTGTATTGTTGCTAAAAATATATCTGAGGAAACAAAATAAACACAAGTGTTTCTTAAATTAATTAACTCATTGCTAGAAATGTTTTCTAAAACATTTTTTTTTAAATTGTGGGCTATTATGTGAAAAATATTTCCTAAAATCTGCATTTTTTCCTTGCTTTGATCCATGTCCTATTAAAATATATATTTTTGAAAACAAAGTTCATGGAACAGTTTTATTAAAGTGTATTTCAAATAACTCTTACGTTCATATGCTGATGTTTACTAGTGTCTGAAATGTCTATCATTTTTTCTTTACTTTTCCCTTCACAGTTTAAAGACAATTTCTAACCTGTCAGTGTTAGAAATTGAAGACACCATAATTTTCAGTGTATTTTTCTAGCCAAAATTCTAACTTTCCCTATAATTTCATTCCATTTCTGCACACATTTACATAAACATTACAGAAGTTGGCTTTTTAGGTGTCTTACTTCTCTAAAATAAATTAATGTACATTTCAAATATACTTTTAAATTAATGTAATATTTAATTAGAGTAAATATAAGATATATAATAAACATATAACATATTATTTAACTTAATATAAATTGTAATATTTAATAATCCAAGAGGTATATACAATTTGTGTATATATTTTTTAAATCAGAAATTACATACTTTAAATTATGCTTCAGGCTTTCATACAAATTTGGTAAAAGTAAATAACAGTGAAGCATACTTTTAAATGTTATTGTAATATAATATTTTCTTTAATATTGTCTGTTTGATTATTGTTGATATAAAAGAAAGCTCTTCAGTTTTGTAAAACAGCCTTATAGTTGACATATATTGAACTTCATTGTGATTTTTAATATATTATTATTGGTTATATCCTAGAGTCATCTAGGAGAAATCTTTTTTTATTTTTTATTTTGATTGATTTCAGAGAGGGAGAGGGAAAGAGAGATAGAAACATCAATGATGAGAGAGAACCATTGATTCGATTCCTCCTGCATGCCCTCCACTGGGGATTGAGTCTACAACTGTAATTGAACCCAGGACCTTACAGTCCACAGGCTGACATTCTATCCACTGAGCCAAACAGGCTAGGGCTAGGAGAAATCTTATCTATACTAATAAAAAGGTAATATGCTTATTAGACTGGAATTCTTCCGAACATCCTTGCAGACAAAGCCACAGTGGCGGGGACAAGGCAGAGGCAGTTAGGGGCGACCAGGCCAGCAAGTGAAAGCAATTAGGGGGATCAGGCTGGCAGGGAAGAGCAGTTAGGGGGATCAGGCCAGCAGGGGAGATCAGTTAGGCAGTTGGGGAACCAGGCTGGCAGAGGAGAGCAGGTAGGGTGATCAAGCCAGCAGGGGAGAGCAGTTAGGGGCAATCAGGCTGGCGGGGGAGCAGTTGAGGGTATCAGGCAGGCAGAGGCAATTAGGGGCGATCAAGCAGGCAGTCAGGTGTGCGGTTAGGAGCCAGCAGTCCCGGATTACGAGAGGGATGTCCAACTGCTGGTTTAGGTCTGATCCTGCAGTCAGACATCCCCTGAGGAGTCCTGGATTGGAGAGGGTGCAGGCCAGGCTGAGGGACCCCCCCTCCCGTGCATGAATTTTGTGCATCGGGTCCCTAGTCTTATATAATAAAAGGGTAATATCAAATCGACCCTAATGGCCAGTCACTATGATGCGCACTGACCACCAGAGGGCAGACATTCCACACAGGAACTGCCCCCTGGTGGTCAGTGCGAGTCCACAGGGGGAGCACCACTCAGCCAGAAGCCAGTTCATGGCTGGCCAGTGCAGCGGTGATGGCATGAGCCTCTCCTACCTCCGCGGCAGCGCTAAGGATGTCCAACTAATGGCTTAGGCCCATTCCCCTGGGCTGCCAGAGGGATATCTGACTGCCAGCTCAGGCCTGGTCCTCTGGCAAGTGGGCCTAATCCAGCAGGTGGACATCCCCTGAGGGGTCCTGGACTGTGAGAGGGCACAGGCCAGGCTGAGGGAACCCCCCCCCCCACCCAAGTGCACGAATTTTTATGCATCAGGCTCTAGTCTTCTAATAATTACACTTATGTTTTATGGTTCTTTCCATATTTTCAAAATTATGTTAAACAATGTTGGTTATATTTATATGGTATTATTCAAAAGGAACAGAAAAGTCACTAGTTATTCTAGTTTATATGCAATGTGATATAAGACAATAATTAGATATATAATTGAAGTATATATCTAAACACAATATGGTCATATAGTTAAGCTTCTAAAATAGAATGCATATCAGATTTCTCCAATAGATAGGAACACTTAATATATCCTAATATGAAGATCCAGTCACCTATTAAAGTTAGCAGAAACTATTTTGAAACCTCAATTGCTTGTTTTCCAGCATGTTATGATTCTAGACTTACCCAGAACTCTATAAAAGTATTTTTTTTCTCATGTTAAAGTAACTTCAATAGTGGCAGATTTCCATCAAAATTATCTCACTCTTATGTGGAATCTAATGAACAAAATAAACTGATGAACAAAATAGGTTCAGAGACTTAAAAGCAGGTTGGGTCTCAGCCTGGCAGGGGTGCACACCCCTACAGCGTGATCGCCTCCCAGCTGCAGCAGCCTGGGGTCTCAACCACTGAGTCACACCAGCCAGGCAGATATGGAGGAATCTTAAATGTTTCTTTTTTAAAAATTATATTTTATTGATTTTTTTACAGAGAGGAAGGGAAAGGGATAGAGAGCTAGAAACATCAATGAGAGAGAAACATCGATCAGCTGCCTCTTGCACACTCCCCACTGGGTCTGTGTCCCCAACCAAGGTACATGCCCTTGACCGGAATCAAACCTGGGACCCTTGAGTCTGCAGGCTCATGCTCCATCCACCTAGCCAAACCAGTTAGGGCTGTCCAATATGTTAAAGAAAAAACCCTATCTAATAAAGAGGGAATATGCAGGGGAGGGCATTTGGGGGTGACCGGGTTGTCAGGGGAGGGCAGTTGGGGATGATTGGGGTGGCAGGGGATTAGTTTGGCATTGGTCAGGCTGGCAGGGGAGTGATTAGGGGGTGATCAGGCTGGCAGGCAGAAGCGGTTAGGGGCAATCAAGCAGGCAGGTGAACAGTTGGGAGCTAGCAGTCCTTGATTGTGAAAGGGATGTGAAAGGGATGTCCGACTGCCTGTTTAGACAGGCAGTCGGACATCCCCCGAGGGGTCCCAGATTGGAGAGGGTGCAGGTTGGGCTGAGGGACACACCCACAGTGCACAAATTTCGTGCACCAGGCCTCTAGTGTGTGTGTGTGTGTGTGTGTGTGTGTGTGTGTGTGTGTGTGTGCGTGTGTGTGTGTATAGTCACCTGGTGCATTATGTGGCTGGTTTTAGGCTTCCATCCTGGAGCAATTTTTTTGTTAGAATAAGGAAACAGCTCTTTCTGGGATAATCCAATGACCCCATTATTATTAGGTATGTCTATCCTTATTCTGGGGCCTCTTGAACTGTTGATTTATTATTAAGATGTCTGATTTATCCTTTAAAAATGATTGCTAAAAATATCTAAAATAGCCAACACTTACCACTTGTTTACCCTTAAAAATCATAGCAGTATGTTCTACTTATCTAATGCTTCTTAACAAGCCACACAAATCTTAGTGCCCTAAGTAGCTAAATATCTCTGTATAATGAATACGTAATTTAAGCACAATCAGTGTTGACAGATCTCTCTGCTCCATTTGGCTACAGCCGGTTGACCCAAAGACTGAGAGTTAGAATCATTTGGAATGTCAGCTAGAGCATCTACCCATGACCTCTTTATATTTTCCTGGACTTCCTAACAATACAGTAAATTAATTCCCAGGTTGAGCAGCCCAAGAGATAGAGTTCCATATGGGGGTTTATAATATTCTATAATATAACCTCAGAATTATACAACATCAAGCTCTCCATATTTTATTTTTTATAAAATAATCATAAAGCTGATTACATTCAAGGAAAATGAAGTCAGATTCTACCTTTTGCTGGAGAAGTGTCAAAGAATTTGTGGACATGCTTTTATTAGATAAACTAGTGGCCTGGTGCATGAAACTCATGCATGGTGGTGGGCGAGTGTCCCTCAGCCCAGCCTGCACCCTCTCCAATCTGGGACCCCCACAGGGATCAGGCCTAAATGGGCAATTGGATATCCCTCTCACAATCCAGGACTGCTGGCTCCCAACTGCTCACCTGCCTGCCTTCCTGATTGCCCCTAACCACTTCTGCCTGCCAGCCTGATCACCCCCTAACCACTCCCAGCCAGCCTGATTGATGCCTAACTGCTCCCCTGCCAGCCTGTTTGCCCCTAACTGCCCTCCCCTGCAGACCTGGGTCCCCCCCAACTGCCCTCCCCTGCAGGCCGGGTCCCCCAACTGCCCTCCCCTGCCAGCCCGGTAACCCCTAACTGCCCTCCCCTTCAGGCCTGGGTTACCCCCCAACTGTCCTTCCCTGCTGGCCTAATCACCCCCAACTGCCCTCCCCTGCAGGTCTGGTCCCCCCAATTGCCCTCACTTGCCGGCCTGGTAACCCCTAACTGCCCTCCCCTTCAGGCCTGGATTCCCCCCAGCTGCCGTCCCCTGCTGGCCTGATCACCCACAATTGCCTTCCCCTGCTGGCCATGTTGTGGCGGCCATCTTGTGTCCACATGGGTGTGGCCATCTGCAATAGTGTCAACAATAAAAAAACTAACCAAAAGTAAATAACTAAACAATACAATGAAAAACCACTACATATCTATCAGAATGGCTAAAATTAAGAACTCTGACAACACCAAAAGTTAGCAAAGATTTGAACAATCAAATTTTCACACATTGTTGGTGGAATTGTAAAATTATATGGTTACTTTGGGAAAAGGTCTAGCAGTTTCTTAGAAAACAAAACATCCATCTATCTACCTTGTAATCTATTTTATCTTAGTTGCTTACCTAAGATAAATTAAAAATAAATTTCCCCCCAAAATGAAAAACTAAACACTAGAGTAGAGATCTCCTGGGGATTTCACCTAGCAAAACACTAACATTTTCTCATACAGTTATTTCATTTTGTTTTGTTTTTTGACCTCCCACATTTTTTTGAAAGATTCTATATGTGTGCTTTTTCAATCAGGTCAAATTAACACTATCATAAATCCATTACCTTCTCTAGATTTATATGATACATTTATATTATTTCCATGTATGTTGCTAGTTTTTATATTTTGTTTTTATTTATGCTGATAAAATTTGGGTTAATTTGGTGGCACATAAATGATGGTATGAGACAGTGATGCACCAGGAGGTAGGAGAAATTGTGGTTATTAGACTTCTTTCTATATTTTAGAAATACCAAATGCATTTGAATATTCTCTTTTGGTTAATTTCTCATTATTATGCAATATTTTTTAATATTAGTTTAAAGAAGAATATGTCACTTGTGAAGAATATTAATATCTTCATGGTATTATTCTGTTACCATTGTCCATGACGATGTTATAAATTGGTATAGAAGTTTTTAGTTGTACTGTTTTTATCTGAAAAATTTGACATTGCTTTTTTTTAATTAAATTTTATTGGGGTGACATTAGTCAACATGAACATATATCACTTAAAATTATGCAGGTGATCCTGAGTGTTGACTTTCTTTCCAACTAACACATTTAAGTTATTCTTTTATTACATTAACTTTATTTTGTTTATCCTACATGCTTACATATTTATTTAAAATATTTTTTGCTGAAATTCAGGAAAGACTTTTAAATTATATGCTCTAGTCCATTTTTAACTTTGAGGGTATATTTATTATTTATTTGAATATTTTCAATATTCCATATCTCTATTTTGTGTAGCAGACAGCTGAACTTTATGGAGTTTATCAATTGGTTCCTTTGTTCTGTGACTTCCACTTGAGTTTGAAGAGAGGATTTACAGTCAGTTCTATTAAACATAATATATATGTTCCTAATGTCTACCACTCTATGCAAAATTATATGATGGAAACCATGGTGCTGTTAGGAACCGGGTTTAAGGGGTATAACACTCTAAAGCTTCACCAGTGCCCTAGCCAGTTTGGCTCAGTGGATAGAGCGCCTGCCTGTGGCTGAAAGGTCCTGGGTTCAATTCCGGTCAAGGGCACATGCCCAGGTTGCGTGCTTGATCCCAAGTAGGGGGTGTGCAGGAAGCAGCTGATCAATGGTTCTCTTTCATCATTGATGCTTCTATCTCACTATCCCTCACCCTTCCTCTTTGAAATCAATAAAAATATATATTTTAAAAAGCTTCACCAGTGATACATTAAAAAAAGATACAACACTAATAAAAATGGTAGAACAGTTTTTCACATGTTAAATTATTAAGAAATGAATAAATACAATATTAAACATGGCCCTTACTGAAAGAGACCCAAATTTGCTTGTGGAAGTGGATGTGGAAGAGATGCAGATTGGGAGTTTTTGTGAAATAGAAGAAAGAGTGTTATCTGAAACTGTAAAGTTGTACCACCAGATGTATGTGGCATAACTCATATCACACATGATGAACCAAAGTACCTGGTAGATATTTGAGATGTGTGTACGTTTGTTTGTGTTTCCTTACACTATCCTCTTGATCTAGGTACAGTTTTCTGTGTTCACCTAGTGTTCCTTGAAAATAAAGTCTCACATAGAAAATAAAAAATTATTCTCTAGCCAAAATATTCTCTATTATATCATTTGCATTGGAACAATACCCGTTTTCTAAACAAGTACAGTATTTTACTGGCTCTTTTACTGTTTGATTATAGGCTTCAAGGTCTGTGTTCTTCTACTAAAAGCCACAAATCCTTTAAGAAACCCTTTCCTACCCTTATAGCAGGTGTTAAAGCTGTTTCTGGGTTCCAGTCACCCCTCCCCGCTTGCCCCTCTGAACTAGTGGATATTCCACAATCATCTCTTGCTACTTCTCCCTAGTCCTTCTCACATGTCTTTGATCAATCCTTTTATTAACTTCTACAATTTACACATTTGATTGCACCATCTTTTTTTAAAAGGAATTCTTACTGATACAAGTGAAATACAGACCTTAGCTAGCTCCTGTCTTAATAACCAGCTGTGTAGCTGAGAAAATGATTTAATCATTCTGAATTTCATTTTCTCATCTGTGAGATGGAAATTATGGTAGAACATACCTCAAAGGTTGTTTAAAGGTTTAAACGAGATAATACATACAAAGTGCTTAATGTAGTATTGGACATGCAATATTATAACTTGATGCAAACAGTATACATTGCAAAATGATTACCACAATAAAATTAGTTTGAACAAAAGGTAATTATGTGTGGTGGAATCCTTTATAACAGGGTAACTTGTGATGACTTTTGACTCCAGGATAAAATCCAAACTTTTAATATGTGTGGCCCACAAAGTCCTTTGTCATTTTTTTTTTTTCAGAAAATAAGCATGCAATTTTCTGAGCCTAGGATGCTCTGAGATCTACAATTCTCCCCCACTAGTAGCTGTATGTCTTCATCTAGTACATATCTATTAAAATATGTTCATTTTCCAAAACAGTTCAATTATCAGATTGGTTAGCAATTATGTTAATCTAAATGCCTTTGATGAATTATTTTCTTTCTCCACCCTTACCCCACTAACATTTTGGCATAAAAATCATGTTCCTTTCTTCTATTAGATAATCTCCAAATTTTTTTTATTAATTCGATTTTGCCCCACCTATTCCTTCACATTTTATTTGTAGGAAAATGTTGAAGGTGATATTTTGTGCAGCAGAATATTCTAGGTAATTGGGTCTTTTTTAATCTGAATAAAATGGAAGATAATTGTCAGATCTGTCTTGACCAATGTGAACTCAGTGCTAGAGGGAGATAAAGAGAAGTATAATAAATTAAGGATGGAGTTCGAAGTCTTTGATGGTTAGATTTAGAATGTGAAGGAAAAGGAATTATTAACATTAAGTTCTAGATTGTAGTGCAATTATTTGTGAAGATGGTATTTGTATTTCCTGAGAGGGAGAAAAATGGGATGCAGGTATATTACAAATCACATCAACCCAGCATTCTTTGGAGCTTATCTTTCATTAAGTTTCTTTGTGGTGCACCTCCTTCTTCTTCTTCATAACTCCAAAGTATTTCTGACCTCTTATTTCTCATCTTCATAAACTTGGGTTTTAAGTAGAAGTCTTGCTATTTGTCATTTACCTTGAAGATCCCTGCTTTTTACACTTTAATATGCACACAGATCAACTCAAAAGCTTGTTATAATACAGATTCTGTAGTGAACCCCTTTCATGTCCCGTGTGGTTCAGGGTTCAGGTTCAGGGTTCAGGTTCAGGGTTCGGGCTCTGGAGGAGGCCGCACACAAATGAAAGAGACTAGAAAATATTAATTTGGAAATATTGGGGGCCAGGTGGGAGCCCAACTCAAGGGGAAGGACTCTGCTTTGCTCTGGGATTGCAATCCCTTTTATTAAGACTATGGGATCCACCCATAGCTCTAGGCAGGCAATTCCAGTAATAGCCAATCAGCAAGGATTTACATAAGATTAAAAGATGGAGGTTGCTTTAGCTACTGTTGTCTCAACTAGACAGTGGGTGGTTGGCTCTGACCTTTCAGAGTTTCAAGGTTGACCAGCCTTCCCAGTTCCTCCCCCACACCTCTCTGCTAGTGAAAACAATGGGCAGCTTCCAACAAGATTCTAAATCAATAAGTATGAAGCAGGGCCTGAAATTCTGAATTTCCTACAATCCCCCTGAGGAAACTGATGATAATGACTCAGGAGAGACCAATGTATTAGAGTAATAAGGCACCAAATCAAAATGTAATAATCCAAATTGTTTTATAATATGAATATATATCTGTAATATTGAAACATTGTGTCTAGATATAGAATTCTTACTGGTAAAAAAATAATGTAATTCAGCAGCAAATAGGAAATGAGGGACTCTAGTGAAATTCCTGAAAGTCTCCAAAATTAATCTATAAAGCAATTCTATTTTTCCACATAATTGTCTGCTCCCATTAGAACCACCTGTGTAAAATGAATTTCAAGTCATCTTCCAAGCACATAAACTTGATTGTAAATGTACATCTGGGAAGGTGTGAGGTACATAGGTGTATTTGTTAATAGTTTCTGCACTATAAGCAATCATCAAAAGTTCACTTGAAATGGCCAGGATCAGCCTTACTGAGCAAAGTGTACAGCATAAACATCCTCCCTGTCCAACAGTAGATCACATCAGGATTGAATCAGTATCTGTGTGTGGGCTCAATGAAAAATAAGTTCAAGCTAAGCAATTTAGTGCAAAGTAATGTAATATGTGGTATAGTCAATTAAATTAAAATTGTATTAAATTACACATTTTATTTAAAAATGTTTAGCAATGTTAGCTAACATTATTTCCCTTTATTATTGCATTATGTGTTTTACATGGAATATCTCATTTAATGTTAGCAATCATCTAAAGTAGATGTTATTATTATTTGCACCACTTTATAATTCACTGCTTAAGATAACACATTTGGTCAGTGCTAGAGGCCATGATTGTAACACAAGTATACTTAACACCAATGCCCATGCATTGTGCTTCTACTCTTTTACAGCTGTGGGCAAACTACGGCTCGTGGGCCGGATCCGGCCCGTTCGGCTGTTCTATCCGGCCCGCGGAGCCGAAAGAGTGGAGGGTTCTCTTGCTCTCCCCTCTGCTCCTTTATTTTGAATTTATATTAGTTCACACAAACACTCCATCCATGCTTTTGTTCATGCCCTCCGGTCCAGTTTAAGAACCCATTGTGGCCCTCGAGTCAAAAAGTTTGCCCACCCCTGCTTTATCCTCTGCTTTCCTCTAATTTGTATGTCTTATCCTATACACTAAGTGGCCAGATTATTATGATCTTTGAATGCCCGGTGCATGAATTTGTGCTTGGATGGGGTCCGGCCAGCCTGGCCAGGGGGAGGGGACATGGGCGGTTGGCCGGCCTGCCTGCTGGTCAAACTCCTGGTCGAGGGAACAATTTGCATATTAGTCTTTTATTATACAGGATATACACTGAGTGGACAGATTATTATGCGTTCAGAGATCATAATAATCTGGCCACTCAGTGTATATGCTACCTAGCAAGAACATATAAAATTAAAACAAAATTAGGAATTCTTTTAAAATCTGAAATCTTGGTGGGCATTGATAGAACCTTGTGCACATTAAAAATGTCTGTGTATTTCTTTTGCCTCAATCACTATCTTTATATCTAATTTGTCTTTTCTAGACAGACATTGTAGAGTTTAAGTAAAATATTATTATAAAATACTATAATTTATGTTTAGCTTCTCTGTCTTTAGATATAGCTTATAGAAATTAAGGTTGTGCTTATTTTGTGACTCAAATTATTAGATACACACAAATATGTATGTTGGTTTATTTATGTCTATAATTCATTCCATATAATGCTAAATTTGAGTATGTTAAACTAAATATCTTGAGTCTGAGTTATAAAAATGAAATAAAATTTTCACATTGTTTTAAAATAATCTACCAATAATATAATTTTGTTGATTTTATTGTATTTTTCCTTATTTGCTAAAGGACATATTAAAGATCAGTTGGCAGGGAGGATTTAGATATTTTTTATTCATTTTACAGTATTTTATATTCTCCTGACTTAAAATTGTTGGCTAAAGGCAGGCAACACTACAAATAATAATTATTTATTTCTACTAAATTAAAATAACTGTATCATTCAATAGCCTATTTATTTAAAAATATAAAATTCACGAGAATGACTAATAAGTAATTTTTGTGCTCTCTTTTCATGAAATGTTCTTTATTTCTAAATATGTCCATATCCATGATATTCAAGATATGAAAGAATATTGCTACAATTGAACATTTCCATAAATACAATTACTTATACCCTTTAATTTTATACACAGAAATGCACATATGTATGTATCATGTGTATGAATGAAGGAGAACCATAGATGTGTTCTACCTTCTGAGACATTAGTGTTCAACTGCTTTTTTCCTTTCTTGTTTGTGTGTTTTGCTTTGTTTTGTGAGTGTGTGTTTTATTTTGGGGGTTTTGTTTTTTTGTCATTTTTTTTTATTTTGTTTTTGTCATTTGCAAGTTTTATCTCTGCTTTGTCCATTGAAGAGAAAAACTAATTAGGTATCCCCCATTGGATTTTATTGGAACACATCTATAATTGCATACACTAAAACACTAATTATAAAAACTAGAATTTGTACTAATTATGCTTCCCTGTCTATCAATATATTTATGTGTTTGTTTATTATTTATTTTGAAGTTGTTCCCTTAGATGCTCATCATTAATAGCAAGAGTTAGCCACCCCCACAGATTCACAAAATGCCTCCCACCATCAGGGAAATATATTTTAAAGATTATTTGATTAAAAGATTGATTTGATTGAAAAATAAATAGCAGATAAAAGAAAATATATATGGATAGATCATTAAACTATGTTGTAAATTCATCTTTCCATTCACATTTTTTTTTCTTCTTTCACATAAAAGAGAAGTTGGAGCCTTACATTAGTATAGCAGTTTCTTCCTTTGCAGTAGAATAGATGTCTTAAGGACCAGGATATCATCCATACATTCAATCAGTCATTTCTTCATTTTACAATATCATTTGTGTTCCTATTATATGTTAGCAATTGTGTGATACATAGGTGTCTGTCAGTTCAAGCTGCTGTAACAATACAATAGCATGGATGGCTTAACCACAAACCTTTTATTCCTCACAGTTCTAGAGACTGGTTGTCAGCAAGCTTAGGTTCTTGGTGAGGGCCCTTTTCCTGGTTTACATATGGCTAACTTCTTGCTACATCCTCACCTGGTAGATATATCACATGTCTCTTATCACATTAGAAATTAGGGCTTCAATGTATGAACTGGGATAAGGGTCAGGGGCTCAAGCATTCAGTCCATAGCAACAGATAAGGAAAATCCAAGGACCCACCTTGTGAAATTTGCAGTTTATAAAGAATAAGACAGGATTTATCAAATAATCTCACATATATGTATGCACATCCATGTGAAAATACAACTATGGTAAATACACAAAGGAGAATTGTTAATGCTCTGAAAACATATTTAACAGACTTAAAATGTTATGGTGTCACAGAAATATGCCTTAATGAGACTGATCTGAAGTTTTAGATCTAAAGCAAAGATAGGTATCTATGAAAAAGATGTATGTTATATGGGAAAAAAGGTTTTTCCAGAGCAGGAGGTTCACTGTGACAGAAGAAATATATGGAGGAAGATGAGGAACATTATTATAGGAGCTGAAAAAAGATTACTGGGTTTGAAACAAGTAAATATATTAAAATCCTATCTAATAAAAAAGTAATATGCAAATTGACCATCACAAGAAGACACAAGATGGCCACCCCATGTGGACACAAGATGGCCACCATAAGATGGCCAGCAGGGGAGGGCAGTTGTGGGAAGTTAGGGGTGACCAGACCAGCAGAGGAGGGCAGTTGGGGGTGACCAGGCTGGCAGGGGAGGGCAGTTGTGGGGGAGCAGGCAAGCAGGGGAGAGCAGTTGGGGCGGGGGACAAGGCCAGCAGGGCAGGGCAGTTGGGGGGGAGACCAGGCCTACAGGCGAGGGCAGTTATGGGTGATCAGGCAAGCAGGGAGGGCAGTTAGGGGTGACCGGGCCAGCAGAGGAGGGCAGTTGGGGGAGACCAGGTCAGCAGCGGAGGGCAGTTGGGGGGGACCAGGCCTGCAGGGGAGGGGAGTTGGGGGGGACCAGGCCTGCAGGAGAGAGCAGTTGGGGGGGGGTTCAAGGCCTGCAGGGTCAGACAGTTGGGGGGTACCCAGGCCTTCAGGGGAGGGCAGTTGAGGGGGACCAGGCCTGCAGGGGAGAGCAGTTGGGAGCCAGCAGTCCTGGATTGTGAGAAGGATGTCCGACTGCCCGTTTAGGCCCAATCCCACTGGGATCGGGCCTAAACGGGCAGTCGGACATCTCTCAAGGGGTCCCAGATTGCAGAGGGTGCAGGCTGGGCTGAGGTACACCCCCCCCCCCCCGCCATGCATGAATTTCGTGCACCGGGCCTCTAGTAAAGAATGAAAACAAATGGATTGATGTAGGCAAGGCCCAAATTGTGCAGAGCCATCTGGAACATTTAAGGACTCAGAGAAATAAGAAGTCACTCAAGTGCTTTAAACTCTTCATGGGGATGAAATATGGGGTTAGAAGTGATCAAATTTATTTTTAAATACATTTATTTTAAAAATTCTTTTAAAAATATAATATGTGAACATAGACAAGTGCATGGAAGTAAGTCCTTTATGGGACTTTCATTTTAGTAGGCAAAAACTGATAATCAGCCAATATCATTGCATTAAAATTAGGAAATTACTATTAAGGGAAAGAATGAAGAAAAAGGAGAGAGAGTGATGATGATGAAGGAAAGACTATTTTAGGTAGAATGTTTATGGGAGCCCTCTCTGATGAGATAACATTTTATGTGGTTAATTAATTAGCAAACTTACTTTAGCATTAGCTAAATGGTAAAACATACATTTTAACCAAATCAGATATGACATTGTATAACAATTGTACCAGGGTTACCTAATGATCAATAAGGGTAACCAAAAATAAGCAAACAATAAAACCAAAAGCATTGGGAGGCAGCATGGCATATTAAGAGTGTGAAATGATTGTGACAGAGAAATTCTTTTGTCAATAAAGACATTTTTACTTGTGGAACATTTGACAAATTACTTAAACTCTTGGACTTAATTTTCTCTCAATGGGTCAATGGGAATGATATTACTGAGGTGAATTTTATGATCTTCAGCTGCTCAAACTTTACCAGTCTCAGTGTCCTCATACTTTTGTGGAAAACAGGTAGATAATCTTTTATCCCAAATGCTCAGGGCTACATATATTTCAGAATTCAATTTTATGTTGCTGTGTTTTAAGTGTATAAAACAGCCCAGCATGGTCTGCAGCAGCAAACTTACCTCTCTACCTCATAGTGAATTGGATAGATTTTCCAAGCAGACTATAAGTTTCCCCATGCTGATTCAGCCAGATTTCCAGCCTAGAAAGATGTACCATAGTACAATTTAAAGTACAATTCTATAGAATAGTTCATACAAATTGTATTCATGCATTTTTCTATACTCTAGAAAAAATGATTAATACCGTATGATGTATTTAGACCCTATTGTATATCTTTATAAACAGTACAAATAAGCAGTGACTAATTCTTGTCTTTTATATTGTATATAACAAGTGCCATTTAGCTTTCTCTGATTTTAATACAGCATTATGATGCTGGAAGCTGGTCATGATTGGCACATTATATCAGAACTTCCTCTTTTCGCTTGCTCTTCAGTTCACTGTATTTTTCTGCCCCCAAAACTGAAACTTGTAAATAATGGTTTCAGTCCTCAGGCAACAAAAAAGTTGATAGAGGGAAAGTTTTCTTCATATTATAGAATTCTGTGCCACATAAACATTTTACAAGGCTCTTGGGAAGTACTGCTACCACATTTTTTTTTTCACTTATAAGGTTGATTAAATCTATATCTCCACAGGTTGTATGTGTTATTTTCAACTTTTTATAGAATTCCACAGCAGCCTTTGACCTATCATATACTGACCTTTATAATGGGTTTATAGAGAATCAATCAGGCTGAGACAAAGCTAAAACACAGTACAGTATTCATTATATTATATTGGCTAAGCCCAGCAGGCATGACAAGTAAAACACAGCTGATTGATTTTGTGACCTTTAAAGTATTTTGTATGTAAAGTACACACATTCCACAGTACCATGTATTTAACACTAAAAAAGAACTTCAAAGTATAATGATACTGAGCATTCACCACCAGTTTTGCTTTTTGTAAGATTAATTCTCTCTTCTTTCACTCTCCTATGTGTGTACATGTGTGGGTTAAATAAAAAAAAAATTAAAAAACAATTTCTTCTTTTTTACCTTTGAGTTATTCTAATCACCTAACAAATATGCTCCCAAAGAAGCTCCCATGGCAAAGCAAAAGGGGCTTCTACCTCCCTGGCAAAATTAGCCAAGTCACCTGATATCTTCGCCATATTCCTTTCCCATCCAATCCCTCAATTTGCAGACTCCCTCAAATTAATCAGTGTTAACTATTTGAATATATTAGTTTTCAGAAGAAAATTGGATGTCCCTGCAATATGAAAGAGTGTCATCACCTTCCTGTATGATGCTAGCAAATGATGATAAAGAGATAATAAAATGTTATTTGAAACCCTTTTGAACTTGATGTATTTAATAACTTATGTAGATTTAATTAATACCCAACTGATCTGAAAATTCAAAAAATAATCCTTGACAATGGAAACATATGAGTGAAATGCTTTCAAGACTATTTTATCTCCAAAGTGCTGATATATCAGAAAATATTCATGGATATTTAAATTTTTTTTTTGTAATTCTGTATACAAAGCCAACTATAACTCCCAATTATATTTTGCAACCTGCAACTTCAGTTTTTATCTCTTTTGCTCTGTTGTTTGAGCCTCCAATCCTATATAATAAGTAATTGCTCAAAATGTTGTTCACTTTTGACTCACCATTCTTAGTCAAATCATATAATTCAATTATTGATTTTCATCATACTATAGAATAACCTTTAATCAGGAATATATTTCCTGATGTTCCTCTGAAGTACTATAAGATAGGTAGTAACTAGAAAAGTTAAATAGATACAACTTAACAAAAAAAAGATAAACAACCCAATCAAAAAATGGGCAACAAACCTAGATACTTTTGAAAGAGGACATAAGGAAGGCCGAAAAACATATGAAAACTTGCTCAAAGTCATTAATCATCCGAGAGATGCAAATCAAAATGACAATGTGGTACCATCTCACACCTGTCAGAATGGCTATCATCAACAAATCAACAAATGACAAGTGCTGGTGAGGATGCAGAGAAAAAGGAACCCTCGTGCACTGCTGGTGGGAATGCAGACTGGTGCAGCCACAGTGGAAAACAGTATGGAGTTTGCTCAAAAAACTAAAAATGGAACTTCCATTTGACCCAGTGATCCTACTTCTAGGCATATATCCCAAGAAACTAGAAACACCAATCAGAAAGGATATATGCACCCCTATGTTCATAGCAGCACAATTTACCACAGCTAATATTTGGAAACAGCCTAAGTGTCCATCAGCAGATGAGTGGATTAAAAAACTGTGGTACAGCCCTAACTGGTTTGGCTCAGTGGATAGAACATCAGCCTGCAGACTCAAGGGTCACAGATTTGATTCTGGTCAAGGGCATGTACCTTGGTTGTGGGCACATCCCCAGTAGGGAGTGTGCAGGAGGCAGCTGAATCGATGTTTCTCTCCCATCGATGTTTCTCACTCTCTATCCCTCTCCCTTCCTCTCTGTTAAAAAACAATAAAATATATTAAAAAAAACAACAACAACTGTGGTACATCTACACAATGGAATACTATGCTGAGGTAAAAAAGAAGGAATTCTTACCATTTACAACAGCATCTATCGAGAGCACTATGCTAAGCGAAATAAGCCAGTCAGAGAAAGATAAATATCACATGATCTCACTCATTTGTGGGATATAATAAATAACATAAACTGATGAACAAAAACAGATCCAGAGTCAGAGAAGCATAGATCAGACCATCAAACCTCAGAGGGAAGGTAGGGGAGGGTGGGGTTAAGGGAGAGAGATCAACCAAATGACTTATATGCATGCATATAAGCCTAAACAATGGACACAGACACCAGGGGTGTGAGGGCATTAGTGGGGGTGTTTGGGGGGGGAATGGGGAGATAAGGACACATACCTTAATCAATAAAGTAAAAATTTTTAAAAATAAAATAAATAGATACCTAACTTTTTGCTTTTGCAAAGGTGGTCATTTAATATGATACTCGGTAGTATTTTTAAAAGAAAGTTATAAATTCGTGCGTTCAGTTTATTCTTGTCACTCTCATTCCTTTACTCAAACAAAATTAAACCACTGTATTTGTTATGGGCTACATTTGTATGTTGAATTCCTTACCCCTAATACCCCAGAATGTGATCATATATGGAAACAGAATCTTTATACAAGCAATTAAGTTAAAGTGTGGTCATTAGGGTGGCCCATAAACCAGTATGATTGGGGTTCTTATAAGAACTTCGGACACAAAGATGGACAGAGGAAAGGCTATCTGAATTCATAGGGAGAAGAGAGCCATCTACAAACCAAGGAGAGAGGCCTGGAATAGAATTTTCCCTTTGACTTTCAGAAGGAGCCAACCCTGCAGACATGATGATATTAAACTTCTAGTCCACAGAACTATGAGAAAATAAATTTCTGTTGTTTGAGACACTAATCCTATATAATAAAAGGCTAATATGCAAATTGACCAAACACCAGAACAACTGGTTGCTATGACGCGCACTGACCACCAGGGGGCAGACACTCAATGCAGGAGCTGCCCCCTGGTGGTCAGAGCACCCCCACAGGGGGAGCTCCGCTCTGTCAGAAGCTGGGCTCATGGCTGGCGAGCGCAGCTGCGGTGGCAGGAGCCTCTCCCTCCTCCACAGCAGTGCTAAGGACCCTCAGGGGATGTCCTCCTGCCATTGGGAGTGGGCCTAAGCTGGCAGGCAGACATCCCCTGAGGGGTCTCAGACTGTGACAAGGTTCAGGACGAGCTAAGGCCCCCGCCCCCCCGCTAGAGCATGAATGTCATGCACCCGGCCTCTAGTCTATAATATTTGTTATGGAAGCCATAGTCAACTTGTACAATAGCCTTCTTGCTTAATATGGCCATGAATTGAATTTTCTCTGTTCATCTAAGCATAGCAAAAGATATAGCTGGCAATAGGCAGTCACTTAAAGCCAATAATTTTCAGAACTAATAAAGGAGATTAATATCTTAGGTAGTACCATAGGTGAAGAAGGAAAATGACCAGAAGTGGAAACCATTTATTCCCCTTTAGGCAGCCAGGATGTATTGCTTTTTAATTTTTTCTGTTACATGTTTAATGAATATGCATTATTATTGAGTGTTTAAAATTAGAAAGGCAGCATGATTTAGTAGATAGGATTAGCACTTACATTTTCTAACTAAATTTACTCATTGTAATTTCCTAGTATAAGTCACTTTATCATCATCATTATTATATTATTATCATTACTAGAGGCCCGGTGCATGAAATTTGTGCACGGAGAGGGGTGTCCCTCAGCCCAGCCTGCACCCTCTCTAATCTGGGACCCCGAGAGGGATGTCCGACTGCTCGTTTAGGACCGATCCCGGTGGGATCAGGCCTAAACGGGGAGTCGGACATCCCTATCACAATACAGGACTGCTGGCTCCCAACTGCTTGCCTGCCTGCCTTCCTGATTGCCCCTAACCACTTCTGCCTGCCAGCCTGATCACCCCCTAACCAGTCCCCTGCCAGCCTGATTGATGCCTAACTGGTCCCCTGCCAGCCTGTTTGTCCCTAACTGCCCTCCCCTGCAGACCTGGGTCCCCCCCAACTGCCCTCCCCTGCAGGCCGGGTCCCCTCCAACTGCTCTCCCCTGCAGGCCTGGTTGCCCCCAACTGCCCTACCTTGCAAGCCTGGTCCCTCCCAACTGCCCTCCCCTGCTGGCCATCTTGTGGTGGCCATCTTGTATCCACATGGGGGCAGGATCTTTGACCACATGGAGGCAGCCATCTTGTGTGTTGGAGTGATGGTCAATCGGCATATTACTCTTTTATTAGATAGGATAGAGGCCTGGTGAACTGGTGGGGGCCAGCTGGTTTGCCCTGAAGGGTGTCCCAGATCAGGGTAGGGGTTCCCTTGGGGTGTGGGGTTGCCTGGGCGAGGGGCTTGTGGTGGTTTGCAGGCCAGCCACGCCTCCTGGTGACCCAAGCAGAGGCCCTGGTATCTGGGGTTTATTTATCTTCTACAATTGAAACTTTGTAGCCTGGAGTGGAGCCAAGCTTTCTGCTTGCTCTGTGGTGGCAGCCTTTTCTGTTGGGATTTATGTATCTTCTATAATTGAAATTTGTAGCCTTGAGTGGAGGCCTAGGCCGGCAAGGGCAGGCGGAAAGCTTGGCTTCTTCCATCACTGGGGAAACCCAAGCCTCCCTCCTGCTCTCTGCTCTCTGTGACCGTAGCCATCTTGGTTGGGTTTATTTGCATATTCGCTCCTGATTGGCTGGTTGGTGTGGCTTGTGGGTGTGGCTTGTGGGTATAGTGGAGGTACGGTCAATTTGCATATTACTCTTTTATTAGATAGGATATTTTTATGATTTTGATGAATCTAGTTTGAGCTCATTATAATAGTATGTTCCTCAGTGGCCCAGGACATTATAGTTACCTATTATTAGAATAGAAAACTCTTAATGATACTGTATTTTGAAATCTGATACTAAATTAAACAATATTATAACTTTTAAGTTTCATTGAGAGAGTCAATGATGTGTTTCTCAGTTTTTATAATTACTTAAATGTTATTTTTCATAATTACCCAGAGTTCTAATCATATAATTTTATTGCTAATTTTTTTTTCCAAAGGGGATTGTTAATATAGATATTCTATTTCAATTATATTGGTATAATAGTCATTGACCAGATGTCTTATTTGACTGTAAATATTTGTTTTCTCTTAACACAAGAAACAATTTTAAGAATAATGCATATCAATTAAGTTAATATTATGACTTACTTTTTAATTAAATTTATTGGAGTGAGATTGATTAATAAGATTATGTAGTTATCAAGCATACATTTCTGTCATATATTATCTGTACATCACATTGTATGCCCACCACCCAAAGTCATCTTCCATCACCATGTATTTGACCCCCTTTATGCTTTACTAACCTCCACCCCTCTTTCTTCTGGTAAGCACCATACTGTTGTCTATGTTTTGTTTCTTTATTTGTTCTTTTTTTTTTTTTTTTTGGCTTTCAGTTTTATATCTCACATATGAGTGAAATCATATGGGTTCTTAACTTTTTCTGTCTGATTTATTTTGCTTAGTATGATATTCTCAAGCTCCATTCATGTTGTCATAAATGGCAGTATTTTATCTTTTTTTATGCCTGAATAGTATTCCATTGTATATACATACTAGAGGCCTAGTGCATCATGCACTGGAGGGGAGGTCCCTCAGCCCTCCTCTCACAGTCTGGGAGCCCTCAGGGGTGGGAGGCGACCTGACAATCAGGGGAAGGCGTTGCCCCACCACACCTCTACTGCTGCCACTGCCAGCAGCGCAAGCCTTGGCCAGCCCTGGTTACCTGAGCCTCAAGCGGCCCTGGGTGGCCGGGCAGCTGCCATCTGAGGCTTGCCTGTGCTTCAGGCCAGCCTTGGTTGGCTGGGGGGCTGAGAGGACTGGGCACTGCCATCTTGTGGCTGTGGGAGCTACCATCTTTGAGGGCAGGGCAGTCAATTAGCATATTCCCTCCTTATTGGCTGTGGGCGCTGCCATCTTTGAGGGTGTGACAGTCAATTAGCATATTCCTTCCTTATTGGCTGTGGGTGATGCCATTTTCGAGGGCAGGGCAGTCAATTAGCATATTCCCTCCTTATTGGCTGTGGGTGCCGTCATCTTTTGCGATGGCGTGAGGTTCAATTAGCATATTCCCTCTTTATTAGATAGGATATGCACCACATCTTTATCCACTTATCTGTCAAATGTGTTCATTATTATTATTTAACTTTAGTGTAATTGTTATCAATCACTTTCTTAAGAATCCTTATGTATGTGATTATATAAATCCTTCATTTGTTTATGTGAACAAAATTGAGGAATGTATGAAATTATATAACTGAATCTTTAACACATGATTTAATGTACTAAACTAGAGTTATTTTAACTTTTTATTTTGGAATAAGTGTAGATTCACATAGAGTTTTAAGCAACAATATATAGAGGTCTAATTGCTAATTATATAGTTTCTCATGATGCTAATATCTTGTAAATCTTTATTCCAATATTACAATCAGGATATTGACATTAATTCATTCAGAATACAGAACATTTCCATCACTGTGGTGATCCCTCATGATGCCCTTTTATAGCCACATTCACTTCTCTTTCACCTATAGCTCCCACCCTACTAACCTCTCAGACACATTACTCTGTTTTCTGTAGATTCAATTTAATTCTCTATAAAATATTAATCTGTTTTTTATAATTTCATCATTTCAATATTAAACAATGGAATCATGCACTATAACTTCTTGGGATTTTTTTTCTCAGTACAATTTTCTGGAGATTCAAGCAAGTTGTTGCATGTTTCACCAGTTTTATAGTTTTTATTGCTGAGCAGTAGTCCAAGGTCTGTATGTACATGTTTGTTTAACCATTTGCCTACTAATAGGTTGTTTCAATATTTTGGCTACTGAAAATTAAATTGCTATAACATCTGTATACCACCTTTTAAATAAACTTGATTCATCGTTTCGCTGGGATAAATTTCCTAGAGTGCAATTGTTGGGTCATATGTTAGTTGTATGTCAAATCTTTCCAGAATAGCTGTAGTCCTTCATATTTCCATCGGCAATAGTGTATGAGTGATTCAGTTTCTTCACATCATTGCTACTTTTATTTTACCTACTTTTATAAAATTATAATGATATTTAATTGAGGTTTTAATTCTTAGTAGTTTAATTATGTTGGATATATTTTCCCAGGCCTATTTATATTCTATAAAGTGTATATCTTCTTTTGTGAAATGTTTTTTTATGTCATTTTTTCTTTTGAGGTTAAAAAATAAATGAATTGAGATCTACCTCAATAAATTTTTAAGTGTATAGTACATTATTGTTACTATATTGTACTGTACAATACTGAGCACTCTACCTGGAATTCAGAGTGAAGCTTCCTTGCTATATCCTCCTATAGAGGACAGAGAGAGAGAGTAAACTTTCTAGTCTTTTCTTACGGGGGCACTAATCCCAGAAAAGGGGCTCTGCCCTAATGATCTCATCTATTCCGAACTACCTCCAAAAAGCCTCACCTTGAGGATTAGTACTTCAACTATGAGATTGTGGGGACACACATATTTAGCCCATAGTAATGGCCATCTTAACAGGTATGAGGTGATATATTTCATTGGGATTTTGATTTGCATTTTTCTGGTGATTTTTTTAATGTTCAGCATGTTTTCATACAGTTATTGGCCATTTGAATATCTTTTTTGGAGAAATATCTATTTAAGTTCTTTGCCCATTTTTAAATCAGGTTATTTTGTTTTTGCTACTGAGTTGATATGTCATTCCTTTGCTGATATGTCATGGCCAATAAATTATTTCCAATATTAATGTCATAAAGCTTTCCCCCAATATTTTCTTATACAAGTTTACAATTTCAAGTCATACATTAAAGTTTTTAATTATTCAAGTTATGTCTTATGCATGCACGGTATAAGATAAGGGTTCAATTTTATTGTTTTGCCTGTGTATATACAATTTACCCAAAAACACTTATTGAAGAGACTGTTGTTTCTTTATTGTGTATTCTTGGCATCCTTGTAGGAGATGAATTGACTACATATGTGTTGGCTTATTTCTGGGTGCTCTATTGTGTTCTAGTGGTCTTTTTTTTTTTTCTGTCAGTACCTTACTGTTTTAATTATGAAAGCTTTCTAATATGTTTTGTAATCAGGTATATAAGGCTTCCAGCATTACCCCCCCCCGGCCCACCCCCAAGATTTTTTTGGTTAGGGTACTTAGGAGTTCTATATAAATTTAAGGATTTTTTTTTTCTTTTTGTAAAAAGTTCCATTGTAATTTTGATAGGTATTGCATTGAACATGCAGATAAATTTGGGTGGTGCAGACATTTTAGCAATATTTGTTCTTCAAATCTATAAACACAGGATGCATTTTTATTTATTTGTATCTTTGTAAAAGTCTTTCACCCAGTGTCTTATAATTTCAGTATACAGATCCTTGACCTATTTACTTAAATTTACTCCTAAGTATTTTATTATTTTTGATATTATTGTTAATGGAATATTTCTTCATTTCTTTTTAAGATTGTTTATAATTAGTTTATTGAATTGTATCTTATTTTTGTTTGTTGATTAGGTATCCTGCAACTTTGCTGAACTTGTTTATTAGTTCTAATAGTTGTGTTTTGTGAAGTTTTAGGGATTTTTACATGAAGGATCATGTTATCTGGAATCAGAAATAATTTCTGGTTTGGATGCCTTGTATTCATGTCAATTTTAATTTGATTTTTAAAATTATTACTGAGTTTTGAGAGTTTATGTAATCTAGATGCTAGCCCCTTGTCATCCATGTGGTTTGTAAATATTTTCTCCTATTAGGTAGCTTTTATTTTTAGTCTCTTCACAGTATCATTCATGGAACTAACATTTTAACTTAAACTTTGAGTTCTTCCTGTTTTTGTTTCTGTTTTTTTATGGTAAGTAGTTTTCAGTTAAAACCTAGATATTTCCACATTTTGTTATGGGTCTCTGGATCTTATGAAAAACTTCTTTTAACTGGCCATTTATATATCTACTAGAGGCCCGGTGCATGAAATACGTGCATGGGTAGGGTCCTTAGGCCTGGCTGGCAATCAGGGCAGATGGGGGCCTCCCTTCCCTGGCTGTCAGCCAGGGCCTTCCTTTGTTCTGCGCTGCCTCCTGGTGGTCAGCACATGTCATAGAGAGCGATCAGTCACCAGGTTGAACTCCCATGGGGACAATTTGCACATTAAGCTTTTATATATATAGATAACTATATCATCTATATCTATCTATCATCTATATCTATGTCTATTTATACATATATAATTTTTAATAAAAATTTTGGTGTGACATTGGTTAATAAGATTATATAAGTTTCAAGTATATGTTTTATGTTTTTATGATACATGATCTGTCTATTGCATTTTGTGGCAACCATCCAAAGTCAAGTCTTTTTTTGTTGCCATGTATTTGGATCCTTTAACTGGCTTTTTCTGATTTTGCTAGGGAAAGGTCGAGCACTGTCTTCTTAATACCAGATAAAAGTACAATCCCAGCTTTCACTGACTTCTAACATTGGGGAGTTTCCAAATTATTCCTGGGCAGCGATGGGAGTTCTTAATTCATATATTGTCTCCATAATCTCAGTGATAAAGATACACATATTACTGCTGTGCAATGTTGAAAGTTCTGAATCTTCACTAGATCTCCTGTTACTACCTGTCACTGAGTGGAAGGGGTGACCCATTATTTCCCGGTGGACATAGACGTTCAGGCTCTGCACATTGTCTTCATAGTTACTGCCAGGAAGGAATGAAAACTCTGGCTCCCTACTTGAGCCTTCCTAAAACCACTCTGTCAGTAGTTGAGTACACCTTCATAGCCTCTCAAGGTTGGAAGTCCAGGCTACCCCTTTTGCTTTTGTTGGTGTGGGTGAGCTTGGGATCATGTTTTTGTGGGTTTTTTTTCTGAGGTGTTCGCCTTGAATAGAGCTGTTTTCATTTAAAAATATTTTTTAACTTGTTCCTTTGGTTGGGCTCATTTTGACTGTGCTTATTGGTGGTTTTTTATTTGTTTGCTTGTTTTTTTATACTTTAGCTTATTTTTTTAGATATATTATTGATTTTTTACAGAGGAAGGGAGAGGGAGAGAGAGTTAGAAACATCGATGAGAGAGAAACATCTATCAGCTGCCTCCTGCACAACCCCTACTGGGGATGTGCCCGCAACCAAGGTACATGCCCTTGACCAGAATTGAACCTGGGACCCTTGAGTCCACAGGCCGATGCTCTATCCACTGAGCCAAACCAGTTAGGGCTATTTTTAGCTTCTTAAGCTCCAAGTCTTTGATATATGAGGCAATGCACACACACACACACACACACATACACACACAACAAAACCAGGAACTCACCAATGTGTTGTTCCTTGAGTCCCAAGTTTCCTTGCTTCTCTGTTCTCTTCTAAGAATCTTCTTAAATTACATTTTTAGTTGTACTTAGCAGAAGGTGTAGGGAAAATGTATGTCTACCTCATCCTTTTGGAAGTGGAAGTTAAGACTCTTTTTGAAAACCAGATTTATAGGAACATTTATAGCAGTCTCAACTAAAATAAAAGATGGCATCTTTAAAATTCTTTTCTTCTATTGAAATTAAGTAAAAAATAAAGGAAACATGCTTGACTTGCCGTTCTTGAGGGACATGTGATATATTCAAGGTATATTGTTTTAAAGTGTTTGCCTTGAAGCAGGAGTAGAGATTAAGTCATCTAGAGAATTATTAATTAGACCATGCCTTAAGCTGTTCTATTTGAATAATAAACTTGTTCAGTCAAACTGTTAACAAGAGGACATTTCAAAACTTTAATGTTTGGAGGTGAAACATTGTAGAGCATAGGTCAATCTGCAGAGTTGATTACATTTCTTTTTAATGTCACCCTGAAATGTGTTCATAGTGTTAAGAAATTCAACTGACAAATCAAATAGATGAAAAGTTTCAATTGAAATATTTTAATTAAAATATTAAAATGTTTTGTTTATTGAGCTATAAAGATGATATGAAATGGAAAATACTGTTATGAGTTTAGAATTACAAAGATCTTCATGGGGCTACATGTCCCTTTTCTTTCTTTTTATCTATCATTACCATAACAAATTACTTATGAGGAAAAAATACGAAATTCAATTTTTAGAGCATTACCAAAAGAAGAAATGAAGGCACACAATATTGCCTTTTAAATCAAACATTTTATTTGAGATAATTATTGATTTACATGTGGTGGTAAGAGATAATATAGAAAAATATGCACCCTTTACTCAAATTTTCCTAAGGTTGACAACTTACAAAACTATAGGACAATATCACAAGTAGGATATTGACATTAATGTAGTCAAGGCACAGAACACTTCAATCTTACCCTTTTATATCCTATCCTGTTTCTTATAACTGACTTTCTTCTTAACGTCTAACAACTTGTTATCCATTTATATAATTTTATCATTTCAAGAATATTATATAAATGGAACCATACTGTAGTAATCCTTTGGAATTTGTCACTCAGCATAATTCACCAGACATTCAGAAAGGTTTATGTCTGTTTTAATAGGTTTCTCTCCTATTTATTTCTAAACTAGAGACCCGGTGCACAAAATCCGTGCACTCAGGGATGGGGAATCCCTATTCATGATGTTGTAAATGGCAGTATTTCATCTTTTCTTATGGCTAATATTCCATATATACATCTTCTTTATCCAATCATCTATAGAAGGACATTTCAGTTGTTTCCATGTCTTGGCCACTATGAATAATGCTGAAATGAACATACGGGTACTATATCTTTTCAAATAAATGTTTTAAAATTTTGGGGGTAGATACCAAGGAGAGGATTGCTAGGTCATATGGTGATGCTATTATTAGTTTTTGAAGAACCTCTATACTGTTTTTGTCTAGTAGCTGTACCAGTTTACATTCCCACCAGCAGTGAATGAGAATTCCTTTTTCTTCATAACATCTCCAACACTTGTTATAACTTGCTTATTGATAATAACTATTCTAACAAGTGTGTGGCAATATCTCTTTGTAGTTTTTATTTACATTTCTCTAATAGCTGGTGAAATTGTGCATCTTTTCGGAAGTCTATTGGTCATTTGTATGTCTTCTTAAGAGAAGTGTTTGTTCAAGTCTTCTGCCCATTTTGTTTTGTTTTGTTAATCCACACTCAAGGGTATTTTTTTCCATTGATTTTTTATTTATTTATTTATTTTTTTTTAGAAAAACTATAAGGGAGAGAGAGGGAGAGAAAGTTGGAAAGAAAGAGAAAGAGAGAAACATCTATGTGAGAGAGACACATCAATTGGTTGCCTCCCGCATGTGCCTGGATGGGGCCTAGGGATTGAACATGCAACCAAGTACATGCCCTTACAGTAATAGAACCTGTGACCCTTCGGTGGGTAGGCCAATGGTATAACCACTGATCAACAATGGTCAGGGTACTGCCCCTTTTTTAATTGGATATTTTGTTTGTTTGTTGTTGAGTTATATGAGTTCTTTATTTTAGATATTACCTCTTGTTGGAGCTGTCGTTTGCAAACATCTTCTTCCATTTTGTTGGTTGCCTTTTTGTTTTGTTGGTGGTTTCTTTTGCTGTTTAGAAGCATTTTAGTTTGATGTGGTCCCATTTAATTTTTCCTTTAATCCCCTTGCCTTTGAGGTCAAATTAAAAAAATATTCTCTATGACCAAGGTTCATAAATTTGTAGCTATGTTTTTTTATATGCAACTTATTATTTTGTATCTTATGTATAGGTTTTTGATCCATTTTGAATTAATTTTTGTACATAGGACAACATTTAGTCTAATTTCATTCTTTTCCATGTGGATTATTCCTGCACCATTTATTGAAGAGGCTTTCTTTTCTCCATTTCATGTTTATGACTCTTTTGTCAAAGATTATTTGCCCATATACATATGTTGTTTTTTTTCTGGGCCCTCAATTATGCTCTATTGTTCTGTGTGTCTGTTTTTCTGCCAATACAATGCTGTTTTGATTATTGTAGCTTTGAAGTATAATACCAGTAATTTTTTAGGTTTATTTATTTATTATTATTATTTTAATTTAAATGATTTATTGTTTAAAGTATTGCATATGTCTCCTTTTCCCCCCATTGACCTCTCCCTGGCCACTTCCACCCTCAATACGTGCCCTCACCCCACTGTCTGTGCCCCTTAATTATGTTTATATGCATGCATACAAGTCCTTTGGTTGAGCTCTTACTCCCAACCCCCACCCCCAACTTCCCTCTGAGGTTTGACAGTCTGTTCAATGCTTCTTTGTCTCTGGAACTATTTTTGTTCATTAATTTATGTTGTTCATTATATTCCACAAATGAGTGAGATCATGTGATATTTATCTTTCTCAGACTGGATTATTTCGCTTAGCATAATGCTCTCCAAGGCCATCCATGCTGTTGCGAATTGTAAGCGTTCTTTCTTTTTTACAGCAGTGTAGTATTCCATTGTGTAGATGTACCACAGTTTTTTAATCCACTCATCTGCTGATGGGCACTTAGGCTGTTTCCAAATATTACCTATTGTAAATTGTGCTGCTATGAACCAGTAAATTTTTTGAGTGTACCTAATATACACATATTTATATGCCCTATGGTTTTTTTACAAAATTTTACATTGAAAAATATATACAAAGCATATAGATAAACAATACATAAAATAAATGTAAGTCAAACATTAATATTTTGAGTTATCTATTTTTTGCTGTAATCCAGTGGTTCACCCAACACAGCTCTTAGTGCTATTCCTAGCTGTAGAGATAGCCAACTTAGATTCATGTGTCATGGGAGCTCAAGCAGAAAAATCTATGCATGATAGTAATTGAAGTCTAAGGCTTAAGTATTTTCCTAGGTTTTCTAGCCAGGTAGTCCTTCCTCTCTTGTTCTTTAGTCCAGTTGGCTTCCAGAGTGATATTATAAGGTGAGCATTGATTCCAAAAGATTGAAGTTGATTTGTTTATGAAGTCTGTAGAAATTTACAAACCTTCTGCAAAAGTCTGTATCTTCAGCAGCAGCAGCAGTCAACCAGCCATATAATGGCTGGAGCGTATCCTGCCATTTTGTAGTGATATGGGCAGATACTTATTGTAAGTCCAGTAGACCTAAAATAAATACTTAGAGCTATATTGAAGTTAATTTCTGTCCCTAAATGTTTTTCATTTACTTTCAGAGAAAATTAGTCACCTCTTATAGAAGAGGTCTACAGAAGTCAATGACTATTCAAGTTAGTACATACTGATTTTTTTAACAACCAGATTAAGAATTAGAGCAGGTGACTTGGAGTACTTTCATTCCAGAAAGAGATACTGGGACAATATTTTCAACTGGATAAAGTATTCCTAGAGAGGAGAAGTAGGTAAGGAAGATTGGTGGCAGTGTACAGGCAGTCACATTACCAAGACAGTTGGTATCAGTCCCAGGCAGCTCTGTGGCAGTCCTGAAGAGAATATTGGGTTAAATAAGAAGTGTGAAGATAAAATAATGATTATGAAGTTTATTTCTTGTGACAAGCAGAGACTATTGACTCAATCATTTGCAATTAGAGAGGCCAGGTAACTACAAATCAACCAAAAGAATTTTAAACTGTTGCCAGAATATCTGGACTGTTTGCCATGGAACTTCACTAAAACACACAAGGCTGAGTGACTTCTAATTTGAGACAGATTTCATATGAAGAACAAAAGCACTTATAACATTTTTTTAAGAAGCACATTTCTTCATTTTGTGGGAAGAGATCAAAGTGCCTTTGCTCAATAAACATGATTATTTGGTATTTCCATGGGATCATAAATGAGCATCACTTTTTTGAAGTGGCTATAATGTTTTTGTGAAGATTTTCAAAGAAGAATAGAAAATGTTACATAATTGAGTTAAGAAAGCCCAAAGGAATGTGCCTACTATTTATTCACAAATTTGGAAACAAATAAAAAAGTCAGTAACAGCAATCCATGCCCTAGTTAGAAAAACTCTAATCAAAATTGGCCCTGAAGCCATCCCTGGAGTAGAATTGAGAGAACCATTATCTTGGTTTTCACTGTGCATATGTGGTTCATGTAAGAATTATTAAATGCTTCACATCCTTCTGATATTACTAGAGAAATAGAAACATTTGATAAAGTAGTAAAATTCTCCAAAGAGTACTCATAGTTGAAATGAGGTTACATGAGCACACATAATTAAAAGACACCCACCCTAATGAGATACATCAAGGAATTTTTTTACAAGTCTAGTTACTGAGCTTGTTAATATTAAATTTAGAAGAAAAAAAAAAGACTGTATCCAAACTAACTGTTATTTATGCAATGACTAAGATACAGTCCTGACCAAAAGATCACCTAGATACCGGCTACATTGGAAAATGAAACTGGACCACTATCTTACACCATACACAAAAATCAACTCAAAACTAATTTAAAACTTAAATATAAGGCCTGAACCCATAAAACTTCCAGAAGTAAATATAAGTGGTAAGCTTCTTGATGTCAGTGTTGGAGATTTAAAAATTTTTTTTTTATTTAACACCCAAAGCAAAAATAAACAAGTGGAACTACATCAAACTAAAATTAAAAACAACAACAACAACAACAACAAAAACAAGAATAAATTCTGTAACACAAAGTAAATGATTAAAAAAATAAAAGGCAATCTATAAAATAGGAGAAAATATTTGCAAACAACCTATGCAATAAGGGGTTACTCTCCAAAATATATACAGGATTCATATAACTCAATAGCAAAAACACAAATAATCTACTTAAAAAATGGGCAGAAGAGTCAATAAACATTTTCCAAAGAAAACATAAATGGTCAACAGGTAAATGAAAAAGTGCTCAAGGTCACTAATCATTAAGGAAATTCAAATCAAAACCACAATGATATATCACCTCACACCTGTTGGGACATCTGTTATTAAAGGACTATGATAAAGAATGCTGATGGGGATGTGAAGAAAAGAGAATCCTTAAACATAATTGGTGATTGTCAAATGGTACAGTAAATATGAAAAATGATAGGGAGATTCTTCTAGAAATTAAAAATAGCCCTGGCCAATGTGGTTCTGTTGATTGAGTATTGCCCCATTCTCCAAAAGGGTATTGGTTCGATTCCTGATTTGGGCACATGCTCAAGTTTTGGGTTCCATCCCCAGTAGGCAACATGCAGGAGGTAGCAGATTATCTCTGATGTTTCTCTCTCTCTCTAAAATCAATTAAAAAAATAAATTGAAATTAAAAATGGAATTGCCATATGATCCCAGCTATCCCACTTCTAAGAACATATCCAAAAAAAGTCTATCTCAAATAAATATCTGTACTTTACCCATGTTCATTCACAATAGACAAGTATAAAAATAACCTAAATGGTTTCTATTTACAGATGAACAGATAAAGAATACGTGAGATATTTATAATTATTCAGCCTTATAAAGAAGAAAGTGATACCATTTGAAAAACAAACAAACAAACAAACAAAAACATGGATAAAACTGAAAGGCATTTTGTGAAGTGACATAAGCCAGACAGAGAAATACAAATACTGCATGGTATTACTAATATGTGGAATCATTTAAAAAAAATCATAGAAACATAGTAGAATAGTGGTTCCAGGGAGAAAATATAAAGAGCCTGGTAGAAGAGTGCAAATGTTAACTTATGAGTAAATCTGAGGATTTAATGTATAACATAGTTGATAATACCAAATTCTATAATTGAAATTTGCTAAGAGAGTACAATTTAATTGTTTTCACCACTAAAATAAGTAAATATTTTAGGTCATGAAACTGTTTATTAGCTCAATGGGAATACTTTAGCAATGCAGACATATATAAAATCATTATATTTTACACTTTAAATATATTATAATGTTATATTTCAATTTTACATTAATGAAACTAAAGAAAACAATGTAAAATCTGGTAAATGATTCATGGTGGAGGCAGGGAAATAGAGGAAATCTTTATATCTTCTCAGTTTTGTTGTATCCCTAAAACAGCTCTAAAAATATAGTCTTAAAAAAAAACAACAACAAGCAAAACAATATAAAACATATATTAATGAACATGCTCATAATGAGACAAGTAAAAGTTTAGGAGGGCATGTATAAATAGACATGCAGTCTTCTTAGAAAGGACACACAAGATAAACAATTAAAGGAGATGCTTTTTCTATAACATCTATAATCTTCTAAATAACAACATATCTCTATATATTATAGATAATATATGTATGATATATATATAACATACATGCATATATATACATGCAAATATGTGAGTATCCATCTCTCTATCTATGTGTCATTCTATCTGTATATTTCCTACTATATGCCAAAGAGATGACAAGTTTTAAAGGTAAAGAAGAACTTTGGATTTAGGGGTTGAGGAGCAACTGTGACAGAAACCGAGTGCCAGCCAGTATTTAGGAGACAAAATAGTTAAATGTCAGTATATAACCCTGGCAACATGTATAGCTTTAATGAGGGAATGCAAGTAATTAGCAATTAGCAATGACCAGACAATTTGTTTTTATTTATAATTTTAGCTAAAATACTTAAGTTTTCAAATATGCCTCAAAATATTGGCTCTTATAAGTATTTAATCAGAAATATCCAATAATGATAATTTGAACATCTCTATTGCCACATTCCTGTCAGTGACTTCTTTACCACTGAAAATAATATTATTAGTGCTTTTATATCCAATCAGATTTGAGAACCAATTCTAGAATTCTAGAAAACCCTAGAATTCTAGAAACTATTTCAAAAGCTCACCCTTAAGATTCTGTTTCTTTAGAGCCATGTCTGCTACCAAAATCTAAATCAGTCAGGGTACTCCAAAGAAACAGAACACATACACGTAATAGCCGCTATTCTGGCATTATTCGTAAAATATGTATATGTCAGAGGGTGGAAAATAAATCTGACAAAAATAAAAAGTCCTTGAACTTCAGTGAAATTTCTAAAAGTCCAGCGATACCCCTTCTTTGGTGAAGTGATATTTGTGTCCTAATACGACTAAAAAAGAAGCGCAGTGCTTCTTGAGCCTATTTGGATTTTTGGAGGCTACATATACTTTGGATTTACTATTCCAGGTCATTTGTCAAGGAAAAGAAAAGCTACTAATAGTATAGGGGGCCCAGAACATAAAATTCTTAGGACATGAACAAGGAGAGCATCAATCATACAGGCAGAGAAGTTACACCTCAATAAAGGGAGGGTGAATATATTTAGTTAAACACGATGAAGGAACTGAGGTTGAGGAGAGATCTAAAGAGTGTGCAGATGGGGGTGAATGGCTGGGATTTGAAGCAGTTAAACCTGGAGAAATTAGGAAGAAAGGTCTAGATCAGTGGTCGGCAAACTCATTAGTCAACAGAGCGGCAAACCGCGGCTCGCAAGCCACATGTGGCTCGCGAGCTGCAGTTTGCTGTCACTTGTCTAGATGAAAGAGGTGGGTAACTTTAAAAGAGCAAATTTCAGATAAAACAACTATTGACAAATATAAGAAAGGTAGCTAGCCAAAAAACATAAGGTATTTAAACTCTCTACTGAGATTCTGGATTATAAATTCTTGTAATTTCCAGAAAGTTTGTAGTTCCTATGGCAGTTTCATAAGAGATGAATTTAATCCTTTTGTTACTTAGAAGGGTGTTTTTTTGTTTTTTTCTTAAAGTGTGCTATCAAAAGTTGCCTCTGAATTTCAGAGTTCTTAACTAGTAATATGCGAAAAGCATGAGCAAAGTTTTAGTAGGACCAATTGGGGAGTGTTTTAAAATTCTGTGTATAAATATATTGTTAATTTATTTTGAATCATTATGACTATTAATGCAGAGTATTTCAGTTTAATTGCCTCTCATAATGCAATTGTGTTTGTTATACTTATAAAACCCTCATAATCCTGCTCTGTGTGATCACACCACTTGTTTTAGAGAAGCCCAAAGAAGGAAAATATGGTGACTTTGTGTAAATCATGTACTCTAAATCAGGAAAGGAGTTTCAGTGGGGGAATTTCTGCTACACTGCTCTAACCTAGCTTAAGACTAATTTAATTTGGGGAGCTATAATTTTATGTATCAAAATATAAAGTACAAATTATTTTTGAAATACATATTCTTAGAAATAAACACTTCATATAAGCCATATTGATAAGTATTTCATGCATCTCAACATCCTCTTCAAGAGTTTCAAGAAAGAAAGTAGTGACCCAAGGTGTTAGTTTATATATTACTAGAGGCCCAGTGCATGAAATTTATGCATGGAGGAGGGGAGTGTCCCTCAGCCCAGCGACACCATCTCCAATCTGGGACGCCTCGAGGGATGTCCCACTGCCCGTTTAGGCCCGATCCTACTTGGATCAGGCCTACTTGGATCGGGCCTAAATGGGCAGTTGGACATCCCTATCACAATCCAGGACTGCTGGCTCACAACTGCTCACCTGCCTGCCTTCCTGATTGCCCCTAACCACTTCTGCCTGCCATCCTGATCACCCCCTAACCACTCCCCTGCCAGCCTGATTGAGGCCTAACTGCTCCCCTGCCAGCCTGTTTGCCCTTAACTGCCATCCCCTGCAGGCCTGGTCACCCCTAACTGCTCTCCCCTGCAGGCCTGGTCCCCCACAACTTCCCTCCTCTGCCAGCTTGGTCACCCCTAACTACCCTTCCCTGCAGGTTTGATTGCCCCCAACTGCCCTCCCTTGCAGGCCTGGTCCCTCCCAACTGCCCTCCCCTGCTGGCCATCTTGTGGTGGCCATCTTGTGTCCACATGGGGGCAGGATCTTTGACCACATAGAAGCAGCCATCTCGTGTGTTGGAGTGATGGTCAATCTGCATATTACTCTTTTATTAGATAGGATAGAAGCCTGGTGCATGGATGGGGGCCAGCTGGTTTGCCCTGAAGGGTGTCCCGGATCAGGGTGGGAGTTCCCTTGGGTCGTGAGGTGGCCTGGGCGAGGGGCCTGTGGTGGTTTGCAGGCCGGCTACGCCCCCTGGCGACCCAAGCAGAGGCCCTGGTATCTGGGGTTTATTTATCTTCTACAATTGAAACTTTGTAGCCTGGAGCAGAGCCAAGCCTTCTGCTTGCTCCGTGGCGGCAGCCATTTATTTGGGGATTTATGTATCTTCTATCATTGAAACTTTGTAGCATTAAGCAGAGGCCGGGGCAGCCAGGGCTGCAGAAGCTTGGCTTCCTCCATCACCGGGGGCAACCTTAGCCTCCTGCTCTTTCCAGCTCCGTGGCTGCCGCCATTTCTGTTTGGATTTATGTATCTTCTATCATTGAAACTTTGTAGCCTTGAATGGAGGCCTAGGCCAGCAAGGGCAGGCGGAAAGCTTGGCTTCCTCCATTGCCAGGGAAACCGAATCCTCCCTCCTGCTCTCTGTGGCCATAGCCATCATGGTTGGGTTTATGTGCATATTCGCTCCTGATTGGCTTGTGGGCGTGACTTGTGGGTGTAGCGGAGTCATGGTTAATTTGCATATTACTCTTTTATTATATAGGATTTTTCCTTCCTAATTTCTGAAAGTTTCTCTTCCATTAATAAGTAAATTATTTGGACAGAGAGGTACATTAGTTTGGTAGCAAAACAAAATGTATTCTTATTGAAGTGTGTTAGCTGAACTTTGTTAATGTGGATTTTTTTTTCTTCATGGACAGATAACCAATAAATTCTGTTCCTCATTATTAGATTACTAGAGGCCCGGTGCACAAAATTCGTGCACTGGAGGGAGAGGGTCCCTCAGTCTGGCCTGTGCCCTCTCACAGTCCGGGACCCTTCGGAGGATGTCCGCTGGCAGTCAGACATCACTCTCGCAGTCCGGGAGCCCTTTCTCCCTACCACCTGCCTGCTCACTGCTCCTTACTGCTCCACTTGCTGCTCCTTAGCACTGCCACAGAGGCTCCTGCCACCACCTCTGCCCTTGCCAGCCGTGAGCCCAGCTTCTGGCTGAGTGGTGCTCCCCCAATGGGAGTGCACTGACCACCAAGGGTCAGCTCCTGCATTGAGCATCTGCCCCCTGGTGGTCAGTACGTATCATAGCAACTGGTCATTCTACCGGTCATTCTGCCGTTCGGTAGGTTTCAATATTAGGCTTTTATTATATAGGAAAACAATCAAGATTGTCCTAAGAAACCGCTTGTGTAGCCAAAAGTTTCTGTTGAATAAATTTAAGATCCAAAGAAACAGACTCAAATAAAGAGATAAATCTATTTGATAAGAAACAATAGATATTTGAGACTGCATTTTTTCAGAGGTTATGGAATCCCACTCTCATGAACATGTTTAATATTAGGATCAAAGAAAGATTCATCTTATGTGCATCAGAGACTGATTAATGAAAATACTTAAGTAAGAAAAAACAAATTAATTAGATATAAGGAATACTGCTTTGTTTAAAGTTGTAAAATCTATACATACTTTAACAGCTGATAACTCAGTTTTGAAAATAAAGTGTATTTTAATGAACACTACCTTTATAATTATTCAAAGTATGTGTATACATGTTTAGGATACTCCAATATGCATGTAGATAGAGCATCCCTTAAATAATGAAAGCTATCTATAATATTTTAAAAATATCAATTTACTACATTGACCCAACCAAAAAGAAATGTGTCTAGAATTTGGTGAAATTTTTAAATCAATTTTGTAGCACAAGATTTATATAGATACTAGTGTCCCGATGCACAAAATTTGTGCAAGAGCAGGCGTTCCTTCTTCCGGCTGCTGGCACTGGCTTTCCTCTGGCAGCTGGGACCCAGGCTTTATCAGCAGTCCCAGCTTCATCCAGAAGCTCGTCCGGAAGATGTCCAATCTAATTAGCATATCACGCTTCTATTATTATAGATAGGTGGTCATTCCAGCATTCATTTACTCATATATCTCTCCTCTAACTTACTGCATTGCAAGACTTCCTCTCTTGACTCTACTCAAAATTCACTAATGGATAATGGTAGAAGTGAACCTAAAGGTTTTCTAGGGATGACCATCTCTGTAAGCAGTAGTTGTACAAACAGAATGGAACAGAGCAGATCATCATGGGTAATTGAGGGAACATTTCACAAGGCTTCAACCAAGAACTCTTTATTTCCCCCCAGAAAGAAATAACTTCTGGAGTTAGAGATTGCCTTTCCTTTTAAATATGCATCACTCCTAGTGTAAGGACAGTTATAATAAAGAGGTAGCCATACCCACATTTATAATCAAATGTATTAATTTGGAATACACTAATTTAGATTTATGATTAATTTTAAAATACTAAACTTGAAGATTACTCTTAAAATATACATTTCCTACATACATATTTGCTATATTACAAGGATGAATATATCATATTTAGAGGAACTAAAAGATCTTTTATCCTCCCGGTCATTATGATTGATTATATGCACACTAGCTTATAATGAGTGTGTACTTACCTCTATTGGGGAGTGTTTTAAAATTCTGTGTATAAATATATCGTTATTTATTTTGAATCATTATAACTATTAGCACATAATAACTGAGTCCATTTTAAACTTTATATAAATCAAATAGTCAATACAGTCAAATTACATAGAATTTTTGTAGCAGATACATGAATTTTAGTTACCTAATTTTCACATTCTTAGTGAGGTGTAGAACATGATTTTAATAATATTAAGAAGGTTTGTTTTAGAAAAAAGTAAAACCTTTAGTTCACAAAATTGAAAACAATGAAAATAAGTAGGCTTTGTTATATTCAATCTCCAGTAAGTATGTAAACAATCCAGGTCCACTTTGCCAAGGATGTGGGTTACATTCAAGCCAGGAAAGTAACCTGGACAATATCACACATGATTTAGTTCCACAAGTCCTAATGATTGCTAGTCACTATGTGCTGTGAGATAGCCATATGTAAGAGTTCAAAGGGGAAATGTTTCCCAATGCTGATCTGGCCAGATTCATTTTTATGTGAATCATAAAAGGCCATCAGTGCTTTCACCTTCAGTGATTCCAATTGCTAAAAATACATTTTGAAAGTTCCAAGTACAAAGTACACTTACAATGTTTTGGCTGAGACCAAGTGCATAAAAAAATCATACAAAAATATTAAATTAAACATATGGAATTGCCATTTTAATATGTCCAAAAAGTAGAATATTAGTAATTTTTCATGTTTTAATCTAATATATAAGAATTGTGCACTTGAAATGAAAAGATCACAATGATATCATTATGTCCAATTTTCACTTTCAGGTGAGGAAAACGTGTTCCATCATGATGACATGACTTATCCAAAATCACAAAATAAATTATTTGAACACATAAATATAAATTCTAATAGAAGTAAAGGAATTGAAAAAAAACTCACAAAATAATGCTTATGCCAAAGAAATGAAAGTTTTTAGAAATAATTTAGGCAGTAGTTATTGGTTTATGATGTGGTTTCTGAGTATAGTAGGTACAGTGAGAGAGACTATATACTAAAGACTTATATATCTGAAAATATACAATTTTCTCATTTTTATTTTTCAGTTACACTTGATAAATTATTATATTAGTTTCAGATGTATACCCCAGTGATTCGACATTACATAACTTACTAAGTGATCATCCCAATAAATATTTCATCTGACAGCATACATATTTATTAAAATACTAGAGGCCCAACGCACAAAATTTGTGTGAGGGGCTCGGCCCCCACCACTGTAGTGGCCGCCTCTGCCTAGGCCCCCATCTGCCATGGCCGGTGCCTCTGCTGCCTCTGCTGCCTCTGCTGCCTCTGCCGCCTCTGCCTCAGCCCCCACCACCGCGGCTTCCTCCAGAAGGTCATCCAGAAGGATGTCCAGTCTAATTAGCATATTATGCTCTTATTATTATAGATTATTGACTATATATAATATGCTGTACTTTATATCCCCAGAACTATTCTATAACAACTAATTTATACTTCCCAGTCCCTTGCTTTTTTACCCATTATGTCATTATTTTATGTCATTATATTTTTAAGTAGGTTTTCAATTTCTCACTATCTCTCCTCTCCTTCCAGAACCTCCATGATGTGAATGTTGGTATGTTTGTAGTTGTACCAGAGGCTCCTTATACTATCCTCATTTTTTGGATTCTTTTCTGTTTTTGCTGTCTAGTATTTTTTCCTCCTGATATTCAAAATCACTGATTTGATTCTCAACTTCATCTACTCTAAGGCTGATTCCCTATAAATAATCTTTAGTTTCAGTTAGTTTATCCTTCATTTCTAACTGGTCCTTTTTTCTGCTGTTGAGGTTCCACTAAGTACATTAAGCATCCTTATAACAGGTGTTTTGAACTCTGCATCTAGTAGATTGCTTATTTCCATTTTGTTTAGGTTTTTATGGGGTTTTGTTCTGTTCTTTGATTTGGGACCTGTGTGTTTCCTTATTTTGGCAGACTTCCCATGTTTGTGTCTATGTATTAGGTATGGATGCTAAGTTTCCAAGATTTAGTAGAGTGGCATAATGTAGTAGGTGTCCTGTATATTCCAGTGGCACAGCCTCCCCAATCACTCAAGCTGGGTACTTGAGGTGCATATATCCCACCTTGTGGGCTGTGTAGACCCTCCTCTTGTGATTGAGTCCTGATTGCTATTGGCATGTCAATGGGAGGGATTTATCCCCAGGCCAATTACAAGGACTGCTTACAACTATAGAACACCATTCTCTGATTACCATGTAGGATCAGCTGTGCAGGCCCACCCCACAGAGCAGGACTTACTTCAATGGGGCTCTGGTGCCTGTTGAACCCACCCCTTAATGTGTCACTTGTAAAGGTGATTGGGTGGTGATGCTTCATTGTGGTCTGAAGTGGTCTACTGGGTGCACTGGTTCTGGTTGTCAAGGTCAGCCACCACCTGTGTCCTGCCAAGGGCATTTGGCAGGAGCTTCAAAGTGATCTTCAGATGGCTCCTAGTTTTTCTGGGCCGGGATGTGTCCTGGTGAGGCAAAGCTCTGAACCAAGGCCAACTGCTCCTAGTGTTGGGCCTAGGGCCACTTACAAGTATGAGGCAGGCTGAGGTCAATTGTCTATATAATAAAAGCCTAAGCGAACGTTACAGCAGAATGGCCAGAATGACCAGTCACTATGATGCACACTGACCACCAGTGGGCAGACGCTCAATGCAAAAACTGCCCCCTGGTGGTCAGTGTGCTCCTACAGGGGGAGCGCCGCTCCGCCAGAAGCCAAACTCACAGCTGGTGAGAGCAGCTGTCATGTCTGGAGCCTCTCCCGACTGCAGCAGCACCACCTAGTGGCTGCAGCAGGCGCAGCAGGCCGGGATGAGCACGAACAGCATGGCTCCTGGCCCCAATTTGGGCTCCCCCCTGGCTGCCTGTCTCTTGGTGCACTGCTACATTCCCTGTGGACATTGGGCCTAGGCTGGCAGTCAAACATCCCCCGAGGGGTCCCATGTCTGACTGCCAGCTTAGGCCCGATCCCAGTGCAGTTCTCTGTAGAAGGCAGTCAGTCTGAACAACTCAGTGACTCAGGGAAGTGCAGGGAACTCAGGGTGAGCCTTCCTCTGCGCTTGACTCACCCACTCGATGGTGTGCTCAGGACAGACCATGGTGGCCCAGCCCATGCACATGCAGCCACTGCTGAAGCTCAAGCAGCAGGCCACGCAGCAGCAGAAGGCCATCCAGCCACAAGCCGACAGGCAGACATCCCCCAAGGGGTCCTGGACTGTGAGAGGGTGTAGGCCAGGCTGAGGGACCTCCCTCCCTGAGAGTGCACAAATTTTGTTCCCCAGACCTCTAGTTTGATATAATTTAGGAAAATCTGAAGAATGAGCCAAGACAGGCCATTTCTATGGAAAAGCTACAGAAAAACAGCTTGGGTGTGACTGAAAGTTGGATGGGGTCTCAGGGAATCATCAGAGCAAGGCAAACAGTGATAGCCAGGATGATGGAGTTTTAGGTATGATACATGCCTACCAGCTCTGTGTGGGGAGTGTTGTCTCATTGAAGGAGCAATGGCCTCTGCCAGCAATTCTGCCTGAAAGAAACCTGTCCCCCCAGCTCTTGCCTGATGCTAGGCAGTTCAGTTCCTCTCCATATGTCTCTGTGACTTTCATGCTGCTGCCCCAGTGCTGGAGCTCAGAGGGAGTGAGTCTGAGTAAATCTGTGTGCTGGCCCTTTAAGAGGATTCCAACAGCTCTCTGTTTCACTCAACTTAAATTACTGCTGGTTTTCACAAATAGAAGTTATGGAAAATTACTTTCCTGGCACTGAAATCCTGGGATGGGCATCCTGATGTGGGGCTGGGACCCTCACTTCTCATGGAGACTTCTGTAGCTGAGATATTCCTCCTAGTTTTTGTCCGGGGCGCATTGATTTGGGAACAGTCTATTCCACATCTCCGCCCCTCCTACCATTCTAGATGTGCCTTCTTCTGCATATCCTTAGTTGTAGAACTTCCATTCAGCTAGATTTCAGGTGTTTCTGAATGATGATTGTTTGGTAGTTTAGATGTATTTTTTTTCAAAAGTATACTTAAATGTATGAATTTATATTATACCAATTTGGAAAATGCAACGATTAGTAAAAGGCTAATATGGTGTTCTGCCTAGTATACTTCAAATTATATAATATAGAGGTCACACTGAATTTCTTAATTTATTCAATTATGCTAGCTTTCATGTTTAAAATAGCCAATTTATTTATGTAATTGTTATCTATTGATACATATGAACAAATAACTCCCTATGAATTGAAAATGTAAAAAACCTGTCTCTCTAACTTTGAAATACCTAATAGTGTGTGGTTTCCCTTAAAAAGATACTGCCTGGACAGTGTGGCTCAGTTGATTGAATGTCATCTCATGCACCAAAAGATCATTGGTTTGATTCTAGTGAAGGCACATGCTCAGTGTCAAAGAGACAGACTATCAATGTTTCTCTCTCACATCAGTTTCTCTCTCTTTCTCTCTCTTCCTCTCTCTCTCAAATCAATAAAAACATACTAGTATTGTTTTAAAAGCCCTGGCTGGTATTCCTTAGTGGTTAGAGTGTTGCCCACCCACCAAAGGTTCATAGGTTCCATTCCCAGTCAAGGACACATAGTTGGGTTGCAGGTTCTTACTCTGTCCCCAGTCAGGGCATGTGTGGGAGGCAACCAATCGATATGCATATCGATGTCTCTCTCTCTCTCTCTCTCTCTCTCTCTCTCTCTCTCTCTCTCTCTCTCTCTCTCTCCCCCTCCCTCTCTTTCTCTACTCACTCCCTCCCTTCCATTCTATCTAAAAGCAATAGAAATAGATCCTGGGGTAAGGATAAAAATTTAAAAAATATACTGAACTAGTATAAATTGTTGACTACCTGCTTCAGAATAACCTCAACCAAAGATAGAAATCATGGAAAGAAGAATAAACTGAGATTAGGCCTGGGAAATAGATGAGTTTTTGAAATGTGATTGGGAGGTAATTTCTCCAGAATAGATATATCGGTGTGAGAATAATACAGAAAAGAAACTTCTAATGCTACTCTAGCTTCTCTTTTATTCTATTTTAGGACATTCAGATCCTGTCCCTTCAAGTAGATACATACCTTTAGGACAATTCAGAAGGTGAGAAGCTGAAAAAGTATATGTGTAGAGTGACTAGCTTAGGAAAGTCCATTTCCTACCTTTAACAATCTCTGCACACAAGGCTGAGAAATTTAATCACAGACATTTTTTTTTCAGACAGTCATTCTTGTACCTGAATGCATGTTGGAGTCACCTGTGAATTTTTTATAAGCTGTACACACAATATATGTCATACTAATTAAATCAGAATACTTGAATGAGATACAATCATAAGTGTTATTTTAAGCTGCTATATAATTCCAATATTCACTGGAAATTTGAAAAACACTGATAAGTACCTTTTTCTAATGCTGTTTCTTTTTGGACAAATGAGAGAAAATCCCCCTCCAAGGAAATTATTTTGTGATATGAGGAAGGATAAACATTGTTTTCTCATACTGGGAGCTCTCTACTCCAGGAATTATTTTCACCTAGTTTTTTTTTTTTTTTTTTGTGGACTTTGGATTGATACAGACTACAGTGTAAGCTTTGGTCCTTATTTAAAGTTGACTGCAAGAAACAGGAGCCCACAAATAAATCAATAAACTTCCTGAAGAATACCTTTATTTCAAAAGAAATCAATAAGCTGGATCAATCATTGATTCAGTAAGAAGCAAATGTTTTGGTCCTTTTGAAGAACAAGTAATAAAACTTCACGTACTAAACACAATAAATGAGATGAACATACTAACTAGTATTAACTGTGATATATAAACATAAAAAAAAATATTTAATACCAAACCAAAAACACATAGGAAATAAAAGAGCTGAAATAAAAAAAAACCATGATAGATGAGGGTAATTAGAGAATATTTACCCATAGGAAAAAATTAGAAAATTGTATTATCAGATTGAAAAATTCTTCCAGAAGTATCTAGAGAGAATAAATTATTAAAAAATATAAAAGAAAAATGAAGAGATTTCTACTAATGTAGAAATTTTAATATGTGAATTATAGTGTTTATAATATGAAAAAAATGAGAAATATTTGAATAAATTATGTTTTTAAATGTCTCAGAATTCAAAAACAAATACATGTAACCCCTTACAATTAAAAATCCCCTAAAATACTAAAAAGGAAAGATAAGGGACATTTCACATGTAGATAGTCAGAGAAAATTTTAAAATATCATTGAGAAAATAAAATTTCCCAGAAGTATTTTCATTAAAATAAATAAATATCAGAATGTCATAATATTTTCCAGTGACAACAGAAAATAAATTAATATAAATTTTATAAATATAAGGAGAATAGAATTTTAATAGAACTGATGCTCAAAGATGAGTTTATATTAAAAGTATTCTCAGGCATATAAGTCTCAGAATATCTGATATATATGAATAAACATTGAAAGGCAATTTTGGATACAGTATTTATACAAGAAAAGACACATATTCAGGAGATATTGCAAGAGATATATGAAGTAGGTTGATCAAATAACTTTTAAAATTTACTGTTATATTAAAAATAACTGAGATCAGAGAAAAAAGACATAACAATCCAGCAAAAAATTACAAATTAATATCAACCTAATATGTGTGAGGGAGAGAACAAAGGATGTGAGAGCATGTTAAATTTCTTGTCTGGCATGTACAAAGATATGTACATATATAAATATATGAAAAAAAAATGGAATTGCCTAGTAAAGTTACAAATGCACATAGTTTGATCCTGCAATTTCTCAGCTGATGTATGGCCTAAATAAGCTTGTACATACTCACTAGAAAGAATGTAAAATGATGGTTTTATTAATATTCTTCCCAACAGCAAAACACAAGGAAGACTCTAAATGATAAATCACATAAATATATCTCATTTCATTCATGCAATTGAAAATGATAAAGCTGCAAAAATAAATGAAAAATAAACACTACACTCAACAGCAGAGATAAGTCTCACTGACACAATAGGGAGAACAGAAAACAAGTTGCAAGAGAATACATTTAATATGATTTTATTTCAAAATACATGCAAGCTAAATAATATATGGTTTAGACACATACATGTAAGTGGCAATATGATGGATAATATCAATGGTATGGTAAACACAATTATGGGATAGGATTTCTACTAAGGAATGAGGAAGGTATGCTTTGACATACAGGGGGACTTCTAATAACAATAAATTCTATTTCTTGGAACAAGTGGTGCTTATTAAAGAGAATGATATAATTATATAAACATACAATTTAAATCAACTTAATATATATGGAGACATAGGCTTCACAAATGCACTAAAAAAAAGATAAGTGATAAAATATTAGGAAAATACACACAAAAAATTATTCTACCTCTTCCTATTACTGAGGTTAGACTCAGTAGACAGAAATAACAGTTTTCTTTTCCATTTACAAGGTGTGGGCTATGTTCACTCAGTCACATTTATTTCACTAAATCAATGCAACTTAAGAACACAAATAAAGCTTTTCTCTTTATTCTGAGTCTGAGAGTTTGTAATCAGGTTGGAGAGGTGCGTTGGAAAACTTTATGTTTTTCACTGAGGACAATTTATGATTGCATAAAATTAGCTGGGAAAGTCAGTATCAGGAGACCACTGATCAAAAATAAACAAGCGTACCTAGTTTGATTACGCTTCATTTTATTGTACTTTGCAGATAGTGTGTTTTTTACAAATTGAAGGTTTGTGGCAATCCTGAGTGGAGAGAATCTATCAACACAATTTTTCCAATAGCATTGCTAACTTCGTGCCTGTCACATTTCAGTATTTCTTGCAATATTTCAGACTTTTACATTACTATTATTTTGTTATGATTATCTATGATTAGTGATATTTGATATTACTGTTGTAATTGCTTAGGTGTGCCATGAACCTCACCCACATGAAATAGCAAACTTAATAAATGTTGCATGTGTTCTGACTGCTCCACCAACTAGATATTTTTTCCCCAGCTCTCCTTTTCCTGGGAACTCCCTATTTCTGGAGAGATAACAATATTGAGATTGGGCCACTTAATAACCCTACAATGGCCTCTAAGTGCTCAAGTGAAAGAAAGAGTCCCAAGTCTGCCAAAACCGGTTTGGCTCAGTGGATAGAGCATCAGCCTGTGGACTGAAAGGTCTCAGGTTCGATTCCGGTCAAGGGCACGTAACTTGGTTGCGGGCACATCCCCAGTAGCGGGTGTGCAAGAGGCAGCTGATCGATGTTTCTCTCTCATCGATGTTTCTAACTCTCTATCCCTCTTCCTTCCTCTCTGTAAAAAATCAATAAAATATATTAAAAAAAAGAAAGAGTCCTAAGTATATCACATTAAATTTAAATTTAGCATTAATTAAGCTTAATGAGGAAGGATATTAAAAGCCGAGATAGACCAAAAGCTAGGCCTCTTGTGCCAAACAGTTAGCCAAGTTGAGAATGCAAATAAAAAGCATGCTAAATGAAGAAAAATCAGATAAAAAAAGCCATATCCTGCATAGTTTCATTAATATTAAATGTGCAGAATATACAACTCTATATAGATGGAAGGTAGATTAGTAATTTTTGCAGAAGGCAAAAAGGAGGTAACTGCTGGTGAGTATGGGATGATGAAAATATTCTGGAAATGGATATCAGAGATAAATGCAAAACAGCATAAATAAAAAAATAAAAACACTGAATCATACACTTTAAAAAGGGTCAATATTATGGAATGTGTATTATAACTCAATTAAAAAAAAGAGGAAAACATAACTTGTGATTGTTTAAAGAAGATATACTCCTTTAAAGTGACTCTATCCAGTAAGCTATTCGAATAGAATGTTAAGTGGTCTACACTGTGAAAGGCAGTGGCTCTTTGTAGGAAAATAAATTAATGGCAACAAGCACTTAGATCAATGACAGGGCCAGTAACTAGGCATTACTTAGTTGTCCTTTTATGGTTGTGGTGAAGGGAGAAAAACATACAATACATTTTTGAATATTTGCAAATCAATGAAGACCAAGAAAACATTAAAATGCCACCTCAAAAGAATACAACTTGCTGAAACACCAGACCCTGGCATTCTTTTCCAGTTTTTCTTTTGGTTTTGCCTTTTAAAATGTCATTTCTTCCCCACACCTCAATATTATAGTTAGAACTTTAAGGATAATCTAGGAAGACATTATATTTAAGGTAATGAAATGAGCTAATTTGAACATACAAAATGCTTACATACATGGTCAGGAAACTAAAATGTGATGGTTTGAGTCTGAGTTAGTTGTCTTGTGAAATCCAAGAATAAAGTCTCGGACAAGAACTGTTAGCAGAACCGAAGGTTATTGAGAGAAGACATCCTGGAAAAGGTACAGCTGGGGTTCTAGGAGCAGGCCAGTGTCCAGGGCTTCCTTTCCATGTTACAGCCGGGTGTTAAAGTCTATTAGTCCATGTGTAGAGCCCCACATGGCCATAAGCCACGTGTGTGCAGGGGAGTGTGTCTCCTGCTATCAACCCAAAAATTTCAGGGGAGAGAGAAGAGAAAGCAAATGCACTTTTTTGTATGTATGTTTGTTAGTTCCTGATTGGTCTTTTCAAAGAATTTTGTCTTAGCGACATCCTTGGGATTGGTTTATATGCCTTATTACTTCGTGATTGGTTATCTGCAAGCTGCCTGCCTTAGCAACATTCATACATTTTAAAGCTCATGTCTTCCTCCCCCTCTCCCTTCCTTCTCCGCCCAGTTGGGGTGCCTTAGTAACTTCGTCTAGTTGGGTTCTTGGTTTTATTGCCCCCGCCCAATGGTCCCTGTCCCTGCCTACCTAGTTTCCCTCTGTCTCCTCAGTCAAATTCCTCCAAACATTGCTAAAAAAAGTATATTCCTTGCACCAAGAAAGATATATATAGTAAGATATATATCTATTATGCAGAAATACATATAAAAGTAAAAAGTCAGAGAAAATAAGTAATACTTAAGCCTTTTCTTAAGGATAGTCCCAATGCCTTACTTAATGGACAGAAAGAGTATATAGTATGATTGGAATTAATTAAATTAGTTCTTAGAGAAAAGCTTCAAACACTCATAGGAATTTTTAATAAGCTGAAAAAATAGCTTAAGCAATAGTATGCATACATCTTGAAAGAGTTAAAATGAATTTCAAGAAAAAGCTAATAAAAATAGTGATTTGCAATAAATGTTTTCAAACCTTGAGGCTTTAGGAGAAACTTTTTCATCTCTATTGATTTTATATTGTTGTTGTTGTTGTTTTTTTCCTTTTTATCTATCTACAGCAATGTCTCAGACTATATTTGTCAGGGAAAAAAGTGAAAACCAAGAAAATATTATTCAATAGTAATACCTTTTTATGTTACCTTATATTCCCTAGATTATTAATTTCTGCTTTAAAAAATAGTACCACAGGGTCATTTCTCTACATGTCTTCATATTTTTAAATCTATGAGTGATTCACATTTTTTATTTCATATTAAGCAAAAGTTTTAATGTTGAACATTATACAATATATAATTTTAACTATAGTCTTAATTGTTACCTGCCTTTCTTAAGTATGACAAAGGCTTTAAACAGAAATGTAGCAATATTGGCATAACAAAAATCACCTAATTAAGCCAAGAGATTTTGGTTTTGTTGTTTTGTTTTCTATTATTTACTTTCTATTATTTACTAGAGGCCCAATGCACCCCTCAGGGGATGTAAGACTGCTGGTTTCAACCCAATTCCCAGAGGCCAGGCAGAGGGACTCCTCCGGTGTACGAATTCATGCACTGGGTCTCTAGGACACATATAAGATCTTTGGTTAATCTCTTCCCGCCCTCCCCCCTCTCCCCTTCCCTCTGAGATTCATCAGTCTGTTCCATGTTTCCATGCCTGTGTATTGAGTGTCTGCCACTGGTGGTCAGTGTGTGTCATGGTTGACTGGTCAAACGATCGCTTAGCCTTTTATATATAGACTAGAAGCCTGGTGCACGAAATTCGTGCATGGGAGGGGGTGTCCCTCAGTCCAGCCTGCACCCTCTCCAACCTGGGACCCCTCGAGAGCAGTCAAACATCCCTCTCACAATCCAGGACTGCTGGATCCCAACTGCTCGCCTGCCTGCCTTCCTGATTGCCCCTAACTACTTCTGCCAGCCAGCCTGATCATGCTCTAACCACTCCCCTGCCAGCCTGATTGATGCCTAACTGCTCCCCTGCCTGCCTGTTTGCCCCTAACTGCCCTCCCTTGCAGGCCTGGTCCCTCCCAACTGCCCTCCCCTGCTGGCCATCTTGTGGTGGCCATCTTGTGTCCACATGGGGGCAGGATCTTTGACCACATGGGGGCAGCCATCTTGTGTGTTGGAGTGATGGTCAATCTGCATATTACTCTTTTATTAGATAGGACAGAGGCCTGGTGCATGGGTGGGTGCCAACTGGTTTGCCCTGAAGGGTGTCCCGGATCAGGGTGGGGGTTCCCTTGGGATGTGGGGCAGCCTGGGCTAGGGGCCTGTGGTGGTTTGCAGGCCGGCCACACCCCCCGATGACCGAAGCGGAGGCCCTGGTATCTGGGATTTATTTATCTTCTATAATTGAAACTTTGTAGCCTTGAGTGGAGTCAAGCCTCCTGCTTACTCCGTGCCACAGCCATTTTTATTGGGATTTATTTATCTTCTATAATTGAAACTTTGTAGCCTTGAGTGGAGGCCTGGGCCCGCCAGGGTGTGAGGAAAGCTTGGCTTCCTCCATTGTCGGGGAAACCCAGGCCTCCTGCTCACTCCATGGCCACAGCCATCTTGGTTGGGTTAATTTGCATACTCACTCCTGATTGGCTGATGGGCATGGCTTTTGGTTGTAGCATAGTGATGGTTAATTTGCATATTACTCTTTTATTAGATAAGATAGATTATGTAGGATAGGATTGCTTAAATGGGGGCGGGGGAGCCTGCCTTTTTCATCAGGAGGAGATGCTCTTGGCAGACAAAATTACATAATCCCTATATCTGGACTGATAGCCAGCAATATTCACTATACTGCCAAACCTGTCATTAAAAAATTGAACCACTTTCTTACACCTTACACCAAACAGCTGTTGCCCTTAAAACCCTTCCTCAGCCCGCACCTTAGGTCCTGCCTTCACAGTTCATGCAGATTAGGTTCTGATTGGTCAGTTTCTATGCCAGTCAGCATCAAAATCTCCACCTCCTAGGCAGTCATTGGCTCCTCGCATTTCACCCAGATTTGGTTCTGATTGGTTGATTTCTATGCCAGTCAGCATCTCTGGGCCTATCTGTGGGCCTGATCGGAGAGGCGGGGCTGATCAGCAGCTACACCAGGCTGCTGGCAAGCGGACTGAGCCTGGCGTTCGGTCACCCCTTTGGTCGTTTTGGACATTACGGACTCTGTCTCTTTATATATATAGACTAGTGGCCCAGTGCATGAAATTCGTGCACATTAAAAGGTGATTAATTAGAGGAAATATTTTAATATTGCTATTTGCCCTTTCTCTATAATAGAAGTGTCAGAGATGAAAGAAAATTAGTAAAATGTATATGAAAACCTTCCTCCTGTCAGAGTCTGAGGCTCACCACAGGACTCAGAGTCAAGTCCCCACCCACCCACATGTGCCTCAAAATTGTGTGAGACCCAGACCTGGCCGGCCCCCCCTCTCATTGAGATAGATTCAGACCTGGCTAGTCCCACCCTTGTCAAAGCCCTGCCAGGCAGGGAACATAGCCTCGGTCCCCTGGCCCAGTGCCAGGATGGGGGGCGTGGCCTGAGGTCCCCCATCCCAGACCGGGGTTGGGGGATGTGCCTTGAGGTCCCCCATCAAGCCCAGCCAGGTGTAGGACATGGCCTGAGATCCCCTTTCAAGCCCCACTGGGTGGGGGGCATGGCCTGAGGTCCCCCGTCAAGCCCCACCAGGTGGGGGGGGGGTCAGCCTCAGGTCCCCTGTCAAGCCCCATCGGCAGGGGGGTGTAAGCCCCATCGGCAGGGGGGTGCAGCCTCAGGTCCCCACTGGGCGGGGGGCACAGTCTGAGTTCCCCTGACCCAGCACTGGGGGTGTACCTTGAGGTCCCCTGTCAAGCCCCACCTGGTGGGGGGCATGACCTGAAGTCCCCCAGCCTGGTGCTGGGGCTGGGGGAGCAGCCTGAGGTCCCCTAGCCCAGCACCAGAACGGGAAGCACACCTTGAGGTCCCCCATCAAGCCCCACCAGGTGGGGGGCATGGCCTGTGGTCCCCCGGCCTGGTGCTGGGGCGGAGGGAGAAGCCTGAGGTTCCCTAACCCAGTACCAGGACAGGAAGTGCACCTAGAGGTACCCTGTCAAGCCCTGCTGGTGGTGGGTGTGTCCTGAAGTCCCTGTCAAGCCCCGCCAGGTGGGGGGCATGGCCTGAGATCCCCTGTCAAGCTTTGCCAGGTATGGAAGGCAGGCTGAGGTCCCCTGTCAAGCCCGACGGGGGTGGGAGAGGGCGTAGCCTCAGGTCCCTATTGATTGCTTGTTAAGGCTCCTTATGGGAAGTTGGCCTCAGCTGTGGGTGCAGCCATCTTTGTGACAAAGTGATGGTTAATTAGCATATTCCCCCTTTATTAGATAAGATTGTGTGGTTTCAGCACTTTTTGTGTGTGTGTGGGAGAGCACTGTATGGAAAATGTTAGGGTTTTGCCAGAGATGTAGGCTGTGAAATAATTCACAACTAGATGCAGAGAGGAAGTTTAATTTACTTTCCAAGAGAGGAAAGGGCCTTGCTCCCCTGCCGGCCTGTTTGCCCCTAACTGCCCTCCCCTAAAAAAAAAAAAAAAAAAAAAAAAAGAGGAAAGTGCCAAGTATTGCTAGTCAGTACAGGGCAGGAGGAAAAAGGGTGTTTCTGCTTTTAAAGAGCAAACCATTGCAGTTGCTAAGTGACAAGGAAAGGAGGAGGATTCTGTTGAAGTTGAATAGATATTAGGAGTTATCTTGAAAAGTTATCATTTATTTGCTTTCCAGGAGACAGTCCAGCTGATGTCCTAGGGAGATCTCTTGCCACTATTTTTCCCAAGCCTATAAAACATGCTTATAGCAAAGTTATGAAGAGTTCAAAAGAGGCTTTTTTGAAGGGGAGAGAGGAAGGGAACTTTCTACTAACTCCGTGGTACAAATTGCCCCTGAGTTGTGAAAATAGCAGAGAGGAGCTGGGTGCAAGAATGTAGCCTTGGAAGTAGCTTTTCTTGTTTCTCAATATGAACAGAGAAGCTGTTTGAATCAGAGGAGCCAACAATCTCGGGGTTTAATTACCAGGTGCTCCTCATAAATTGAAAGCCACAGTAAATAAAAAGAGAGGTCTTTTTACTGTCCCACAGAAAATGTATTCTTATTTTATACTTATAAGGTAGACCCACTCCAGGAATCCCAGTTTTTAATGAAAGAAGATATGTGATGTATCTGAGCCTATCTTGTATAACAACAGGAGTCAGAGTTCATGTAAAAACTTGAGAATGTTTTTATTTGGTTTGAGATTATATGTTCTACTTTTTTCCCCCCAGAAATGGATTGGGTAGTGTGTTCATATCCTCTCCTTGAAAACATCTGTTTCATTATTTTTTGTAATTTATAAATTTACCAATAAGAGGCTCAGATAAAAGGTACTTGACCATAACAGGGGTTTGAATACTGGTTCCATAGTGATTAAATTTAAACCTGTTATAGCTCCAAGATCACTCAGATCTCAATCACATTATTCCTAGACAACCATTAATATTCCCACTTCTTATTTTAGAAATATCATACTAAGTAAGAAAATTGTATTATTGCAGTTGCATTCTGTTGGGAAAAACTTGTTAATTTTACAATGAAAAGGAACTGAGAGCAAGTGTAATATTAAACACAAAAAGATATAAAAAATCATAGCCCTGACCTGTCCAATCATATACGCCTTTTACACTTATACCTAAGAATCCCAACTGTATATAAATTCCCTGAATATTCTGATTAATGAACTAGTAGGTTGCTTGGGATATAAAAGCAGTAACTTTAATAGGCAAACACTGACACATTAGCATTCAATGATATCTTTCTACCAGCAGAAACCTAATAAACAAAGAAGTATGCAGGAAGAAGATAAAAGAAAGACAGCATGCGTTGAAACAATGCTTGTTAAATCATTTGGAGATTTTTGCTCTCTAACGCTTGCTTTCTTTAATGAAGTCAGGAATGGTTGTGACTTTGCAAAGGAGCAGAAGTTACATTGGCACAGGGTTGTTTTAAATTTCATTTGCCTACAGCAAGGTTTTGAAATCTACTAAAACTGTTTTTTGGAACTAAGAAAGTGGTTTTCCAGTTACTAATAAGTGTTATTCTTATGGCCTCACTGATCAAAACTCACCTTGTCAGGAATAAACTAAAATTTTATTCTACTGAAATTTGTCTTACATTTTTCTGATGTCAGCACAGAGTGTATATATATATATATATATATATATATATATATATATATATATATTAATAAAAGAGAAAATGCAAATTGACCATACCTTCACAACACTCACCAGCCAATCAGGAGTGAGTATGCAAATTAACCCAACAAAGATGGAAGGTTAATTTGCATAAGCAGGTACCCAGTAGCCGGGGGCAGGGCGGGACGCTTGAGTTGTCGCCATGGCGATGATGCAGGCTCCGCACTGCCCCAGCAGCTCCGGGCCTCTGGGCAGCATGGGAAGGCAGAAAGGCGGCTCTGGGCTGGAGTGAAGGGGGAAAGGTGGCTCCGGCCAGAGCAGAGGTGGGGCCGGCAGCCAGGGGAAGGAAGGCCCATTCTTGCACGAATCTTCATATGCATTTATATTAAATTCTGACTTTTTTGACAGATACTTCAAATTTGTCTCATTTCAATCATGCGTCACTTTTCAAAGACCTTATCAAGTCATTAAATTTTGTTAGCTTCTTGGCTCCATCTTGTTTGATACATGGCAAGAAATGGAATCTTGGCACCCCCTTCTTAATCCCTCCTTTACCCATAAATTAGGTAGGGCTTGCAGATGGCTTAGACTTTGTTACAAGTTGAGCCTCCCTTCTAGACATGGTGCTTGTGAGAGAGTTTCCCTAATAATTTTGCTAATTTTATTATAGTGAAATGACAAGTTTGATCCAATTTGTAATGGTAGCTATGCTGGCAATTGTATGGTGTGTGTATGGCTGTGGTATGGTTGTATGCATGGTGTATGGTATGGTTATGTATGATTGTATGATGTGCTAAAAGCTTGGGAAAACATCTAAGATGTTCTGCTGAAGGATCAATATATATGTAAATTCCATTCTTTTACCATAATTCTCATTTTATTGTTTTTGCTAAATAATATACTTGCATTTTAATGCAAAAAATAATGTTGACATTGCATACTATTGATGAAACTAACATTCAAGTAACACAAGCAACATTTATCTTTTGGATTCACACAGTCTCTGGCACAACTTTAAGAACTTAAATGGTATAAGAGTCCTAATTTGAGAGCAGTCCCATCTACTGGATTGCATTTTATTTACTATTAGGTAGTCCATAAATAATAAGTTATGTGTAAATTGTATAAAAGCACCAAAGGACAAAACTAAATGTTTGGATAATGAACAGAGGATCTTGAATAACAACAGAGGGGCTGTAATTTGCCCATTCTATAAGAGGAAAGTGCCTCTGTCTCAGAATATGAAGCTGTGAAGAGAAGCCACTGGACAAGAATAGAGTTGAGAAATGAATCTCAGTTGCAACCAGAAAACATGAGAAACTTTTCATTTATATCGATTGGCTCACCCTCTATTTGTGGGATAGTGTTACATCGATTACTTAATTATATAAAATTCCACTTGCTCCTATAATGCTCAGATCTCTGCAAGCAGAACAAAAACAAAATATTTGGTGTAAAATTTTCCTTTGCTTTTTATAACCAACCAGAGGCCCAGTGCACAAAATCCGTTCATGGGGAGGGGCGGGGTCCCTTAGCCTGGCCTGCACCCACTTGCAATCCGGGACCCTTCAGGGGACATCCCTCTTGCAATCCGGGACCACTGGCTCCTAACCACTTGCCTGCCTGCCTGCCTGATTGCCCCTAACCACTCTACTTGCCTGCCTCATCACCCCTAACCACTCGCCTGCCTGCCTGATCGCCCCTAACTGCCTATGCCTCGGCCCCTGCCACTACAGCTTCATCTGGAATGATGTCCAGAAGGCCGTTGGGCTGTCCAGTCTAATTAGCATATTACACTTTTATTATTATAGATTACTTTATGAATTCTTGAACTGACAAGTGCATGCCAAGAATTTCAAATGGTATTTAAGAAGAGTAAAAATAAAGCTTTTCATTACTAAGAATTTGAGTCAAACTTGTTTGCATTAAAATGACTTGTTTAGAACCAGTTACATGAGGGGAAAAGTGGTTTGAGAAAATAGCTTCATATATTTGGTTCATTTCACTCAGTGAGAACTAATCATCCTGACTCAATGGAAATGACACCTTCACCTAACCCACAGAACTTTCTCTTCAACACTTCCATTCATGGAATCATTAATAACCTAGTCAAGCAATTGTACTAATGTATAATTTTCTGCCTATTAAATACGTAGGCATTATGTAGAAACCCTTATTCTTTCATACTAGTTAATTCCACTTTTAATTTTCTTCCCTGACCTTTTTTTTTTGGTCTTTTTTTTTCCTTTTGTTTACATTTGAGAAAAATATTCCTCTTTTTCGTGAAGCTTTTTTGGTTGTGCCTTAGAAGAATGCATGAAGTCATTGGTTATTTTATTCAAAGCAAACAAACTCAAAGGGCATGTGGTACTAATAAGCTTGCTAGAATCACCATTTCATTAGCAGCTGTGGGGATATGGAATCCTCAGGAAAGAGGCTGGAGGAAAATCTGACAACTGAGAAGATGTCCACTAGGAAAGGTACATGCTGACTAATGTGATATAGAGTGTTCTATTAAGTGTTAAGTAAACACTATATAGAATGTGATTCAGATTAGTAATACTTTTTTAGATCATGTTGTTTTAATTTATTATCTTTGAACTAAATAATACATATAGTTTAATTCCTGAGTAAAAAATTTAACATTGCTGAAGCTTCATTGGTTTGCAATTTTTTCTCTCATGCATTCTCATTCTGGAGGATATAAAAAGCTTAGATGTCAATTTTTATCAGACAAATGGAAGACTGAATTCTAAAGACTTGGAATCCTTTACTTAAGCTGGCATTTTGGCTTGTTTTTATCTATTAATCACTCTAATTTTGTTGTTCTTTCAGTAACTAAAAAATAGATAAGTAGATTTTCTATGAATCAGTTTTAAGTAGTAGCTATTAGAAAGCTAAATTAAATTGCAATAATGTATTTGTGGAATTAAAAATAATTGAAAATGAATTTTAGCATGAGCAACCCTGCATAATCTCAATTTAGCTTCTGATTTTGAAATAGTCATATGTATCAACACTTGCCTACTTTTAAATTAGAATACAATTAAATATGTAGTTTTTGGTATAATATTGCACACATGCATCAATTATCTATGGGAAACATATTAGAGCTGAAGTGGAATGATAACAATATCAGTATGAAATAAAGCTAGACATATATCTCCTGAGTATAGAAGAAATATTTTTATATAAAAATTTTAGGTGGGAACTAACATTGCATACAAAGACTACAATATAAAATAAATTAAACCCACTTAGTTTGAATCATATAACTGAATGAAATGTAATATCTTTTTTCAAAATCTGTACTTTACATAGTTGCTTATGATATGATTATATTTTAAACCATATTTCATCAGATGAAAACCAAATGCTTACATACACTTCTTAATTTGGCCAAGTTGTATCTTTAAATAGGATTAAAATCAGAGTGACCCAAATATGTGCATTCTGGTCTTAAATATTTAAGAACTATGTTGGTTTAAATTTTCTGTTAGAAGGGACTTAGAAACCACTGTTATGGATATAAATTTTACCTTAAAACTAAAAACAGTCTGTGGCATCACAAGTTGCAGCACATATCACAATGAAGTACACTAAATTATAGTAGGATATGAACACTAGAATAAAATAACTTTAATAAAGTCAATACAGATGTTCTTATTAGAATTATACCAATTTTATGACTTTAAAAAGTAGTCTAAATTAGAGTTAAATATCCTGATTATTAAAAATTATATAAAGATATGCACATACTTTTTTTTAAAAATATATTTTATTGATTTTTTTACAGAGAGGAAGGAAGAGTGATAGATAGTCAGAAACATCGATGAGAGAGAAACATCGATCAGCTGCCTCTTGCACACCTCCTACTGGGGATTTGCCCGCAACCAAGTTACATGTCCTTGACCGGAATCGAACCTGGGGCCTTTCAGTCCGCAGGCTGATGCTCTATCCACTGAGCCAAACCGGTTTTGGCTATGCACATACTTCTTAACAATACTTCCAAAAATGGTATCTGTAAGAGTTTGCATATGTATGCAAAAGTATTCAAAAGCATTAGTAGGGAAAGGAAAACAAATTGCTACAACAATTTTGAATTGAAAATACCATGGAATACATTAATATCTATTTAGTTGTTTATACATTTATAACTTCATTTTATTTATACCTACATCTATTTAGTTATGTATATACCGATGTACACAAATACATATACATTCACTAATACATTTTACAGATTTGGTTCACAATATTTCTAGTTCTATTGACCTATATTATATTTTTCGCAGTGTTTCTCAACCTTTAAACAAATAGCTACTATAATAAAATCTTTTTTATTTTCAGTGAGCATTTATAGCTAAAACAAGGTATTTATTATACTTGCTGTTAGTTATTCCATAAGTGAAAAAGATTAATGGATTAGCTACAGTGTTTTTGTAATCTGAAAATGCTTATTTTATATTATGAATATGATGTATTTCTAAATTATATTACTTATTTCTTACAATTGGTTTTATGGAGACACTAATTAGTTAAATTCCAAAGAGGTTGTTTTGTTCTGACTGAATGTCCCCTCACTGCCAATTTAATAGATTGAAGCCTTAAGCCCCAAAGTGACTTTGTTTTCAGATAGAACTTTAGTGGAAGTGATTAGGTTAAATGAGGTTATAGGTCGGACTCTGATATCATAGGATTGGTGTCCTTATAAGAAGAGACACCAGAGAACTCTCTTGCTATCTCAGTGTACACAAAGAGATAATGTGAATACAGCAAATAGAAGCTGCCTGCAAACAGAATATTCCACAGAATGAAGCCTACCATGATGGTGCCTTATCTTGGATTTCTCAGCTTCCAGAACTGTGCAAAATAAACTTCTACTTTGTAAACCATCCAGTCCATGGTACTTTGATATGGCAGCCTGAGTAAACTACAACAGAAGTACATATGCATGAGGAACATAAGATTTGAGCACCAGGAAAACTACACTCCCCACACCAGACTTGGTGCACTGCAAATGCACCAACATTAATGACTCAGAACCTTCTGAATGGCCATCCTCTGTGTATCGACATTCAGAAATCAGATACCTCCATCCAGAGGCCTCTGGTGCCTGAGTGAAGAGGAAGAACTTTTAAAATATTTTTCTTCCTCTGACTCAGTACCCAGTGCATTTCATTCCTAGCATTTTTCCTCTTTCTCCCTCTGGCCACCCAGGTACAGAAAATGGTAGGAGCCTTGTATGGAGCTGCTTGCAGTGAGATTATGTCCCATCCCATTCCACCTTCTCCTGCAATGGTAAATCTGACCTTTACTTGGCACCCTTCTTGAACACAGATGGAGTTGGGCCTTTTTTTGTTTTTTTGTTTATACTGTATACAGCCTTGCTGGTAGCCTAGCATAAACTAACTTTTATTTAGAATCCATAACTTTGCTTAGAATAACCAGGAAACACACTTAGATCATCCTTACGTTAAAAAGGTTTGCATAATCGTACCTTTTAATTTGCTAAGAGTTTAACAGAAGGGCTGAGACCTAATAAACTTTTGTCCATACCTATATCTTGACATCCTTGATATTGACAATCACCAGGCCTGGTTTTTCAGGAAGACGCCCAGAATGATTTGCTGAACCAGAGGGCTAATCTGGTTCAAGTAGCCTGGACCAGCCTAAGCAGCCTGAAGGAACCCTACTCACCTCTTCCTGAACTATTTTCATTATACCCTCATTAGAATACTAAAATCTCGGGAGGAGAGTTTCCACCATTTTGAACAGACGACGTATGTATAGGCACATTTTCTAACTGTGCATGTGCAGAAATGTCCCCACTTATACATGTTATGATGAAGCTCAACTACATATTTATGCATGATTTCCCTGAAAATAAAGCAGAATCCCATCCTTTAGTAAAGCGACACAGCTTCTCCCCATCTCCACCCTCCCATGTCCTTATCTGCTGGCCAGCAATAAAAAATGTTCCTTCTCATTAATCTTCTTGGAATTGTCTTTTGGCTGGCAACTACTGAGTAATTGGACCTGGTTAGGTCCAATATCAATACTATTGCAGTAAGTGCCAAGCTGGTGTGGCTCAGTGGTTCAGCAATGACCTATGAACCAGGAGGCCATGGTTTGATTCCCAGTTAGAGCACATGCCCAGGTTTCAAGCTCAATCCCAAGTAGGGGGTGTGCAGGATGCCGCTGATCAATGATTTTCCCTCATCATTGATGTTTCTATTTCTTTTTCCCTTTCTCTCTGAAATCAATAAAAATATATTTAATTTTAAAACATACTATGGCAGTGAGTGATTTATACTTGACTGCTTCTTTCCTTTGGCCTGTTATTTTAAACAACTATTCAATACTTGGTAGCTGAGGTCTCTCTAATTTAACTCCACTTTTGACAATTTATTTCTTTAAACGTTTCCAAAACATCTTTTGAAAGGTATTGTTGAATCCAGAATTTGTCTTACCAAAGCAGTTTGGTGATAATTTTATAGATTAAAAATGACAAATGGTCAACAAAATAATACAATGAAAATTTTAACTCTAATTTTTATATTATCATTTATTTTAGAAAATGATAAAACAAACAATTATGTTTAAAGTTTAGAAAATGTGTATGTATTTTTAAATTAGCTCATAAACATACACATTAATGAAAGTACATGTGGCAGAGACAGTTAATGTTCCCCATTCTCTCTTGTTACTAACTTCATAGAAGTCCTTAAAAAGGAAGAATTCATAGTTGTTCTGGCTGGGTGGGTCAGTTGGTTGGAGCACTGTCTGGTAAAACAAAAATATTGTGTTCAATATACTGGGGCATGCATACCGGAGGCACCTTATGGATGTTTCTCTCTAACATTTGTCTATCTCTCTCTCTCCACCCCTACATTCCTCTCTCCTTAAATACCAATAAAAGCATATCTTCTGTGAGGATTAAAGAGAGAGAGAAAGAGAAAAGAGAGAGAGAGAGAAAGAAATCGTGGCCCCTTTCTTTGACTCTTTTCTTTTACATAAAGGAATGTAGATTTGATGGCTGTAGGCTGAACTTAAGTCACTATCCTATATAATAAAAGCCTAATATGCTAAGTGCCCTGTCACCAGTCAGCCGTTCAACCAATCAAAGTGTAATATGCTAATGATATGCTAAGGCTGTTCAACTGCTCAACTACTCACTATGACGTACACTGACCACCAGGGGATAGAATCGATCCGATAGATGCCCCGACCAGTAGGATAGCTTGCTGCTGGGATCCAGCCAATCAAGAATGAGCAAGATGGGCCAGACATGCCGTGGAGCCCCCCCATGGCTCCTCCCTGGATAGCCAACCTCCCGTGTCCCTCCCTGGCCCTGATCATGCACCAGTGGTGTCCCTTGGCCTGGCCTGTGCCCTCTTGCAATCCAGGACCCCTCAGGGGATGTTGGAGAGCTGGTTTTAGCCCAATCCGCAGGCCAGGCTGAGGGGCCCCACTGGTGCACGAATTCGTGCACTGGGCCTCTAGTAATGTAATATAGTATATGTAATTGTGACATGCTGCAGATACAGGCACTGTTAAAAGGACTGAGATTCCCTGAATACTTAGTGAAACCACTGTATTACCACTGGACTACCTACAATTTGAGTTTATTTTTATAGTTATTTTTTGTAGGAAGAACTTTATTTTGGATATATTGTAATTTGCTTGTTACTTTAAGAATTCCTAAATTCTGTCCTTTATATCATTTTAAATGCATCACACCTTTTATGGCTAATGATAGCACCACCCCATCAATTTTCATGGTCAGAGTCTATTAATGTAAATTTCCTCTACTTCTCAACATTGACCAAGCATATGGATCTCTCCCTATTACACATGAAAGTAATACTTCGGATAAGTTAATTAGCATTACATTTTGGTTGATTATTTTCTAACAATTTTAAAATAAATTTATTGGAGTGACATTTGTTAATAAGGTTATATATATAACATCTGTCTATTGCATTGTACACCTACCATGCAAAGTCAAATCTTCTTCGGTCACTATTTATTTGACTCCCTTTACTCTTTACTACCCTCCCACCCACTTCCCTTTGATAACAACCACATTGTCTTCCCTTTCTATGAGGTTAAATTATAAAATTAAATACTTTTAAAAATTATTGCTTACATTTTGGGCTATAAAGTTTAATTGAATTATCTCCCTCACTCACATACATACACACACACTACATACAGTTAATTTATACACACCACATACAGTTGTTGCATTATATTTTAAAATTTACTTGATCTTTTTATCCTTAGGTTTAAGAAGATAAGACTGTTCAGAGTATCATCATCTAAAGAATAAGAACTACAGTAGTAACACACTATTTAATTATTAAATGGGTAGAAGATAGAGCCAAAAATTGTTCTATCAATGAGAGTTGAAAGAAATCAAACTGACTTCATATTAATAAAGTAAAATGAGAAAACTGTATCACAATCAAGTTTAAGAAATTGTTTTTAAGGCAAAATAAATATATTTTATTCAGTGAGGTCCATTCACATTTTTTCTTAAAAAACTAAGACTTCTTTTATTTTTAATCTTTATTGTTGAAAGTATTACATATATCCCCTTTTTTCTGCCATTGACCCCCACCTCTGCCCCCGCCCCATGTTTTCACCACCCTAGTCTACATCCATGGGTCATGCATATATACATACATGTTCTTTGGTTGGTCTCTTTTCTACCCACCCACCTACCCCACCTTCCCTCTGAGATTTGACAGTCTGTTCCATGCTTCCATGTCTCTGGATCTGTTTTGTTCAAAAGTTTATTTTGTTCATTGGATTCCACATATGAGTGAGATCAGGTGATACTTGTATTTCTCTGAATAGCATATTTCACTTACCATAATACTCACTTAGCATAATAAGATATCACCTTATACCTGTCATAACCATTCTGACAGGTATAAGGTGATATTTCATTGTCATTTTAATTTGCAACTCTCTGATGATTAATCACTTTCAGCATTTTTTATATGTCTCTTGCCATCCATATGTCCACTTTGGAGAAATGTCTATTTAGGTCCTTTGCCCATTTTTTAATTGATTGTTTATCTTCCTTTTGTTAATCTGTGAGTTCCTTATATATTTGGGATATTAACTCTGTATCAGATGTATCATTGCCAAATATGTTCTCCCATACAGTGGAATCCCTTTTTTTTTTTTTTGTTGACGGTTTCCTTTGCTGTAAAGAAGCTTTTTGTTTTGATGTAGTCCCTTTTGTTTATTTTCTCCTTAGTGTCCTTTACCCTAGGAGATGTATTGGTAAACATATTGCTACCAGAGATGTCTGAGATTTTGCTGCCTATGGTTTCTTCTAGGATTTCTATAGTTTCACGTCTTGCATTTAAGTATTTTATCCATTTTGAGTTTATTCTTGTGTATGGTGTAAGTTGGTGGTCTAGTTTCATTTTTTTTGCATGTATCTGTTCAATTTTTCCAACACCATATATTAAAGAGACTGTCTTGATTCCACTGTATGCTCTTGCCTTCTTTGTCAAATATTAATTGAGCATAATGCCTTTGGTCAGTTTCTGGAGTCTCTGTTCCATTCCATTAATTGATATGTCTGTTGTTGTGCCAGTATCAGGCTGTTTTGAGTACAGTGGCTTTGTAGCATAACTTGATATCTGGTACTGTGATCCCTCCAACTTTGTTCTTTCTCAGAATTGCTACAGCTATTACGGGTCTTTTTTGGTTCTTTATACATTTTTGGAGTATTTGTTCTATATCTGTAAAATATGATGTTGGTATTTTAATGGGGATTGCATTGAATCTATAGATAGCTTTAGGTAGTATGGACATTTTAATGATGTTCCATCCATGAATGTGATATATTCTTCCACTTGTTTATATCTTCCTCTATCTCATTTTTTCATTGTCCTGTAGTTTTCTAAGTACAGGTCTTTTATTTCCTTGCTTAAGTTTATTCATAGGTATCTTATTTTTTTAATTGCAATAATAAATGAGATTGTCTGTTTAGTTTCTCTTTCTAAGACTTCATTATTGGAATATAAAAATGTCATTGATTTCTGGTTGTTAATTTTGTATATTGCTACAATTCCAAATTCCTTTATTAAGTCTAGTAGCTTTTTGGTGGAGTCTTTAGGGTTTTCTATGTACAGTATCATTCTAAGACTCTTCTTGATCACAAATTCACATGAGAATTAAAAAAGTACTATCTATGAGTAAAAATAAGTAGTGTTTATTATGTAAGATATTTCATTAATTCACTCTTTCTCTGGTTGTGATTCAGTTTCCTTCTTATCATTGATCTTACTAGAAATAATCCTGAAAATTGACTTTAGCAAGGAATTATGCAGATGTCCTAAATCTAACAGTGATAAAATCTTTTGTTTCAATAAAAAGCATTATATCGTAAGCACTATTTTATTATAATTACATTGTTAAAACCTTATAATTGAAGTTTGTTGCTATGTCTAGACTACATCATTACAAGCATTAAGTAAATACATTTATTCAATAATTATACTTTGATTTTATGAATTATAGTTTTTGAGTCTCAGTATAGGAAATCATTTTATTTTATTTTATTTATTTTTTTTTTATATTTTTATTGATATTTTACAGAGAGGAAGGGAGAGGGATAGAGAGCTAGAAACATCGATGAGAGAGAAACATCGATCAGCTGCCTCCTGCACACCTCCCACTGGGGATGTGCCCGCAACCAAGGTACATGCCCTTGACCGGAATCGAACCCGGGATCCTTCAGTCCGCAGGCCGACGCTCTATCCACTGAGCCAAACCGGTTTTGGCAGGAAATCATTTTAAATAAATGTTTAAGAATGTATTATTTGTTTTAAATAATGATACCAATTTATTTTTTGATGTCATGATGATGAAACATTACAATTTTAATGAATGCTGAGTATTACACTAACTTTTGTTATAGTGTTTGCGTTCTTCATATCAGTATGTGCTATGCATTTCTTTATTTTTGTTTGCCTTTTTGAACAATATAATATTTTATATAGAGAGGGTCTGAATTAATAACTGTTGCATGTCATTCATGAACCATTATCTAAAATATCCTGGTTGCTGAAGGAGTGCTGGGAAATATATAAATAAATCAATATATTTTTTAAATTATATGAATCACAGAGTGAAGCAAAGGATAGCAATTTATAGTTGTAATAGTTTACCAAGTAATTTATATAAAAATAAACATAATTTTATCTAGCTGACCAGAAAAGATTCACATTTTAAGAAATGCATGAAGAAGTGGTTTTTGTTTCAAAATTTAGCCAAGGAGAATTAGCATCTTTTGGTTTTCATAATCTGTTCCTTTCATAAAAACCACAGAGATAATTTTAAGGTAGAAGTTTGGATATGTAATATACATCTGATTATGTAAGCTATGCTTATGTGAGAGATATATAATTAGTCAAGGCTAATAACAGAAACAATACACTAATGTAGGATGTTTTATTTTGTATATGAAGATATATAAAGATATTTTTCCATTTAATACAAAAAGGGCAATTTTTAATTCAAGGAAATCTCATAATATTTAGAGGGGCAATTTTTAATTCAAGGAAATCTCATAATATTTAGAGGTTCATAACACAACTGTGGAAATTACATTCCAAAGTTTATCATGATTACTGAAAGTACAGACATGTATTTCTCTACCTTCTCTTGGCATATTAATCAAATTTATTGCTCCATCCTTTCATTACCCATGGAAAGGGTAAGGGGAATATAGTGAATATTTTGACACTTATGCACAATGACAGATGATTACTTGAATTGGGGGGGTTATCACAATGTAAGGTATGGAAATGCCAGATTATTGTACACTTGAAATCAACATAATGAATATAATATTGTATAGCAAATATACTTAAATATTTTAAATAAAACATTTCAATAAATTTAATATTTAAATAAAATTTAATAAAACTTAATATTTACATAAAATATTAGGTATTTTGTTTATTATTTAACATAAGTTTTATTTGCTTTTATAAATGCTAGTACTTTTCTAAAATTATAATTTTCACATAAAAAAATGACATTATTTTATGTTAAATTAAATGTTATGTAACATTAATGTTTATTATATTCATTTATTTTTTATAAAGTTAAATAAACTAATGAAAGCAAGTGACTGATATGATGTCATTAAAAATAAAGAAAGAAGACATATTTTCATTTGTCAAGTAACTAGTAATTCAATATTGGGATATATTTGATCTATACATTTAACTCAAAACGGAAGATTACACTTCAAATTCCAAATTTAACTCTAAGCAAGAGGAGGCTTGTTTGTCACATTATCATCTCCAAATGTAAACTTGCTATTGTGAGGCACTATTTTTAATTTGTGAGAAAATAACGTGGGATGAAAGCACTATGTAACACAGACCAAATTCAGACGTTTCTCCTCAATTACACATCTAAAGACTGAATGATATTGATACTTTTGATAGTCACACACACAAAACAAGAGAAAAGAGGCTGCAATATAAATTCTTAAAAGAAGTGAAAGAATGGTCTTTGGAAATTTTGCTCAAAAAATTTAACAACATGAGACAAAATGGCGAGAAATCCTATATAATCCTATCTTATATAATAAAAGGCTAATATGCAAATTTTCCCCTTGGGAGTTCAGCCGACTGGGAGTTTAACTGCTCGCTATGATGTGCGCTGACCACCAGGGAGTGGCATGGAATGAAGGAAGGCCCCAGCTAGCAGCCAGCAGCCGGAGGAATGAAGGCCCCAATTGGCCCTGATCACTGGCTAAGCCTAGGGACCCTACCTGTTCACGAATTTCATGCACCGGGCCTCTAAAATATAATAAATAGGTAATATGCAAATTGAGCATCACTCCAACACACAAGATGGCCACCCCCATGTGGTCAAATATGGCCACCCCCATGTGGACACAAGATGGCCGCCACAAGATGGCTGGCAGGGGAGGGCAGTTGGGGGCCACCAGGCAAGCAGGGAAGAGCAATTAGGGGGGACCAGGCCAGCAGGGAAGGGCAGTTGGGAGTGACCAGGCCTGCAGGGGAGGGTATTTGGGAGCAACCCGGCCAGCAGAGGAGGGCAGTTGTGGGGGACCAGGCCTGCAGAGGAGGGCAGTTGGGGGGAACCAGGCCTTCAGGAAAGGGAAGTCGGGGGACCAGGCCTTCAGGAGAGGGCAGTTAGGGGGGGACCAGGCCTTCAGGAGAGGGCAGTTGGGAGGGGACTAGGCCTGCAGGGGAGGAGAGTTAGGGGTAATCGCGCCAGCAGGGAAGAAGTTAGGCGTCAATCAGGCTGGCAGGCAGAAGCAGTTAGGGGCAATCAGGCAGGCAGACAGGCAGGCAGGCAAGCAGTTGGGAGTCAGCAGTCCTGGATTGTGAGAGGGATGTCCGACTGCCTGTTTAGGCCTGATCTCGGTAGGATCGGGCCTAAATGGGCGGTCGTACATCCCTTGAGGGGTCCCATATTGGAGAGGGTGCAGGCTGGGCTGAGGGACACTTCCCCCCCCCCCATGCACGAATTTTGTGCACCGGCCTCTAGTATAAAATAAGGATAATAATGTGTAACATTTATAATTATTTATAATTATTTATTCAGATTTACAAGTACATGACATTTTAATTTGATGCTGTTTATTCACATATCCACTGACTTCATAAAAAAAAATGTCATGTTGTAGCCATGATTAAATGTCACTAAAATCAGCCAAAACCAGTTTGGCTCAGTGGATAGAGCGCCGGCCTGCAGACTGAAAGGTCCCAGGTTCGATTCCGGTCAAGGGCATGTACCTTGGTTGTGGGCACATCCCCAGTAGGAGGTGTGCAGGAGGCAGCTGATCGATGTTTCTCTCTCATCGATGTTTCGAACTCTCTATCTCTCTTCCTTCCTCTCTGTAAAAAATCAATAAAATATATTTAAAATAAATAAATAAATAAATGTCACTAAAATCAGAAAGAGTAAATCTTTTAGTGTCTACAATGAATATGTCCACTATTTTTCACATTTGATTTAGGAATTTTGTTTATTATTTTAGTCCTAATAGAGAATATCTACTTGAGTTGATATTAGTTACTGCAAACAGTACCTTACTGTAAAATTTACTAAATCATTCTTCACACTGAAAATTATGCTTTTTGTACCACTTTTCATTTTAATTTCTGTTTTTAAGTTTCATATCTACCTGAAACTCTATATGGAAAATATTATTTTATAATGGGGCTAAGTTTTTTTGTTTTATTTTCTATTAAAATTGCAAATAGAGTGATGCCAAGATATTTAAATCTCAGTAAATAGTCATTGGAATGCCCATTTCCTACATTTCTGTTTGTGTTTTTTTGATTTGTGTGTGTGTATGTGTTTTTCAATGGAAGTAGCTAGGATTGAGATGTAATTGTGATAACTATGTTAAATATAGGGAGCCCCTAGACCAGGGGTCCTCAAACTTTTTAAACAGGGGGCTAGTTCACTGTCCCTCAGACCATTGGAGGGCCGGACTATAGTTTAAAAAAAAAAAATTATGAACAAATTCCTATGTGCACCACGGGCCCGGGACGAGTCGGCTGCTAAGCAGGACAGGCAGCGGCACCAGGTGGACCGGATAAATGTCCTCGGCGGGCCGCATGTGGCCCGCGGGCCGTAGTTTGAGGACCCCTGCTAGACCATTGTTTCCCAAGGTTTTTTTTGGCCATGCCCCACGTAAATATCTCTAAAATCCTGATGCCCCCCTGTGACATATAATTTTTATTATTCAAAAAGTGAACTCCTATTCACACAGAGGAAGTCTAAAAGGCCATCAACTTGGTCTAAACAAGTTTCTAAAGAACATGGCATCCATGAAAGAGAGAAATAAAAGAACAAAAGGACAGTTGAAGAACTGAGGAAGAAATCACTAAGAAATTGTTTTAAAAAATAATAATATTAAGTGATATAAAACATAGCAAATAAAGTTTCAAAACATAATAGAGAAATGAAAGGCATAAATATATCTCAATATATATTTATATACTGTATAGGAGGCCCCTAGAACAATAAGAAATGCAAAAAATTCACTGTTTTTTCTCAAATTGCCCCTCCTTAAAAGTCAAATTACCCCCCTGTGGGGCATGTACCCGATGTTGGGAACCACTGCCCTAAACAATGAAAAGGACTCCTGAGTTTAAGATTTATTTTTTTTACTGCACAGGGAGGAAAAAAATCATGCTGTTAAGGACTATTGTTTTGTGTGAGATTTTTTTTTTCGCTTTTGTTTTTTAATTTTGTGTGTGTGTGAAATGTTCACTAATTTACTCTGCTAATAACATCTATTATTGATGCTATGTTCCCATTAAACAATACTGGTATTTCTAACTCTAAGTCAAATGTATGTGCCAATTAAATAAAAGATATCCTAGTTAATATGCACTTGTAGCCATAATCTTATATCTTATTATTCCTCTAATATTTGATTCCTATTAATACGACACACAAAAAAGTGTAATACACTATTTCAAAGAAAATACAAATGACAAATAAACTTACTAAAAATATGTTGGTAGCCTGGCCGGCATGACTCAGTGGTTGAGCATAAATCTATGAACCAGGAAGTCATGGTTTGATTCCTAGTCAGGGTACATGCCCAGGTTGCAGGCTCAATCCCCAGTTTGGGGCATAAAGGAGGCAGTCAATAAATGATTCTCTTTCATCATTGATGTTTCTAGCTCTCTCTCCCTCTCCCTTCCTCTCTGAAATCAATAAAAATATAGTTAAAAAATATATGTTTGTATCACATTGAATAGGATAGATTAATTCTTGTCTCAAACAAATTTATACATAAAGGAAATATATTAGAGATAATATAAAGGTATTAGAAATAAATAATATATAAAATCTAATAAATTTTCTAGTCAGCAGAAAATTTATTTTCATACGACTGGGCTGGAAGAGGTTAATGGGGTAAGGAGGACCTATGTAATACTTTCAACAATAGAGATTTTTAAAAAAGAGTCACTACAGTTTGTCAGAACTTGTATGATCACAATAATATTTTTTTCAATGATCAATAGCATCCGATTTGAATCACACTAATGTTTCCCTGTTTTTCTCCAGACTGAATATAAATAATTTGGTGTGTTAGCTATAATGTGACATTTTGCAAATATATTTATTTTAAGGCAATACAACAAGCTGTCAAAACTAGTAGAATGAAAGACTGTATTTTTTTCTTATGAAATCAAACTATATCTATGAAAAGTTGTTCATAGAATGCTTTTATTCTGTGGACACTAAATCAGTTTTCTCAACTATATAGTTTGGTGGCAGTAATAATAAAAATATAATAATAGTGGTTAATGATAACTTCCTACTAATAGAAACCAAGAAATAAGCGAAATCTCTCTTTTAAAATGTTTTTTCTTCAATATTAATTTAAATAGACATTTGCCAAGGCTGAGATCTACTCAGCCTGACCATTGCTTATTGTTACAATCTGCAAAATACTTAAAAATTATACATTTAATATACTATCTAATAAAAGAGTAATATGCAAATTGACCATCACTCCAACACACAAGATGGCTGCCCCATGTGGTCAAAGATGGCTGCCCCCATGTGGACACAAGATGGCCACCACAAGCTGGCCAGCAGGAGAGGGCAGTTAGAAGGGACCAGGCCTGCAAGGGAGGGCAGTTGGGAGGGACCAGGCCTGCAAGGGAGTGCAGTTGGGGGCAATCAAGCCTGCAGGGGAGGGCAGTTAGGGGTGACCAGGCCGGCAGGGAAGGGCAGTTAGGGGTGACAAAGCCTGCAGGGGAGGGCATTTAGGAGCAAACAGGCTGGCAGGGGAGCAGTTAGGCATCAATCAGGCTGGCAGGGGAGTGGTTAGGGGTGATCAGGCTGGCAGGCAGAAGTGGTTAGGGGCAATCAGGAAGGCAAGCAGGCGAGCAGTTGCGAACCAGCAGTCCTGGATTGTGAGAGGGATGTCCGACTGCCTGTTTAGGCCTGATCTCGGTAGGATCGGGCCTAAACGGGCAGTTGGACATCCCTCGAGGGATCCCATATTGGAGAGGGTGCAGGCTGGGCTGAGGGACACCCCCCGCCCCAGTGCATGAATTTCGTGCACCGGGCCTCTAGTTTAAATAATAAAATTTAAAACACTTAAAAAGAGAAATACTGTGGGTAATTGAAGGACATGTAGGATCAATATTTCCCATTAGGATTTTATGTGTGTGTGTGTGTGTGTGTGGTGTGTGTGTGTGTGTGTGTGTGTGTGTGAAGAAATTCTATTATAAAAAATTCAGGTGCCATTTCACACCCTTTCACTTCTCACAAATAGGTCATTGGGGTGACTTGGGAATGATAAAATTTAATAGATATCTTAATGAAAAATACTTTTGTATTTAAGTTTTTGAAAATTGCAAAACTACCCCAGCTGGTTTGTCTCAGTGGATAGAGCATCGGCCTGTGGACTAAAGGGTCCTGGGTTTGATTCTGGTTAAGGGCACATGCCTAGGTTGTGGGCTCAATCCTCAGTAGGGGGAGTGCAGGAGGCAGCTGTTCAATGATTCTCTCTCATCATTGATGTTTCTCTCTCTCTCTCTCTCTCCCTTCCTCTCTGAAATCAATAAAAATATGTTTAGTAAAAGCAAAGAAAGAAAATTACAAAACATTACTTCCAACATAATTATAGCTATGTAAATATTAAAAAATAAAAGCAAACAAACAAAAATCCTCCAGCTCATTCAAGAATAGGAATGGAAATTATATAATTAACTAGAGGCCTGGTTCACGAAATTCATGCACAGGAGGTTCCCTCAGTCCAGCCTGCACCCTCTCAAATCAGGGACCCCTTGGGGGATGTCCAACTGCCAGTTTAGGCCTGATCCCTGTGAGAACCAGCAGTCGGACATCCCTCTTGCAAGCTGGAACTGCTGGCTTCCAAGCACTCACCTGCCTGCCTGCCTGATTGCCCCTAACCACTCTGCCTGCCTGCCTGATTGCCTCTAAGCCCTCTGCCTGATCGCCCCTAATTGCCTCTGCTGCTGGCCTGATTGCCCCTAACTGCTCCCCTGCCAGCCTGGTTGTCCCCAACTGCTCTCCCTTGCCTGCCTGATCACCCCTAACTGCTCCCCTGCCAGCCTGGTTGCCCCCAATTGCTCTCACCTACCTGGATGATGGCCCCTAACTTCCCTCCCATGCCAGCCTAGCCGCCCCCAACTTCCCTCCCCTGTTGGCCTGATTGCCCCTAACCCCCTGCTGGCCTGATTGCCCCTAACCCCCTGCTGGCCTGATTTTGCCCCTAACTGCCCTCCCTTGGTGGCCTGATTGCCCCTAACTGCCTCTGCCTCGGCCCCCACCACCATAGTTTTGTCCGGAAGGAAGTCGGACTTCAAGAAGATGGCCGGTCGAACCAGTCTAATTAGCATATTACCCTTTTATTAGTATAGATAGATTATATAGGATAGGATTGCTTAAAAGGGGGTAAAAGCCTTTTTCAGCAGGAGGAGATGCTCTTTGCAGACAAAAATACATAATCCCTATATCTGGACTGATAGCCAGCCATATGCACTATACTGTCAAACTGGTTATTAAAAAATTGAACCACTTTCTTATACCTTACACCAAACAGCTGTTGTCCTCAAAACCCCTCCTCAGCCCTCACTTTAGGTTCTGCCTTCACAGTTCACCCCGATTAGGTTCTGAATGGTTGGTTTCTATGCCAGTCAGGATCAAAAGCTCCGCCCCTAGACAGCCATTGGCTCCTTGCAATTCACCCAGATTTGGTTCTGACTGGTCGGTTTCTATGCCAGTCAGCATCAAAAGCTCCATCTCCTAGACAGCCACTGGCTCTTCTGGGAAATCCAGAACAGCCCGCTGACAGCTGCCTTTTTCTCTGGGCCTATCTCTGGGCCTGATCCACAGCTGCCATAGCAGCATTGAGGTTGTTAGGCCTCCAGCCTGGCCCCGGGCCAGAGGCTAACAACCTCACTGTGCCGCCTCGCCATGCCCACCCCCCCAGCCCGTCACCCTCCTACCCACCTGTTGCCAGCCTTGCTGGATAGGAGCCTGTGGGCCACGTGGGAGGGACCGAGAAGTGCTCCATGAACTTCCTGGTGACCGGTCGTCTGGTGGTTTAGGTCATGACAGCCCTAGGCTATTCTTAGTATAGATTCTGGAGAGGGAGAAAAGTGCAGGGATTGGATGGTGCATTAGTTTTATTTGTAACTTAACAAATTAATAATATTTGGAGAAAAGAAGTGAAATATTTGCATCTATTAAGTTTGTATTGTATTGTTTTCTATGCAAGTCTGTGACTAAACTTTATTTTTTAATGTAATATTTTAGTAAAATTTTTCAAACTATAAACTGTGTATAATGCAAGAATTATCAATAGCAGGAGCATTATATGTTAATAAATAATTGAGCACTTACTATGTGACAGATATTTTACTAAATATTTTATTTGTATTACTTATTAATAATCAGATGAGGTAGGTATCATTATTGTCTACTTTTAAGTGATAAAAATTTAGAGAGTTAGTTTAGGGGCTTCTCTATCTTGTTAACCGCTGTATCTCTGTCAGCTAAAAACACAGCCAGATTTTAGAAAACGAATTAAAACTAATTAGTACTAAAAGCCCCAAACATTAAAATATATATATAGCAAGGCATAACTCTAGAGATGTAACAGCGAACAAAATTAAATTAAAGTCTCCTTTGTTAGATCTATTGTGGTGAATGAGACAGACAAAACAACTATTGGTGAGAAGTGTCATGAAAAAAAATAAAGATTCTAAAGGACAAAAAAATGAATGAATAAATAAATAAATGAAAATGATTTGTGTAATATAGTATTTGGAGAGACAGTGCTCTTTGGGTATCTTGCAGTCTTGCTGGTGTGCCAGACAGCAAACTCCTGACCACTAAGTTGTTTCTCATGTTTGTTTCCCAAGGGTGAGATGAGGTTATTTGTCTCCCTCCCTTGGATAAATAACAGGCTTGCTAACTGATTGCTATAAAGGTAGTGATTCCTCAAATTCAGGGCTTCTCAGCTGGGATGGATGCTTGATGATCATGTAGCATTTATCTGGGTTTATCATATTGCTCCAGATGCTTGGGGACATGGAGAACCAATGCAAATATGCTAACACTTATGTTCCTTTCTGTGTTATCTATATATATATATATAAAAGCCTAAGCTACCATTACAACCAGTCGACCAAATGACCAGTGGACCAGTAGCTATGATGTGCACTGACCACCAGGGGGCAGACACTCAATGCAGGAGCTGCCCCCTGGTGGCCAGTGCCCTCCCACAGCCAACCTCCCATGGCTGTACAACTTCCCGTGGTCCCTCCCCCCAGCTGGCCGCCTCGATTGGCCCCAATGGGAACTGGGCAAGATGGCCCCAATTGGCTCTGATCACCAGCCAGGCCGAGCAACCCCGAATTTGTGCAACGGGCCTCTAGTGAATAACAAAGACATTTGTTTTTTCCCTGAGAATCTAATGACTTGCTGGGGTCTATGAAACCATAACGGGCTAGTTTGCAAGTACGGTAAAATCAAATCTCAGAGAAAAACAAATAACATGTGGTCTCACTCATATGTGGAATCTAATGAACAAAATAAACTGATGAACAAAATGGAACCAGTCATGAATACATGGTACAGACTGACAGATGTCAGAAGAGAAGTGGGTGGGGTGGATGGGATGAAAGAAGGTGAAAAGAATATCCAGAAAACATATATGCAGAGCCCATGTGTACAGACAACAATGTTGTGAGGGCAAAAGCAGGGAAAAATGGGGGACATCTATAATAATGCTAACTATATATATATATATATATATATATATATATATATATATATATATATATATATATATTTAATCCCTGCTTAAAGAGCACATCTCAAATTCTGCCACCAGGAGGATTTCCAGTCACTACTATCCTTTAGGGCCACACTAGAATATAAGTTACTTAAGGAATGAGGTATAGTTCTTGAAACACTCCTTACAACTCTGCAAGTTTATTGCTGTATCAGGGAGTGCACTTTAAAACGTTATTCTATAAAATTTAAAATAAAAAAATAAAGTATTATTCTAAATTTCTAATTGGACAGATTCCCAATTAGGTAATTAATTAACTGGGCAAATTAACAATTAGAGATATATATACACATTTGTCTGGAGAAAGGGATAGTCTAATACAACTTTATACTGATTTATGGACTTTGGCTTATTGGCTGAATAGCCAGGGGTTTGGATATGGAAAAAAAGAAATATCATCCAAAGATTCTATCATTTTATGGGAAAAGGCTTATATCTTGTAAGTGGAAATATTATTTTGTTATTGTCTATATTTGGAGATTAAGTGCTGTTTAAAGAGATGTGTGCCAAATTGACAAGGAGTGGGTTGTGATGACTGTTCAATCTATCATTTATCTATCTATCTATCTATCTATCTATCTATCTATCTACCTATCTATCTATCACCTATCTATCTGTCATCTATCTATCATCTATCTATCTATCATCTATCTATTCATCTACGTACACACACACACACACATATGTATGAACCCTGACAGATACAGATTTTGATACCAAAAGTGATTCCAGAAAAACAGATTCTTAAGGATGTGTTATTTTAAATTTTCTGGATTTTGTTGAATTGGATTTCGAATCAGATTTGATTTAAAGACACTAATGTTACTGGTTGCAGCGATAAAGAGACCAATGATAATCCATAGTATAACTGATTAGCTATAGAAGATGAGGCTCATTTGAGCTTTTTGAAAGAGGGTCTAGAGGTCTGAGATAGAAAAATTCAAAGACATTTGAAACAGTATAGATGCTTTTCTGTTGGACTTTAAGAGGCAAACTATCATGTTGTGGCAAGGGCTACAGAGAATAATAGGCAGCCTCTTGGATTTGAAAACCTCAGAGCTAAAACCACAAAAAATTAAAGTCTGCAAACAATTTTTGAGGCAACAAGCCTCAAATATGAAAAACATGGATCAGCTACCTCTTGTATGTTTCCAGACCTGGCATTGAACCTTCCACCTAGGTTGTGTGTGGACTGGGAATTGAACCTGCAACCTTTTGGTGTATGGAAGAATGATCCACCCAAAAGAGCCATCCTGCCAGGACTCTTTATGTCTTTTCATTTTCTTGATAATGCTCTTTGAAGACTATTGAGAAAATCCACTTTATTTTATCTTTATTGTGATCTATGTGTCATCTATAAGAAAATGTTTAGTAACCAAAGTTACAAAAACTTAACCTTATCTTGTTTTTGACTCATGAGCTTAGCACTTATATTTAGATCATTGATCCATTTTGATTTGATTGTATATGGTATGAGATGAGTGTCCAGTTTAGCTTTTGATTTTTTCCTCTTATTTATTTACTAGTGGCCCGGTGCATGAAATTCATGTACATTAAAAGAGAATTAATTAGAGGAAATATTTTAATATTGCTATTTGCCCTTTCTCTATAATAGAAGTGTCAGAGATGAAGAAAAATTAGTAAAATGTATATGAAAATAATGTGTAAAATTATTAATAAATAAACAATAACAAGCTCACATCCCCTGGCCAGCGCCGGGCAGGGGACGCAGCCTCACGTCCCTGTCCTCCCTGCGCACTCAGCCCTGCCCACCAACACCTGCCACACATGCAGCCTCCTGCTGATCGGTCTTTATGGTGTGAGGGCATCACAAACATTTGCATATTACTCTTTTATTAGTATAGATGAATTATTTGTCAGTTGTCAGAGTTACATTTGTGGATGACACTATTTTATATTCTTTCCCCATTGAATGATATTGGCACCTGGTGGAAAATCAATAACCATAAATCTATGGGTTGGTTTCTTAGGTCTCCATTCATACCAATGATATATATGTTTATTCTTATGTCAGTGCCATACATACTTGGTTACTGTAATTTTGTAATAGGTATGAAGTCAGAATGTGTAAGTACGCTAACTTTGTACTTCTGTCTTAAGCTTGTGTTGTATGTTTTTACATGATTTAATTTTGCCCATTTTTCCAGTTATTTGGGAAATATTATCTTGTGACTATTCTGTGGCAGATGCCATGCATGCATTATATGCCTAGGTTTTATTGAAATATTTAAGGAATGTAGTATTAGTGTCTCAGTAGAATTTTAGTTAATAGATCACTTTGCAAGTAGGTGACAGACTAAAATCTCACATTCTCTTGATGCCAAAACCCAGAGTTCTTCCCATTCTATCAAGATTTTTCTCTATCACATAATTTCTTTTCATTTATATGTTACACCAAATTTTGGTGTGCTGTCACTGAATTTAATAACTAAGTTTTATTGCTCCCTTAAATAAAATATTAGTAAGATTTGGAATCCATGCACAGACAAGCAACACAAAAAATGTCCTGATAGAATTTTTTAATAGGATTGTAATTGACCTCTAACATTGTGTATCTTTAAGGTGTACAATAGGTTGATTTGATATATTTGTATATGTTTTAATATTATTACCACTGTAACATTATCTAACACCGTTATCATATTACATGATTATTTTTTGTATGTGGTGAGAATAACTCAGATCCATCTAGTTTGTTAAGAACTTTGAAGTTTATAATACAAAGTTGTTGACTATAATCATTATGCTGTGTATTAGATCTCCAAAGACATTTATCTACTAGTGGCAAATTTGTACCCGTAAATATCTGCACAACTCCCTCAGCTCCAGTTCCTGGTCACTACAATTCTACTCTTTTTTTTTTTTTTACTAGTTTATCTTTTTTTTAAGATTTCACTTAAGTGTTATCATACAGTATTTGTCTTTGATATATCTCACTTAACATGTGACCTGCTCTCAGGGGCCATTTATGCTGTTGCTCAGGGCAGAATTTTCTTTTTTGTCACAAATGAATAATATTCTATTGTGTGTATGTTTTCATATATTTTGTATATTACATATGCACATGTATATATATCTGTATATCTATATCTACATCATATATCCATATAGATATATTCTTCATCCCATGCATCTGTTGATGGGCACTTAAATTGTTCTCATATCTTGGCTATCACAAATCATTAGTATATATCAAATATTGATTTTACACTTTTGAAATTTTATTTAGCACTTATTGTGATCAGAGTTGTCAATTATATATTCACAAGCTATTTTTCTTAGCTATACGATTTCATACTTTTGTTATGTAGCTGCACACTATAAAAAATGTGCCTTAAGCCTAGATATCTGATATTGCCTTTTAGAAGCAAAATTCTATTAGGTGGAGTTTTAAGTAGAAAGGTCTTGGCTCACATCGCATATTTAATTTTGCCATGTACTCATACATTAGCAATTACTAGTAGCTTTTTTATTGTATTAAAAACTAAGATTTATCATCAAAGAGTTCATTTTTAAAAAGCATCAACATGTTATTACCTTAACTTTTTAAAATGACAGAACCATATAAGCAAGTGAAAATAGCAATTAATCAATATTGTATTCCCACCAGAAGAAAGTACAGCTACTTTAATAATTAATGTTTATCATAATTTATCATCACATTTTAGGAGTCCAAATAGAAAGACTGAAAATCTGTACAGTTATGTTCTGTAAATTGAATATCTTCCAGAATATCACAGTAAGAAACATGAAATCCTATAGATGTTTCAATACTACTTTATTATTCCACATACATAAGAGAATACCTACAATTTCCCAAATGAGATCATGAGAATAAGAAGCAATTATCCAAGCAGATGTATTTTAAAACCACACCTCTTTTGCAAAAGAGATGTTCTGAAGACATACATTGAACTAAGGTAAAATCTTAAGACAATCGAAGACTCAGGGGAGCTTGCTTAGAGAACACATTTCAGAAAAATTGTTGGCTCAGTTATGATGAAGCACATCTTGAGTTTTAATTTTGGATTAGGATTTAGACTTAGATCAGACTGTTACTGCAAAAATCACCCACTGAGTGAATACTACTCTGTGTGCTCCACAATCACCACCAACCCACAAAGTGTGAAAAGGAACATTTTTTTTAGATTATTGAACTTTCATTTTTTCACACCTCCTTCACATGCAGCTGGAGTGGCTTAAAGTCTCAATAATAAGCTTGATTCATTGCTGCTGCTATGAAGATTTGGTTTTTATACATTTAGATTTTAACTAACAGAGATAAAACATATTAAGAGTTTGTACAATTTAGGAGACATTTTATATTATTATTGACCATTTATTTTTATTTTTTAAAACCTATGCTTTATTGATTGATTTTAGAGAGAGAAGGAAGAGAGAGAGAGAGAGACATCAATTTGAGGTTCCACTTATTTATGCATTCATTGATTGCTTCTTGTATGTGCCTTGACTGGGGATAAAATCCACAACCTTGGAGTACTGGGAAGACACCTTAACCAACTGAGTAACCCAGCCAGGGTTGTCCTTTTAAATATTTATTTTTATTAAGATGATTTTAATTGGAAGTGAGAATGTTCAAGCAATACATTATTGTAGATACTATAAGTGTGTGTGTGTGTGTCTGTGCGTGCGTGCATGTGTGTGTGTGTGTGTGTGTGTGTATCCCTGATCATTTTAAATTCAATCCTATATAATAAAAGCTAATATGCTAGATGTCCCGTCTTCCAGTTGTCCATTCAACCAAAGTGTAATATGCTAATGATATGCTAAGGTTGCTCAACTGCTCGCTATGATGTGCACTGACCACCAGGGGGCAGATGCTCCTACCAGTAGGTTAGCTTGCTGCTGGGGTCTGGCCAATCGGGACTGATGAGACAGGCCAGGCATGCCCTGGAGCCCTCCTGCGGTCCCTCCCCGGCGGCCAACCTCTTGCATCCCTCGCCAGCCCCAATCATGCACGGGTAGGGTCCCTTGCCCTGGCCTGTGCCCTCTCATAATCCAGGACCTCTCAGGGGATGTCGGAGAGCTGGTTTTGGCCCAACAGTGGAAAGATGGGTCTCTATGATGTGCACTGAGCACAAGGCAGCAGATGCTCAATGCAAGAGCTGCCCCCTAGTGGTCAGTGAGCTCCCACAGAGGGACCACCACTCAGCCAGAAGCCAGGCTTATGGCTGGTGAGCGCAGCTGCAGTGGCGGGAGCCTCTCCAACCTCTGAGGCAGTGCTAGGGATATCCAACTGCCAGCTTAGGCCATCAGACCTAAGCCATCAGCCAGACATTCCCCAAGGGCTCCTGGACTGCGATAGGGCACAGGCTGGGCTGAGGGCCTCCCTCCCCTGAGTGCACAAATGTTGTGCACCGGGCCTCTAGAATGTTACATAAATATAAAGAGCTCTGTATTGTATTATATATAATCTATGTATTACACGTAATAATTTTATCTATATATACATATATGTATGTATCAATGCCATATATATAATTAATCCTCCCATGGTATTGAATTAAGTTAAATTTAAATTTTGTAGTGAATGAAGTATGAACCCTATATGTTAATTCTTACCCATCAGCTACAAGTCTATATCTGGTTATACAGATAGAAACATATGAATTAAATTCAGTTAAGAACAAAAATAGTATTTTTTCTTTTGTATCACAAACCTGCAATGTGTATTTGTCAAGGTTAAGATTTAATAGAATAATCAAGGTACAAAATTAATGATTTTATTTTTCTCTTCCCTAAATGCACTTTCAAATATGAAGATTTTATGTCTTCGGGAGGCATTCATAATTTATCTTCTACAAATCATTTTGACTACAGATTTTCCTAGCTAACAATTTCATTTAAACATTAAATTTTCATTCCTGCTTTAGTACCTATATCCAAATATTGAAATAAAACTATGCTGAGCTCAATTTTATTAGGATATTTTCTGTAATCTATATGTAACTTCTACTATGTATATTGGATATGAATTACCTTACACATACCTTCATGTATTGAAGTGTGTTGTAGTCACCCCACAAGGATGGGATAAAACACCACATGTAAAATCAGGTTCAAATGTCAGAACTGATGATAACATACATGTACCAAGAAGGTATGAAGAGGAAATTTTATTGACACATGAGGTCTCTTGGGAAGAGTAGGGCAGGCACTTACGCTGGTCTGAAAATGATTAGAGAGATCAGAGAGGGACAACTGGTTTTGGTTTTTATTATAGAGGACCAGCTGATCTGAGAGTTAGAACATGGGTAGGAGTTCACATAGTTTAAACTTCCCACTGATACCAAAGAATGTAGAAAAGAGGGGGGAAGCGATAGGTTGGGATTTGAAGTCTGTAAGCAGTCAAACATAAATGGAGTCAGCCTATTGCACTGTGATATAAATAAACTATCTGCAGTAAAGTATAATTTACCAGAAACAGAAAGCTCATTTTTATTTAACTACAAAGAACATTATCTAAAAGTTATTTATTCAAAATAACTATATACTCTTTATAATGAGTAATATAGGATACTTTATAGATTCCATGCATCATATTTTAAGCAAATTTAGTCAAAAAACTGTCTATCACTATAAGACTCTTTTTAACATAGACAATATGTCTGTCTTGTTCACTGCCAGTTTGCTTGGCATTTTCCAATTTTCTTAAGCATCTCTGAATTCCGTCTTTAAGAAATAAAATTTCATTATTCCAGTTTTTACCGGTTATCACCATCAAATGGATTTTCACTCTTATCTATGTGACTTCCTTTCAAAACAGACAGTAACACCATTTTCTCTTCAACCTAAAATTATTTTTCCTGTCTTTTCATGTCTTTCATCGACCTTATCATAGGATAAAAAATCGCTTGACTTGATGGATATTCACAGTGATGTTTCTGCTTCTTCACTATATGCCAAACATATATTCTAGGCAGTGCAATAAAGGAAGCATAAAAACATAAATGTTACACAAGATATCAGGATTACATTTCTTTAATCATTACTTTTTTCTTTTTTAATGTTCAAAATATATTATATGTAGCATGGCTTTTTAAAATCCCCCTTAATTAGGCTGTCAAAATTTAGATTGTAGAATTGTTATTTTTATAAACCCATAAAAACTATTATAATTTTAATGAATCTGAAGAAATTATTTATAATTACATTAACTGTTAAATTAGTTAAAACTCTCAAAAGACACACTCAGGTAATTATAGCATACTCTTATTGTAATGAGGTTACATTTCTTAGACATACTTATTTCATAACATATATCTATACATATTTCAGGGGAAAAACATCAAGGACAGATCTTTCTTTGGATACTGTATTATTAATGATATTAATTCTAAATTTTTTCTATTAATTTCATCTGAATTGTCTTTAATTAGTATGAGAGAAGTAATGTTTGGATTAGGAACAGGTATCATTGTATGCCATCTGTTTCTTTGCTCGGGGAGAAGAGTAATGAACTAGACATGGAAGAGACTAAAATAAGCCAGTGAAGACTTATGATCTAGGGGATTTCAAGACATTATTCTGTTTGAAGGCTGTGAAAGGATAGCAAAGGAAGGAAAATCCTAAATTTATATGTAGAGAAAGTAGATTGTATTGCTATTTGAGATTGGAGAGAAGAACACTTGTTAAGGTTATTGAGATGGTTTTGGGTTCTGTCAACCAATGTATTAGATCAGCCTACTGCAGATCAATTATTTAGTAATCAGAATCACAACAGAAAAATTCTCAGTATCATATATGCCAATTGGAAGGTACCTCACTCATCCTTTCCATTTCACTCCAATCCATCTAAAGAGAAGGTCTAAAAGATAAATCAGGTGAAAAGGATCTGATGTCAAACCAAATGTATATTTTAATAACTTGTTAGATTTTTTGCTATCATGGGAATGGGTGGTTTTAAGAGGATAATAATTTATAGAAAAAGATGAGGACAGAACAAATGTTTTTACTGTTCCCACTTTAAATGGGAAAATTTAGGAAATTTTAATTTTAAAACTAAAGGTCTTGCGCCTGCAGAAACTAGATATTTAGGGATTTTTCTTCCAACAACATACTTTCTTTCACTTCAGTTTGCCCATTTCATCAATATATTGTCTCAGTAGCTAATGGCTTCACATGAAAAATTCATCCTGTGACTTAAGTTGATTAGTCCAGGGATAAGCATTTTATGAGAGAGTTGGGGCATTCATTTGTTGTACTTGGATTTTTGAAATATGGGTTCTATAGTACCTTTTTCAGTGTCCTTATGCAGTATATAATTCAAGAGTGGTTGAAAATTACTTTTTGACATCTACTCAAAATCAAATCTAAAATAAATGAAAGCAGAGATTAAAATTTAGAGGTGTGCACATCCTATATAATAAAAGGCTAATATACAAATCTACCAAACCGTGGAACGACCTGTCACTGTGACGCACACTGACCACTAGGGGGCAAATGCTCAATGCAGGAGCTGCCACCTGGTAGTCAGTGCACTCCCACAGGGGGAGCGCTGCTCAGTCAGAAGCCCTGAGACAAGCACACGGCTGGTGAATGCAGAGGTGGCAGGAGCCTCTCCCACCTCGCAATAGCACTATGGATGTCCAACTGATGGCTTAGGCCTGCTCCCCACAGGAAACGGGCCTAAGCCATCAGTCAGACATCCCCTGAGGGCTCCTGGACCACAAGAGGGCACAGGCCGGGCTGTGGGACCTCCCCCCTGAGTGCATGAATTTCGTTCACCAGGTCTCTAGTAATATAATAATTACCAAAACAGAGATATGTGTTGAGAGCAGGGGAAGGGAGGGTAAGGACAATTCAACCAGATCTATTCAGTGGGATGTTGAGAAGGCAGTATTTTGTCCAAATCTTAAAAGATGCATATGTTTTTGCTAAGGGGAGAAGAAAGGGCAGAGATAATACAACTTGCCAATATAAAAAAAAGGTTGACAAAAACTGTATATTTATAATTAGTTAGTATTTCTGGATCAAGAAATGTATCAAAGAAGTGACAAAAATTAAAGCCAGACATTTATGACTGGCCTGTAAACAAAAAAAATCAAGGCATTTACCTTGAAATATTGCACATACAAAATAGTATCTTACTGTCAGGGATTGTAAAATAGTGAAAATAGACTGGGAGACTAGAAAAGAGGCTTTTGAAATATTCTAGAAAGAGATAATATTCCTTTAAATAAGAAAATAGGACAACTTTAATAGTGCAAACAATAAAAATAAAGTAAAATAAAAATAACAAGAGAGTGACTTGGGGATAGAGAGGAGGATGGAATATCAGAAACAATTAGAAAGTTATTGGGAGGACTTATTACTTGTTCATGTGTGTAGATTAGGGTATAAGACAACATACTTGGCATAATACTCACAAATTTGATTCTAAAATTGTACAAAAGCATGTGGTATCCCATTCATGTGTTTAGTGTTGGGTACACTGAAGTAAGATTTTCTAGAGCCTCCAGGTGGGATGTAATATATTCATCCCATGTTCATAACATTTGAGTTATCAATTTATAATAGCTCAAATGTCAACAGTGTTGCCACATTGACATTCATAGGTTGACAGTCCTTTGTAGTGGGGAGATATCCTATGCATTATAGGATGTTTATTTAGTGACATCCCTGGCCTGGACACCCTAGATGCCAGTAGCTCCCCCTTTTTAGTTGTGACAACCAAAAAATGTCTATAAACATTGCCATATTTCCTCAGACATTGCAAAATGTCCCCAGTGGGGAGAGAGAAAAGTGTTTCTGGTTTGTAACCACAGAACTAGAGTAACAACATAATTCATAGGCATGTGGATATTGTCATGTGGTGACTAGAAAATAAAGTGCAAGACATAACTCCAAAAGGAATAGCATTGAATGGTAAACTATGTTTTAATCAGTCCAGGCTACTATAATAGAACTAAAGGCTTGGTGCACAAATTTGTGCACTGGTGGGGTCCCTTGGCCTGGCCGGTGATCGGGCCAATCAGGGCCATCCCTATTGGGGCTGACTGGGGCTGGCCGGCTAGGGGGAGGGACAGCAGGAGGTTGGCTGGCCACAGAAGGTTGGCTGTGGGAGCACACTGACCTCCAGGGGGCAGCTCCTGCATTGAGCATGTTCCCCTTGGAGGTCAGTGCATGTCATAGCTACCGACCGGTCATCTGGTCATTTGGTCATCTGGTAGCAATGGTTGCTTAGGCATGCATATATATATATATATATATATATATATATATATATATATATATAAACTATGCGGCTTATAAACAGCATATATTTATTGCTCACAGTTTCTGTAGGCTAGAAGTTCCAGGTCAGGATGATTGGTTCTCATGAGGTCTGGGTTGCTGACTTCTCCTTGTATCCTTATATGAGAAAAGGACAAGGGAGGTATCTGGAGTTTCTTTTGTAAAAGCACTAACCCCATTCATGAGGGCTTCACCTTATGAGACAATCACCTCTAAAAAGCCCTGAGGCAGAATAGAAAGAAGCTAGGAAAATTCCTGGGCAAGTGGAATGGGGAAACTGAGACAAGAAAATTAAACAAGGCCCAACAATTTGAATAACTTTCAGCCAGTTGGTGAATCAAAAGACCTTATTGCCCCTAACCAAGGACGATTGAGAGCAAAAGGTTTATACTTCTCCCTAATAAAATAATACACAGCTTAAATCACCCTGGTCAGGTAAAATAAAGAACAGAGGCCTGCCCTAGGTGTTTTGGCTCAGTGGATAGAGCATCAGCCTGCAGACTGAAGGGTCCTGGGTTTGATTCCAGTCAGGGGCACATACCTCAGTTGCAGGCTTGATCCCTGGCCCTGGTTGAGGCTTGTGTGGGAGGCAACCAATTGATGTGCCTCTTTCATATCTATGTTTCTCTCTCTCTCTGTCTCTCACCCTCCCTTCCACTCTTTAAAAATCAGTGGAAAAGTATCCTCAGGTGAAGATTAACAAGAAGAAGAAAAAAAAGAAGAAGAAGAACAGAGATCCAGCTAATGCCATTTGTGCTGGCTAAACCCAAGAACAGATGAAGTCAGGGGAACAAATAACAAAAAAAATTAGAGCCAGACATACCCAAGATAACAGTAAAACAGACCAAAGAATAACTCCAGAACCCCCTGTATGCTACTTTGATGCATCGGGATATTAAAAATGCACCTGGAAATATTCTCCTAAAACTCTCCCCTAAAATTATTGCTAACAGAAAACACACACACACACACACACACTAAAACACAAGACCCTCAATTCGAAGACTACCATCATCCTAGAGCATGCCCAGGCCCCTTCTCAGACATGAACTTTTTAATTCCTTCTCAATTCTATGTGTTCCTATGAAACTTGCAACCAGGGGAGCAGTAGGGAGTGGCAGTTCGCCCCAGGCTTACTCCTTGATCCTATCTCCAAAGCCCTCTTTTCTCTCACTTCCCAGTGAGCTAAAAGCAACCCTGCCTTGACTTTCTTCTTTTCTGTGACTTTCCTAGAGAGCTGAAGCAGCATAACAGCTAGGTTCTCTCCTGTTGCTTCTTATACTCTAAGTCCTTCCTTTGTTTTGAAGTCCCCAGCATAATGTAAATGTACTCTCAAAATCAACTGGATCCATATTGAGAAATCTTCCCTACACAAAGTCAAATAACCCACACGTTATTACAGGCCAGACTGAGGCAAAGCCAGTCTGGGTCTGTCCCTGTCTTGTAACAGCCCCACCTCTAAATACCATTATTTTAGGAAATAGGTTTCAACATATGAATTTGCAGGGAAGAGGGAGTAAGTGGGGTGAAAACATTGAAAATGTAATACGGGGGGGGGGGGGGGTCGGAATTTGAAAGGTGATTGAAAAGGCACAAATAGTCAAGTATGAGATAGTTGAAGACAGAAATAAAATAAGAACCAAAGGTGAAGAGAGTCTGCCAGAGACCAAGAATAAATTATATAAGTGTTAAGTTAGATATGACTCTTTAAAAAAAACCTTTCTAATAGAAGTGTAATTTAAAAAGTGTTATCCTATATAATAAAAGCCTAATATGCTAAGTGTCCAGTCGACCAGTCAGCTGTTCAACCAATCAAAGTGTAATATGCTAATGAATGCTAAGGCCGCTCAACCACTTACTATGATGTGCACTGACCACCAGGGGGCAGACACTCTGACCCATAGGTTAGCTTGCTGCTGGAGTCCGACCAATCAGACTGAATGAGATGCCATAGAGCCCTTCCGCAGTCCCTCCTCGGCTGGCCAACCTCTTGTGTCCCTCCCCAGCTCCAATCGTGCACGGGGCCTCTAGTACTCATATATTTTAGTCTCTAGACATATTGCTGAGATTTCAGGCACAGAAGTAACCACAATTGCATAGGGGGATATTTTTTTCCAAGAATCCTATCATGATTTTTACAGCATTGAAATGCTTAATTTATAATATTTAGATTCTATTAGTGACATTACTAAATTTTAAAATGTCTTCCTTGTAAGAAGAATAGTACTGGTTAATAGGATCCTCATAAATAAATGGGAAGAAGTCATAAACAGCTTCAGTGAATATTTAGGTAGTGTATAAAAATAAATGTATTGTTTTAATGGTGAGTTAGCTTTTCAAGAGCAGATAAATACAATCAAAGAATACAAATTAGAAATATTTCAGGTATCGATCATAAGTTATAAAAGACACACCTTTGAATATTTATATTTCATTAAGTAGAATTGATACAAGTGCATCTCAGAAATCTGGAAATATTTCAGTATAAACATAATGTTACATTAAGGAACACTTGAATGTGAATTTTTACACTATATTTAATAAGAATCACTTTCATTGTTTTAAGATAATGATGTAAAAAATCTTTTCTGGATAAACTACCAGAAAAAGACAAACCTGTATTTATACAACTTTAGCTCCTCTGTTTGTAGGGGAGAATGAGGGAGTGTACATAAGAAATTGTAATAAAATAATGTTCTCTGATTTGGAAAAGGTGTTGCACCTCTAAAGGGCTTGGAATTTGTCTGCTTATTTGGCATCAACCAAGGCATGAATTAAAGATTTCTCCTTATCCCCTTTAATTTCACCTTGAACACTCACTTTTGGATGTTGAAATTTGTTTCTATTCTAAATGGTCTAATTCTCCACACATTTGGCTTTATTCTGGTCTTAGTGTTCATATTGATTGGGGAAAATATATTGTGCAAAATTATACATATTCTGCCAATGAAATATGTAACTATCTCATGTGAAAATGTGTCTGTTTATACTTGTTGCAAATAATCTGTCATTTTAATTATATTTTGCTTTGGAAGGGAAAAAGCTATACCTTTAGTGTAGTTTATAAATATTTCATAACATTAAATAGGCTCCCAGCATAATTTAAATACTGTGTAGAATAAAGTCGTAGTATATAATTTAGCTTCTGGACTAAAATAGATTTATATTTATTGGACATCTAATGGCCCTTAACACCAAATGAGAAGTTTACTCTCTTATATCCAGCTTTACTGTACTGACATACTACAGATAACTTTTTCTTAATAACTGGGGGAAGTAGGGGATTGTATTGATATAGGAAAATATAGATATAGGAAATTTAAATCATGAAAAAGCCCAAAGAAGCTAAGATTGGGATATTAATTAGACTGGATGAGTATAATAAATTGAGGTAAGTAAGGAATTATCTATGGCGAATACTTAGCTCCTAGAGAAAATGAAATGGAGAATATGAGTGCCAATATATAAGAATGACTATTTCACTCCACATGCAAGTACTTAGGTATATGAAAATGATTGCAGAAATAGATTTTATGTTCTTTTTAAATTTTTATTCTGGTTATGGAGAAGTTTTACATGTTAACTAACCATCGTAAGCTTTTTCTCTTCAGATCCTTTGCCTACTTTCACCTTTTCCTTTGGAAATATTGGTATTTTTATTACCTTTTTTGATAAACGGTAATTTAGGTAGTCAGTTGAGGAAAATGAAGATTTCAAATGAGGATAATCTACATAAGCAAGAAATAGCATAAGAAATGGGTATCGTGTACTAATTGGATACTGATGGCATTGGTCTGATGCAGGAGGTTAACAGGTATATTCAAACATTTCTCTCAGAATCTTCAAATTATTGAGTTCCTTTTCAGAAAAATAATGTCTATATGGCACAAAACTATAAAACTAAACTTACTGGTTAAAAAAAGGATAGTCCACAATGAAACAATTTAAATATCTAACCATTTTCCCAAAGATATGTGCAGATAGTTTTTACAGAGAATTCATCATAAGAATAGAAAAATAACTAAAAATTTACATTAGAGAAAAATTAAAAATACTTTATGTAATTGCTTCCATAATCTATTCATATTAAAATTATGAACATGTGAATTCATAGTAAAATTCAATATGAATAATATTGCTTAAGTTTGCAAGTTTATACAAGCAATACATAAAAAGTGAATCATGTTTTACAACGATATTTCATAGCAATGAAATGTTAATTGTATGGAGGTATAGTTGTTTTGTGGGTAGTTTGGGTTCAGTCCTTTGTCATTTATTTATTTTGCAAATAAGCTGACTAAATAGACTGTTTTGTTTTGTTTTTAAACAAACAAACAAAATGAACATGCATTGGTAGAGAAGGAAGTTATTGGATGGGAAGGGTAATATTTGGTGAATTTTTCCAGATGAGTCCGTTGGTATTAGAGCTATAAAATATTTTAGAATACAAAAAGTGATCTAAGAAAGATGGTTCAGTGGTTTGGAAAAGAGGAAATTATAAACTGAAAATCTTGTTAAAGATATGACTACTGCTATAATTCAAGGTAAAGATTATTAAAGCCTAGAATAGTGTGGTAAACTTATAACTGCCATCTAAACATACGTCCTCAACCTAATTTCTAGTACCCATAAATGTTACCTCATATAACTAACAAACAAACAAACAAAAAAGAGTTAAAATTTTAAAAAATACAAATAAAAATTTGCAAATCGTTAAGGACCTTCATATATGGGGATTATCCTGAACTATCTGAGTGGACCCTAAAGGCAATCAAAAATGTCCTTATAAGAGAAAGGTGGGAGGAAATTTCACAGTAAGAAGAGAAGAAGGCAATGTGATCATAGAGGCAGAGAATGGAGAGGCATTTACAAACCCAGAAATGCCATTAAGATCTAATATTCAGAAGAAGCAAAGAATGATTCCACCCTAGCACCTCTAAAGAGACCATAGCCCTGGAAACATCTTGATTTTGGCACAATAAAACTTACTTTGGTCTTATGGTGTCCTGACTGTGAGACTAAGTCCCTAATGTTTAAGCTACTGTGTGTGTTAATTTCTTAAAGTCATCTTAAGAACCTAATACCAAAGGGTTGTTATTTAATTACTTATTCAGAAACAATGTTCACAATTTCTATGGCAACTATGGCATTAAGGTAATATTAAAGCACTTAAGAGCAGACATCTTGAAATATATCAGATATTTTTCAATTCCACCACAACCTATCTTTGCAACTGGGGCAGGTTAGTTTCCACTCTTGTACAATGGAGATACTAATCCATAACTCATAAAATTATCATTTAAAAGTAAATAAAGCCTGGCTGGTGTGGGTCAGTGGTTGAGCATTGACCTATGAACCAGGAAGCTATGGTTTGATTCCCAGTCAGGGCATATGCCTGAATTGCAGCAAGATCCCCAGTGTGGGGCGTACAGGAGGCAGCCGATCAATTATTCTCTCTCATCATTGATCTCTCTCTCCCACTCCCTTCCTTTCTGAAATCAATAAATACATATGTATATATTTTAAGGTAAATAAAAAAGCATATGTGATATACTTTGTAGAGTATAAATGTACCCTATAGTAATATAAATATTATATTGTTTTATATCTTTTCTAACTTTTCCACTCTTAACCTCACTAAACAAAGCTGCCATGTTGATCACTTTATTCCATGTACTAATCACATAGCTGATGCTCAATACATCATTTTGGAGTAGATAGGTGAATAGTAGGATGGAAAAATAGGAAAAATAATAATTTTCCCCACAATTTGGTTACTAACTAATATGAGTTGAAAGATAAATATGCTTTTTCCATTTTGTTTTACACCAAAATGTCATTTTAAATTGCATTTAGAAATAAAAACAAAACAATAGTAACAACAAAAAACTAAATGATTTAGAATTACCCATAAGGAAAATTAAAACTGAGTACTTCTGAATCAATTAGTTTATTAAATGGTGAAAATCTAAGGTGATAGGTAGAACACTACCCAAATAGAGGGCCTGATACCAAATTTAAATAAAATAATTTTGGTCATTTAAGAAATATAGAAATAGTTATAAAAATATAAACAAAAATCATATTGCCTTTAGGTGGCACTTCAAATGATATTTTGCTCTGTTTATAATGATTACATTTGTTTCTGGAAAATTACCAGATGCTCATAACATTAAGGTCAATTCAATGTTTATTCTGTGTTGAGAAGGCCATGCATCAGCTCCAATTTTCTACATTCTTTCCTTCAGCATTCCCTTGAACTTGATAAATGTTCTATCTACTGTTAGATTACTAATTAGTAAATGTTTTGCCAACAGTGTACATAGCACGTGTTCACACAGTTGAGATATCCTGGTGGCTCTCTTAAGCACATTCCCAACATATACTCCAGCACACAGGCTTCAAGCGTGCACATTTTCTCCGTTATTATGTACTTCCTGTTCAGGTTATTTTACTTTAGATTTACAGATGAAGTTATGAAACACAGCCTTTACTTTTTCTACCACCCATCTACATAGTACTGTGCAGTAAGTGTTATTTTATAATTTGGTTGAAAATGTTTTAAGATCAAATACAACTATTATGAGCTGTGTTATAAGCAAAAAACAATATGTATCACAAGCAAAAGTGAAGGGAATGAAGACAACAACTCTACTATATTTCAAAAAGTTCAAACAGTTATTTGATAACTACCTTTATCATCACCATATTTCTTTGCTTTATTCCCATACCCAATTTTTCATATGCACTGTGATGTGTATCTCCTGCTTTGAAGGGGCAAGCATAGATAGAAATGAATATCTAAAAACAATCCTTTTAATAGTCATATTAGTTTATATTCAAATATTACACATTAGAATTATTTTATTTTTTTATTAATTTCTTTATTGATTAAGGTATCACATATTTGTCCTCATCCCCCCATTTCCATCCCAAACCCCTCCCCACGCATGCCCCCACCCCCCCTGTTGTCCGTGACCACTGGTTAGGCTTATATGCATGCATACATGTCCTTTGGTTGACCTCTCCCCCTTACCCCCACCCTCCCCTACCTTCCCTCTGAGGTTTGACAGTCTCATCGATGCTTCCCTGTCTCCGGGTCTGTTTTTGTTCATCAGTTTATGTTGTTTATGATTTCCCCTAGATGAGTGAGATCATGTGATACTAGAAATACACTTATAAGAAGCAAAAATGAGACAAGCAATAATGGTTATGCTGAGAGGCAAATGAATGAGTCTGTAGTGAGTTTCTTTGTGGGCCAACCGTTCTTTTGAGTCCCAATTTCAATGTCAAACAGTTCCTTTTGTGTACTTGTCAGCAATGATATTTCAGTTCTGGATGGTGGACAAATGGTTGTAATGCAGGTCCGACCCTCTCTGGTTTGGTCTTGGGCAACCTGCCGCGACGCACAGCTGCTGACTGCTAGTATGGCAAGACGTTGTCAGCGTCTTCCATCTCTGGACTGTTTCTCCTCTGTCTTCATGGCTGGAGCAGTCCTGTCAATTCCTCTCTGTTGCAGGAATCCACATGGTCTTGGAGGTGTTTTCTGAAAATATACAAACATATTCTTGACCAAAAGTTAATAAAGGGATCTTTTCTATAAATTTGACTTGGGATCCTTTTTCATTTTTTGCCCAAACGATTTCCCTTTGGCTTGTTTTGACACCATGTGTGTTTTTCATGGGTGTCTTGCTGTTAGCATTACAAATGAAAGTTAATTTTCTAAAATAAAATTTTTCTAGATGTAATTTACTTACAGGATATTTTTCCTTACATGATATTCTACTATCCCCCCTTTTTTGATTTAAATATTAGGAGGCTTTTGGAAATTTTATAATGTAGTCTTGATAGCATTTAAATTTTAATTTTTTGCACTAAAATATGACTGCTTTAGGTTCATTACATGTTACATGCTATGCAATTTTACCATGAGATGAACTACCAAGAAAAATTTTAATTAACACTTTAGGAACAGCTTTTTGTCCAGTACCATTAATTTTTCTAGAATATTTGCTTATTTCACTTAGCCAATTTAAACCAGTCTGAGAACTTTACTACTATTTTACTGTCAAATTTAATACTCTAACAACAATCTTATTTTACCCTGTAAATATTAGTGGAAAGGATTATTTGCCTTCTTGTGTAGGCCCTGAGCATTCCTGGTGCTAGGTTGGATTTAGATATCAAAAACCCACTTCCCCATACCATGGGTACAAGACAACTCAATCAAGTCTTGTTGCAGTGAGAGGGCAGCTGCTATTGGCCAAGTCTCTGTCTGTTACCTGGGTCCAAATTTGAGCTGGGCATGGGAAGCGAAGCAGCCATGGGGACAGGAGACCTCCCTAAGAAGGGGTGAGGGTTCAGGCCCCTGCAAAGTTGGGGGGGGGGTGAGAGTCTGTGCCCCACCTCTGTTGACCCCCAAGTTCTCTCCTGATGGCCCCTCTGCGACTGTGCCTGTCTTAGGTTGTTCCTTAGCTGAGGAATCTTACCCATCTCTGACTAACCAGCCATCCTCCGGGGCCAAGCAGGGTGATGTGAGGTTCAGTTCTGTCTCCTTGGTAGCCTATGCCCCCGTGGCCTCCACGCCCAGCACCTGCCTTGGGATCCCCTCACCTGCTGGTAGGGCCCGGGCACTAATCACATATCTTGGGGAACCCAGTTTTCTTCTCCAGGGAGGGCCCAGCTCACCCCACTGGGCAAGAGACAGATCCATGGTACGAGCTACCACGAGGCCTCAACCTCAGCATGAACAGAAAGCACCGGCAACAGCTGTGGGCAATTGGATTGTGAGAAGAGGGTCCCTCTTGGCCATAAGGGCAAAAGGGACCAATAAAGAGTGCTCAGGTGCCTTCCCAGGGGGCCCTCTACACTGTGGAAGGGATTAAATCCTTTCATGTCCTTTTTAAATTGCTGCCAGACATTCAAAGAATTAGTTTGTAAGTTTGTTTGGGATAATTGTACATTATGCTGTTGTAATTCTAAAATATCAAGAGATGTGTTACCTTTGTCTCCAAGCACCAAAAAGATGATTTTTTATTGATTCCCAAGGGTGCAAGGTACTATTATAGGTAATGGGGGTAATACAAATCTGGGAAAAATTATAATGACATTGTAGAATAATATCATGTAAGGATATTCTTTGCTCTAGGCCATGGCAATTCCATTTCAAACTGGTTGTCAATTTCTTTTTGTATAGACAAGGTCTTAGTTACATTTTCTGCACCTCTCCCAGGGGCAAGTAGTGATAGTCCCTTCCTTTGGTGTCCACGCAAGCCAGAAACCTCTCTTTAATTTTACACACAAAGGAGCAGTGGTTTGATTTGTGTCATACAAAAGGGAAGCTGGGTGGCGAGCCCTATGTAATTATACTTCCTTGTCCCACGCATGGTCCTCCTGGATGACCAAGGTGTTTGGTATTATTGGTGACTATATTAGGCAGGGGGTCAGCCCATGTAAGGGCTCTTACCCATGAAGGGTTAGGAACATAAGTCCAAAGTACTTCCCCATTTTCCCCTGGTAATATTACCATACAGCTGATGACTGCTAGCATGGCAAGAAAGACGTTCTCAGGCATTCTTGGGGTTCTGGTTACCTCACAATTTCTTTTCTATTTTTATTTTTATTATTTTTATTATTATTTTTACATATGTGTCCTTATTCCATTAACCCCCAACCCCCCACTCATGTCCCACGCCCCTGTTTTCTGTGTCCATTGATTAGGGTCATATGCATGCACACAAGTCCCTTGGTTGATCTCTCCCCCTTACTCCCACTGACCCCCTCCTTTCCTAAGGTTTGAGGTTCTGATCGACCTTTCTCAGTCTCTGGATCTGTTCTTGTTCATCAGTTTATGCCATTCATTATATTCCACAAATGAGTGAGATCATGTGATATTTATCTTTCTCTGCCTGGCTTATTTCACTTAACATAACGCTCTCCATCTCCATCCATGTTGTTGCAAATGGTAGGAACTCCTTTTTTACCGCAGCGTAGTATTCCATTGTATAGATGTACCACAGTGTTTTAATCCACTCATCTGCTGATGGGCATTTAGGCTGTTTCCAAATCTTAGCTATGGTGAATTGTGCTGCTATGAACATAGGGGTGCATATATCCTTTCTGATTCGTTTTTCTAGTTTCTTGGGATATATTCCTAGAAGTGGGATCACTGGGTCAAATGGGAGTTCCATTTTTAGTTTTTTGAGGAAACTCCATACTGTTTTCCACAGTGGCTGTACAAGTCTGCATTCCCACCAGCAGTGCAAAAGAGTTCCTTTTTCTCCACATCCTTGTCAACACTTGTCGTTTGTTGATTGCCATTCTGACAGGTGTGAGACGGTACCGCATTGTTGTTTTGATTTGCATCTCTCTGATGATTAGTGACTTTGAGCCAGTTTTCATATGTCTCTTAGCCATCCTTCTGTCTTCTTTCGAAAAGTGTCTATTTAGATCAGTTGCGCGTTTTTTGATTGGTTTTTTATCTTCTTTATGTTAAGTTGCATGAGTTCTCTGTAAATGTTGGAGATTAAACCTTTATTGTTGATATCATTGGCAAATATGTTCTCCCATGCAGTGGGCTTTCTGGTTGTTTTATTGATGGTTTCCTTTGCTGTGCAAAAGCTTTTTATTTTGATGTAGTCCAATTTGTTTATTTTCTCTTTAGTTTCCATTGCCCTAGGGGCAGAATCAGTAAAGAAGTTCCTTCAGCATATGTCTGAGATTTTTCTACCTGTAGATTCCTCTAGTATTTTTATGGTTTCCTGTCTTATGTTTAAGTCCTTTATCCATTTTGAGTTTATTTTTGTGTATGGTGAAAGTTGGTGATCTAGTTTCATTTTTTTGCATGTATCTGTCCAATTTTCCCAACACCATTTGGTGAAGAGACTGTCTTGACTCCATTGTATGTTCATGCCTCCTTTGTCAAATATTAATTTGGCATAGTGGTTTGGATCGATTTCTGGGTTCTCTATTCTATTCCATTGATCTATATGTCTGTTCTTGTGCCAGTACCAGGCTGTTTTAAGAACAGTGGGTTTGTAATACAGCTTGATATCTGGTATTGAGATCCCCCATAATTTGTTCTTCTTTCTCAGGATTGCTGCAGCTATTCGGGGTCTTTTTTTATTCCAGATGAATTTTTTGAAGGTTCCTTCTAGGTCTGTGAAATATGCTGTTGGTATTTTAATGAGAAGTGCATTGAATTTATAGATTGCTTTGGGTAGTATAGACATTTTGATGATGTTGATTCTACCCATTCATGAACGTGGTATGTTCTTCCATCTGTTTATGTCTTCCTCTATCTCTTTTTTCAGTGTCATGTAGTTTTCCACGTATAGGTCTTTTACCTCCTTAGTTAAGTTTATTCCTAGGTATCTTAATTTTTTTGATGCCATGGTAAATGGGATTGCTTTTTTAGTCTCTCTTTCTGTAAGTTCACTATTGGTGTATAGAAATGCCATAAATTTCTTGGCATTAATTTTGCATCCTGCTACATTGCCGAATTCATTTATTAAGTCTAATAATTTTTTGATGGAGTCTTTAGGGTTTTCTATGTACAGTATCATGTCATCTGCAAATAAGGACAGTTTTACTTCTTCTTTTCTAATTTGGATGCCTTTTATTTCTTCTTCTTGTCTGATCACAATGGCTAGTATTTCCAGCACAATGTTGAACAGGAGTGGTAAGAGTGGCATCCCTGTCTTATTCCTGTTCTTAGGGGAAATGGTTTTAGTTTTGGCTTATTGAGTATGATGTTGGCTGTGGGTTTGTCATATAGGGCTTTTATTATGTTGAGGTATGATCCTTCTATTCCCACCTTGCTGAGAGTTTTTATTAAGAAAGGGTGTTGGATTTTGTCAAATGCTTTTTCTGTATCAATTGATATGACTATGTGATTTTTATCTCTCAATTTGTTTATGTGATGTATCACATTTATTGATTTGCAGATATTGTACCATCTTTTCATCCCCAGGGTAAATCCTACTTGGTCATGGTGTGTGATCTTTCTGATGTACTGCTGGATTTGATTTGCTAGAATTTTGTTGAGGATTTTGGCATCTATGTTCATGAGGGATATTGGTCTATAATTCTATTTAATTATGTTGTCTTTATCTGGTTTTGGTATTAGGGTGATGCTGGCTTCATAGAAGGAGCTTGGAAGTCTTCCTTCCTCTTGAATTTTCTGGAATAGTCTGAGGAGGATAGGTTTTAGTTCTTCCTTGAATGTTTGGTAAAACTCCCCTGTGAAGCCTTCTGGACCCGGGCTTTTGTTTGCTGGAAGCTTTTTGATGACTGCTTCAATTTCTTCCATAGTTATCAGCCTATTGAGATTTTTAGAATCTTCCTGAGTAAGTTTTGGAAGGTTGTATTTTTCTAGGGATGTGTCCATTTTTTCCAGGTTGTCTAGTTTGTTAGAATAGAGTTGTTCATAGTATTTTTTAACAATCCTTTGTATTTCTGTGGGCTCTGTTGTTATTTCACCTCTTTCATTTCTGATTTTGTTTATTTGAGTCCTCTCTCTTTGCTTCTTGGTGATCCTGGCTAGAGGTTCATCAATCTTGTTTATTCTTTCGACGAACCAGCTCTTGGTTTCATTGATCTTTTGTATTGTTTTTTTGGTCTCTATGACATTCATTTCTGCTCTGATCTTTGTTATTTCCTTCCTTCTGATTACTGTGGGCTTTTCTTGTTGCTCTCTTTCTAATTCTTTGAGTTGTTGACTTAGGTGATTTATTACAATTTTTTCTTGTTTTTTTTTTTTTTTCTGTAGAGCTTTAAACTTCCCTCTCAGGACTGCTTTCATTGTGTCCCATAGGATTTGCAATGTTGTGATTTTATTGTCATTAGTCTCCAGGATGTTTTTAATTTCTTCTTTGATCTCATTGATAACCAAATCATTGTTTAGTAGCATGCTATTCAGCTTCCAAGTGTTTGAATTTTTTGAAATGTTTTTATTGTAGTTTATTTCTAATATTATACCATTGTGGTCTGAGAAAATGCTTGATATGATTTCAATCTTTTTGAATTTGGGGAGACTTTGCTTGTGACCCAATATGTGGTCTATTTTTGAAAATGTCCCATGTGCACTTGAGAAGAACATATATTCCGTGGCTTTGGGGTGAAATGCTCTGAAGATGTCAATTAGGTCCATCTGATCTAGTGTTTCATTTAGAATTGCTGTTTCTTTGCTGATTTTTTGTCTAGAGGATTTATCCAGTGATGCCAGTGGTGTATTAAAGTCTCCTACTATGATGGTGTTGTTGTCGATCTCTCCCTTGATATCTTCCAGGAGATTTTTTATATATTTGGGTGCTCCTGCATTGGGTGCATATATGTTTACCAGAGTTATATCTTCTGGTTGAATTGCTCCCTTTAGTATTATGTAGTGGCCTTCCTTATCTCTTATTATGGCCTTTACTTTGAGGTGTATTTTATCAGATATAAGTATTGCAACCCCAGCTTTTTTCTCATTTCTATTTGTCTGAAAAATGGTTTTCCATCCCTTTGCGCTCAGTCTGTGTGAATCCTTTGGTCTGAGGTGGGTCTCCTGTAGACAGCAAATATATGGCTCATGTTTTCTTATCCATTCAGCTACCCTATGTCTTTTGATTGGTGCATTTAATCCATTTATGTTTAATGTTATTATTGACAATTACATGTTTGTTGTCATATTTTTCCTTAGTGTTTGTGTTTCTTGTTGCCTTTCTCTTTCTTCTTTTTACACCAGTCCCTTTAGCATTTCTTGCATTGCTGGCTTGGTAGTGACAAACTCTCTTAGCCCTTTTTTGTCTGTGAAGTTCCTGATTTCACCTTCAATTTTGAATGATAGCCTTGCTGGGTATAGTATTCTTGGATTCAGTCCCTTGCTTTGCATCACTTTGTATATTTCATTCCATTCCCTTCTTGCCTGGTGTGTTTCTGTTGAGAAATCAGTTTATATTCTGACAGGCGATGCCTTGTAAGTAACTTTCTGTCTCTCTCTGGCAGCCTTTAGGATTCTTACTTTGTCGTTGCTGTTCACCAATCTAATTATGATGTGTCTTGGTGTTGGTCTTTTGGTGTTCAACTTGTTTCGGACTCTATGTACTTCTTGGACTTGCATAGTTTTTTTCTTGCCAATATCAGGGAAGTTTGCATAGTTTTTTTCTTGCCAATATCAGGGAAGTTTTCTGTCATTATTTCTTCAAACAGGTTTTCTATTCCTTGCTTCTCTTCCTCTCCTTCTGGTATCCCTATTAAGTGAATGTTGTTTCATTTTGTGTTGTCCCAAAGCTCCCTTAGGCTCTCTTCTTGCTTTTTAAGTTTTCTTTCCAGTTGCTGCTGTGTTTGTGTGTTTTTTCCTACCTTGTCTTCTAATCTGCCTATGCAGTCCTCAGCCTCTTCTAGTCTACTGTTTTGGCCTTCCATTGTGTTCTTTATTGCAGCTCCTCTTGGTTTCTTTTCATGTTGGTGACATTCTCATTCAGTTCCTTATAGTTCTCATTGAGTTGTGTGTATTTGTCATTGAGTTGTGTGTATTTGTCATCCATCTGTTTAAACATCCTTATAACCATTACTCTGAATTCTATCTCTGATAAGCTGCTAGCCTCGAATTCATTTAATTCCCTTTCTGGTGGTTCCTCTTTTTCTTTCCTTTGGGGATTGCTTTTTTGTCTTCCCATGTTTTCCTGTAATGTTTTAATTGTAGATCCAATTGCTTTGCTACCCAGGTTCTTTTGGGGATGTTGCTACTGGCGTAATCTCTCAGTTCTCCTGGGCTTGTTAATCTAGTAGCTCCCTACTTGAGCTATTTGGGTTCTCTTGATGTAGGCCTGCGAGCTTGAGAGGCACAACTGCGGTGTCTAGAAGTCAGCTGCATGGAGGGGAGTGTCCCAATTTTTGCTGTCTCGCACCCTTAATTGAAATCACGTGTGTCCAGTACGGACTCGCAGTGGCACCCAGGAACCGTCTGTTGGGGTGATGGGGCTCAGGGGGCCTGCTCTCTGGAAAGGCGTGACAGTGGTGCCCAGAGTTCTGCAGTATTGGGGTGGGCAGACCCAGCTTTTGCTGTTGCACCTGTGGTGGATAGGTGCTTACTCCCAGTGGCAGCTCATAGGAGCACCCATGGTATGTTTGCCAGCGAGACACACTGAAGGACTCTGAAGGGCCCTGGCAGTGTAGCCGCTCAATTGAGGTGCCTGTGGGCCAGTATCCAGGATGAGTGAATTCAAAACTTCTACTGCTGGGGGGAATGCACCTCCGCTTGTTCAAGATCGCACCCAGGGAGAGCTCACAGTGGCTCCCACTAACACCCTGTGGGTAGATGGTCTCAGGGTGCCTGCCTGTTGGAACTTCACCTCTGTGGAGGTGCGCTTGCCGGGTGCAGAGTTCTAATGCACTCTGAGGGGTCCTTGCACCATGGTTGAGCTGCTGGGGTGAATGTGGGCAGTTATCCAGGAAGAGGGAATTCAGAATTTCTACTGAGGGGCTGCGTGTCCTTGTCTATGCAGAATCACACCCTAGGGGGCTTTCAGCGGCTCCCAAGTGCTGCCTAAGTAGTGGAGTGCCCTGCGTGGCTGGAAATGCGCAAATTCGGATACTAGGGAATCCTGAGTTTTGCCGCTGGGGAGGGGGAGGTTGCACTTACTGCTGTCGAGCGGTGTTCCTTTGGAGGTGGAGGTCCCAGGGTCCGCAGGTCTGCAGCTGGGGTAGCAGGATTTTGGCTGGAGTGGCTGCTGAGTTGAGGGGCAGTTCCAAGGCCTGTCTGGTTGGTGGTGTTGATGAGTTCCAAAAAAAGGCCGTTCTCCCCTTCAAGATGGCATGGCCTCTGTGCTGGAGTCCCGCCGTCCGGGGAGTGCCCCCAGTGGTGGTAGTCTCTCCTTGCCAAGCCCCTGCTGCTCCTGCAAGATTTAACTTTCCCTCACTCACTCTCACACACACCACACACATCCACACACTCTCCTTTCATACCCTCACTCACTCACTTCCTCTCCCTCACCTCCATCCTGTCAGCTGCCATTTTTTCCTCTCCCATATTAGAATTATTTATAGTTAGATTAGCCTTCCAGAGAAGGATAATCATATGCTGTTTTAGAATATATGTAAGTCTACATAAAAAATTACAGTCCCTATAGAAATTTTTTTGTAAATTATGATTCACAGAAAAGCTACAATCAACAGTGTCCATAATAAGAACTCATTGTAGCTTTACTGGAAGCTATTAAATTCTTGTAAAATAAAAATTCAGCCAGGAATCATCAGGAGAAAATACTTCAGAAACTAGATTGCTAATTATGAACTGCTTAATTCATAAAGCATGTACAGCATTAGAATTTTTGTGGCAAATTCCTACTAGGGAAATTGTATACTAAACTACTTCTTTCAGCCAGTCAAAATGAGAACTTTTAACACCAAAGTAAATTTCTTTATGTGACTTCAACCTTATTTTTAAATCTGCTTGAGTCATTTGTTTAAACTAAAATAAAATCATTTGAAAAGAATGTTGTCACAAGATCAATATCTTTGGAACTACTGTTCAGCTGTGATTGAGCATTTTTAGAGAATCAGAGCCCATTATCTGGTGATGGGATGTCAGATCCACAGACAATTACTTTCAGGTTTAAGCAACATTCACAATAATTTCTACTGTTGTTGCTCATTAAATATTACATTATTATTTTTGACATGTGAAACACTTAATACATCTTCATTGGATTATTTATAGAAATATGTATCCTTAATTAATTTCCATGCTTAATTTTATAAAATCCCACACATTGAAGTCTTTATGAGTTATATAATAAGAGAATTATCAATATAAAATGTATATTTAGGACCAATCACATGAAGAATTCATAATATAGAGTAGAGAAAAACAGTTTGTAATACTTAAGTCTCTTTTATGACTACCTTATTCCCAGGGAATAAAACTCATGTAAATTTTCAGTGAACATTATTATCATCAAGTCTACTTTCTGACTCAGTTTTGTGTCACTCTGATTCCCCTTGAAAATGCTCATTGGAGTGGCAATGTTATGTCCAGATATCTCTATTTCTATAATGTATATTTAGCTTACAATCCTAACCCTAACTGTTCTTGGACTAGAATAGCATTTTTATGGGTTTGATGATACTCAGCCTCTTCAATATCTTTTTTTCTCTGCTTCAGGATTTTCACTGATTTTCTTGGTCATGTCCTTTTATATCCTGGTCTATCTTTTCACTATATCCCCTTTTCCTCTGAATCATCTAGAATTTCCACTCCATTATATAAACAAAAATACCATTCTCACTCTCTTCATAGAAAAGTCACTCCCCTTCCTTGCTTACTGGGCTCTCTCCCATTGATTTTCTTCAGACTTGTCAAAGAGAAGTTGCTCTTTTTCTCATATTCTATTTAATAAAGGGCCAAGAGATAGAATTAGGTTACTATTATTTGCATACCACTACTTCTCAATTCACATAGAACAAACTCTAGCCCTTTGGGGATTTTATGCAATGTTATTCGATCCCTTTCACTATGTGTTGTCCTTGACATCTTTTAACTCCCAAGGTCATTTCTCTTACATTCTTTGAGAAGATAGGTAAAAAGGATATAAGTTTTATTTCTTATCACTAAGTATATATTACCAAAGATCATTTTAAAATCCAATATACTAATTAAGTGTAAAGGCAGAAGTTCCTGGGCTTCATTAAATACAGTTCTTTTCACTTTTACTCTATAGCACTGATCACACCCTGTGTACTGTTTCAACTCAAACAAGTATAGAACTTTGAAAATACTAACATCTATTAGCTAAACATTTAATATAATTTCTTGTCTTTTAAAGGTTTTCTTTCTTCACATCTGAAAACAACTGTTCTTTAACCCTTTCAAAGCCTCCATTTTCTTACTCATACTTGCCAGTAAGTATCCAAATACCTCTTCTTATGCTTATACAAGGTCTAAATATCATGTACCTAATATGCAAACACATACATTAAGTTTTAAATAAAAGAATGGGAGAAACAAAGTCAATGAAGACAGAGATTTCTAACATGTGGTGTTCATGTGATCATGAGCCGATTGGGAGAGACTATTTTGTTGAAAAGTAAATTGATAAAGTTGATGTATGTGATAGGCCAGATAACGTAAGGAAACAGAAAAAATATTTCAGACATGTGTTTCATAAAGGGTACTGGTCAAAATGTTTTGGCGAGCTAAAATAACAGAAATGTTTTATGGTGAATGCTGAAGGAGTAGACAAAAGAGGAATAATGTTTTATCAGGAGGTTGCTTGTACCTTTCAGCTGGAGCTCATCAGTCCATACTGACTACTTAACTAGGAGCACTGACCTTTCCAGGACTTGAACCACTGAAGAAGTGATGATGTTCCTGCTACTGTTCTTAGCATCTCCATCAACTTCCTGCCACCACTTCTGCTGTTGGAGTTAGAATTAAGACACTTCCCTTACCTAATATAAATGCATCATAAAATGGCGTCTGAGAAATGTAGTTTATAGACTTTTCAGTTCCAGTACTACAACATTTAGCACAGACAGCATGTATGGGGCTTAGTAGACATCAGATAAATAAAGAGAACAAGATTTGATCGTGAAAACCTCAGCCTCTTCAATATAGTAAAAGGCAGATTAAAAAAAATTAGAAATGTATTTGTACATCTTACAAGGTTTATCAGTTTATCTAAATTCTTTTCTCCCTTTACAAACTTCCTAACATAAGCATTCCTGCTGTTAGTAGTACTTCCTCTAATGTAGGTACCATTTTTAACATGGGAATGAATGAAACTGTGATTGATAATTACTGTTTTTACATGGCATAGTATCTTGAGCCCTTTATACTTTAAAATTCATAAAACATTTAGATTAATGACATGACAAATTGGCCCTAAAGGGAACAGCCTCTGCCTTAGATAAACAAATTTGTGCAAAGCAACCCAATTTTACTAAAAATTCCTCTATAAAATCATCCAGTTTACATATGAATGAACAATTCACTATAGCATTAAAAATCACATTAATAGATTAGAGTAGACATTATTTAGGTAGACATTATTTAAGGCATAAAAAAATAGTTTTCTTACTATCGGATTTTCTCTATTAAATTTATTTTGATATTCTCTTTACATATATTTGTCATGAGATAGCTAGTCATAAAACTGTCTTTAAAGTTGTAATTAGTACATTAATTTAATATAACCACTTAGTTTTATAGAATTAGTGGAACTAAAATAGATACAATATTTTTTCCACCACTTCATTATTTATATTACTAGAGGCCCCGTGTACAAATTCGTGCATGGGTGGGGTCCCTCGGCCTGGCCAGCAATTGGGACCACCTCTCCCAGTCCCAACCGGGGCCAATGGGGGTCAGCTGGCTGGGGAGGGACCTCAGCAGGTTGGCTGGCCTCCTCAATTTGAGCTGTTAAGGGCTGGCTGGTTGGGAAGGAACCATGGGAGATTGGCTGGCCCTCTTGCCCAGTCCTGATCAGCCAGACCCCAGCAGCAAGCTAACTTACTGGCTGAAGCATCTACCCCCTGGTGGTCAGTGCATGTCATAGTGACTGGTCGAGCGATTGACCGAATGGTCGACTGATGGGTCAGACACTTAGCATACTATGCTTTTATTATATAGGATTATATTTAACTCAGTCATTATTAAAGTTTAATATATACTAATATTTTCTTTTCTATGAATAAAGGAAATTAAAAACACCATCAGTGTTACCAAATACACAATATAAACCATATACAAATATAATTTTAAATAACTCAAAACTATTTGTATGTTAATTTCCTCTAAAAGTCAAAAAAGTTAAATGTCTTTTTTGTATATGCTGCTGATATTTCTTTCACCTAATATATATGTGATCTTGTTTTTATAGTAGAAATAATAGACTTACACAAATCAATCTAATATCTAGTCTTTTATTATCAAGAGAGGACTTTTCCTCTGAAAAAATTAGCTTAGTTCCTGGGGAAAAGGAGGAAATCATACAAATCAATTAAGTGTAGTAAAAAGCATCAGAAATAACTTCATTCAGAACCTTTGCTTTAAGAGAGTACTTGAAGCCCTAGGGCTCTCTCTGATTCATGTATTCTTCCTAGTTTATTCTTATTGTAGGAATTTTGCTAAGAAAACTAGACCATAACACGCACAAGAAATTCTTTTTTTTTTAAATATATTTTATTGATATTTCACAGAGAGGAAGGGAGAGGGATAGAGAGCTAGAAACATCGATGAGAGAGAAACATCGATCAGCTGCCTCCTGCACACCTCCCACTGAGGATGTGCCCGCAACCAAGGTACATGCCCTTGACCGGAATCGAACCCGGGACCTTTCAGTCCACAGGCCGACGCTCTATCCACTGAGCCAAACCGGTTTCAGCACGCACAAGAAATTCTTAAATCCCACAGAAGATCTAGAACTATACTGTCTAAAATGTTCACTATTAGCCACATATAGTGAATTAAATTAAAATTTTAAAAAAATTAAACATTTATTTGCATAAGATATATGCCAGGTGCTCTCTGGTCATGGGTGTCTAGTGGTGATTACATTTGGTAGTAAAAATCATGAACATCCCATCATCATAAATAATTCTATTTGACATTTTGGTCTCACACCAAAAAAAAAAAAAAAAAAATACAAAGAAACAAAAATGGTAGTTGTTCAATTGTGATCTCAGATACTCATTGGAATTTCTTTTTTCATACAATAGATAATAAATATGTTCTAATATAAAAAAAAATAGAACACACTTTCAATAGCTACCTAGAGATATGTATAGGCAGGAGTAAAAATTGAGAGAATAAAGTCAGAATTTGGTTTGAAAATCTATTGCCAATTCAGTAAAAATCAAAACTTCCACATACTTTTTGAAGTATATTCAATTTCTTTATGTGTTTATTCATTTTTTTAATTTAAATCATGTTTTATATTTCAATTACATTAGATCTGCAATATTATATTAGTTTCAGGTGTACAACCCAGTGATGAGACATTACATAACTTACTAAGTGATCATCCCATAAAATCTCATACCCATCTGACATCATACATAGTATTTAGAATATCATTGACTACACTGTACCTTACATTCCCATGACTATTCTGTACCAACTAATTTGCACTTCTTAATCCCTTCACTCTTTTCTCCAATCTTCCAAACCCCCTTCCATCTGGCAACCATCAAAATGTTCTCTGTATCTATGAGTCTGTTTTTGTTCTACTTTTTCTGTTTATTTTGTTTTTTAGATTCACTTGTTGATAGTGATATATTCATTGTCCTTTTATTGTTTATATTGTTTATCTTCTTTCTTCTTCTTAAAAAAGACCCTTTAAATGCCCCCAGGAACAAGTTGGAATTACAACTGAAATACAGAAAGGTTTCTTGAATAACCAATGGAAAACTCACAGGAGAGAACCCTGGTACCCGAGGACTGAAGGTAGAGACCACATAGAGACTGGTAGGAGGTGGAGAGGTGCAGAAGGACTGGTTTGGCACCCACAGACAGCAACTGAAGTCCTGGAGAGATATCTCAGTTGTGGGGCAGGGGTTGCCACTGAGAAGTCTGGGATCTAATCCCCAAGCTGGGCTCCCCAGCACAGATCACCAAATCTGAGGAGGGTACCCACATAACATCCATCTGTGAAAAGCAGTGGGTACTGTCTGCCAGGGAGTGGCAGCTAAAAGTTCAGGCAACCTCTTGAAGGGCCAACACACAAAAATTCCTTGTGGAGCCATCCACCTTGTGCTCTGGCAGAGGGAGGGTGCAGTAGACTACAGCTATGAGAGCAGAACCCAGGACTGGGGACTCGGAGGATAGAGCCCAAAGGCAGACACCCCAACTTTCCTGGGCTCTGTCATTCCCTCACACAGTGGAGGACATCTTTCCCACATAGACATTTGCCTTGCCTGGGGGGAATACAGTAGACACACCCTATTGGAAAACACCTTGCCCCGAGGCCACTTAAGAGATAAAAAGCAATAATCAGCCTCCAGACAGAAACAACTGCCCCACCCTCTTGAAAAAAACTCTCCCTACACCTGAGCACGATTGCCTGGGGGCAATTCAAGCTGGAATCTTATTAATCTGTAGAGGAGGTGGTCTCTGGAAACTTTGAGTCTTTGCCGGATCCAATTAGTCAGAAATAGCCTTTAACACTGTCCTGCAGTAGAGATTGAGAGGTACAGAGGATCAACCTAAAACATAGTCACAAACCCAAACACACAACCTAAATGAGGAGACAAAGAAACAACCCCCAAATATAAGAACTAGAGAATTCTCCAGAAGAAGAGATAAATGAAGAAGAGATAAGAAATTTATCTGAAACAGTGTTTAGAGTAAAGATGGTAAAAAAAGCTCAACAGTATGAAAAAAGATATAGTAACTATGAAAAAGAACAGTCTGAAATAAAGAATGACATAACAAAAATAAAGAACACATTGGAAGGAATACACAGCAGATTAGGGGAAGCTGAGAATTGAATCAGTGAATTAGAAGACAGAGTTAAAAATATCACTCAGTCAGAGCACCAAAAGAAAAAATAATTAAAAAACAGGAGGACAACTTAAGGAAGCTGTAGGACAACATAAAATGTAACAATATTAGAACAGCAGCTGTGCCCAAAGAGGCAAAAAGGGAAAAAGGAATAGAGAAGGTGTTTGAAGAAATAATGGCAGAAAACGTCCCTAACCTGGTAAAGGAAAAAGTCACACAAGTTCAGGAGGCACAGAGAACCTGAAACAAGAAGAACCCAAACAGACCCACTCCCAGACACATCATAATTAAAATGCCAAAAATTAAAGACAAAGAGAGAATTTTAAAGGCAGCAAGAGAAAAGAAAACGGTTACCTACAAAGGAGTTTCCATATGGCTAACACCTGATTTCTCATCAGAAACTCTACAGACCATAAGGAAATGGCATGAAGTACTCAAGGTAATGGAAAGTAAGGATCTGAGACCAAGATTACTATATCCAGCAAGGCTATCATTCAAAATAAACAGTCAAATAAAGAGTTCCCAGACAAAGAAAGGCTAAACGAGTTCATTACCACCAAGCCAGCATTACAGAAATGCTAAAGGGATTGCTTTAAGGGATTGCTGAGAAGCAGAAACAGAGAGAGAAACCTAGCCATGCAGAATCAAAATAGCTATAAATAAGTACCTCTCAATAATAACCTTAAATGTAAATGGATTAAATGCTCCAATCAAAAGACATAGTGTAGCTGAATGGGTTACAAAAACATGATCCAACTGTATGCTGTCTATAAGAGATCCACCACAAAACAAAAGACATATACAGGATGAAAGTGAAGGGATAGAAAAAAAATTTCCATGCAAATGGAAAAGAAAAAAAGCTGGAGTAGCAATACTCATATCTGACACAAGAGACAACAAAGGTCACCACATAATTCTAAAGGGATCAATCCAACTAGAGTATATAACCATGGTAAACATATATGCACCCAATATAGGTGCACCTATATATATATAAAACAAACTTCTAGAGGACTTTAATGGAGAGATTGACACAATATGGTCATAGTAGGGGATTTTAAAACCCCTCTGACTTCACTGGACAGATATTCCAGACAAAAACTTAACAAGGAAACAGAGACTCTAAAGGACACACTGGATCAGATGGATTTAATAGATATTTATAGAACATTTCACCCCAATGCAGCAGAATATACATTCTTCTCAAGTGCACATAGATCATTCACAAAGAAACACCACATGTTAGAACACAAAACAAGTCTCTACAAGTTCAAGAAGACTGAAATCATATCAAACATCTTCTCAGATCATAGTGGAATGGAATTAGAAATCAACTACAGTAAAAACACTCCAAAATATGCAAACACATGGAGGCTAAATAGTATGTTATTAAACAATGAATGGGTTACCAACGAGATAAGAAAGAAATAAAAAACTTATTGGAAACAAATGAAAATGAACATACAACAACCCAAAATCTCTGGGACACAACAAAAGCAGTCCTGAGAGGGAAGTTTATATCACTACAGGCATACCTCAAAAAACAAGAAAAATCATCACTACAATATTTAACCCTTAAAGAACTAGAAAGAGAACAACAAGAAAAGCCCAGAGTAAGTAGAAGGAAGAAAATAATAAAGATTAGAGCAGAAATAAATAAAATAGAGACTAAAAAAAAAAAAATAGAACAAAACAAATGAAACCAAGAGCAGGTTCTTTGAAAGGTTAAACAAACTTGATAAACGATTAGCCAGACTCATCAAGAAACAAAGAGAGAGGACCCAAATAAATAAAATCAGAAACAAAATTGGAGAAATAACCATGGACACCACAGAAATACAAAGGATTGTAAAAAAAATACTATGGACAACTATATGCCCGCAAGCTGGACAACGTGGATGAAATAGACAAATTCGTAGAAAAATACAATCTCCCAAAAAAGTATCAGGAACAATAAAAAAACCTGAATAGGTCAATAACAACCAGTGAAATAGAAGCAGTATTCAAAAAACTCCTACACAAATGCGCCAGTCCAGATGACTTCACAGGGGAGCCTTTCCAAACATTCAAAGAATAACTAACACCTATACTCCTCAAACTATTTCAGAAAATCCAAGAAGGAACACTTCCAAACACTTATTATGAGGCCAGCATTATCCTAATTCTAAAAGCAAATGAATACACTACAAAGAACGAGAATTACAGGCCAATATTCCTGATGAAAATAGATGCTAAAATCCTCAACAAAATATTAGTAAATTGCATCTAGCAATATATGAAAAAAAGATCATACACCATGATCAAGTGTGATTTATTCCAGGGATATAATGCTGGTACAATATTCACAAATCAAACGGGATAAATCACATAAAAAAATTGAAAGACAAAAATCACATGATCATATCAATAGATGCAGAAAAAGCATTCAACAAAATCCAAAACCCATTTTTGATAAAAACTCTCAGCAAACTTGGAATAGAGGGAGCATATCTCAACATGATAAAGGACATTTATAACAAACCTACAGCCAACTTCATACTCAAAAACTAAAACCATTTCACCTAAAAAGAGAAATAAGACATGGATGCCCACTTTTGCCACTCCTGTTTGACACAGTACTAGAAATGCTAGCCATAGAGATTAGAAAAGAAGAAAAAAAACAGGCATCCAAATTGGAAAAGAAAAAGTAAAAAGTCGTTATTCACAGATAACATGATATTGTACATAGAAAACCCAAAAGACTCCCTCAATAAACTATTAGACTTAATAAATGAATGTGGCAATGTAGCAAGATACAAAGTTAACACCCAGAAATCTATGGCTTTTTTGTACACCAATAATGAATTAACAGAAAGAGAAATGAACATACAATCTTATTTACCATTTACCATTGTACCAAAAAAATTAAGATACCTAGGAATAAACTTAACTAAGGAAGTAAAAGACCTATACTCAGAAAACTACAGGACATTGAAAAAAGAGAGAGAGGAAGACATACACAAATGGAAGAATACATCATTATCATGGATTGGTAGATTCAACATCATGAAAATGTCCATACTACCCAAAGCAAACTATAGATTCAATGTAATCCCCATTAAGATACCAATGGCATATTTCACAGACCAAGAAAAAACTCTCCAAAAATTCATATAGAATAAAAAAGACTCCAAATAGCTGCTGTAATCCTGAGAAAGAACAAAGTTGGAGGGATCACAAAAACAGATATCAAGCTATACTACAAAGCTACTGTTCTCAAAACTGCCTGGTATTGGCACAAGAACAGACATATAGACCAATGGAACAGAACAGAGAACCAAGAAATCGACCCAAGCCATTATGCTCAATTAATATTTGACAAATGAAGCAAGAGCATAAAATGAAATCCAAATAGTCTCTTCAATAAATGGTGTTGGGAAAATTTGTCAAATACATGCAAAAAAATGAAACTAGATGACCAACTTACACCATACACAAAAATAAACTCAAAATGGATAAAGTCTTAAATATAAGACTGGAAACCATACAATTCTTAGAAGAATCCATGGGCATCAAAATATCAGACATACTAGAGGCCTGGTGCACAAAATTCATGCATGGGGGTGTGTGTTCCTCAGCCCAGCCTGCACCCTCTCCAATCTGGGACCCCTTGAGGAATGTCCGACCACCCGTTTAGGCCCAATCCCAGTGGGCAGTTGGACATCACTCTCACAATCCAGAACTTCTGGCTCCCAACCACTTGCCTGCTTCTGCCTGATTTGCCTCTAACCACTTCTGTCTGCCAGCCTGATTGCCCCTAACTGCCCTCCCCTGCTGGCCTGGTCACTCCTAACTGCCCTCCCCTGCCAGTCTGGTTGCCCCTAACTGTCCTCCCCTGAACCTGGTCACCCCCAACAGCCCTCCCCTGCTGGCCCGGTCACCCTTAACTGCCCTCCCCTGCTGGCCTGGTCTCCCCCAACTGCCCTCCTCTGCCGGCCTGGTCACTCCCAACTGTCCACAACTGCCCTCCCCTGCCAGCCATCTTGTGGTGGCCATCTTGTGTCCACATGCAGGCAGCCATCTTTGACCACTTGGGGGTGGCCATCTTGTGTTTTTGAGTGATGGTCAATTTGCATATTACTCTTTTATTAGATAAGTTGTCTTAACAATGTCTTTACCGATACAGCTCCTAAGGCAATGGAAACTAAAGAGACTATTAAAAAATGGCACTACATCAAAATAAAAAGTTTCTGCACAGCAAAAGAAACTATCAACAAAACAAGAAAGCCCACTGCATGGGAGAACATATTTGCCAATGTTGTCTCTGATAAGGGTTTAATCTCCAAAATTTACAGGGAACTCATACAACTTAACAAAAGTAAGATAAAAAATAAAAAATAAATAAATAAAAATGGTCAAAGGACCTAAATAGACACTTTTCAAAAGAGGACATAAAGAAGGCAAAGAGACATATGAAAACATACTCAAAGTCACTAATCATCTGATAGATATAAATGAAAACAACCATGAGTTACCATCTCACACCTACTGGAATGGCTATCATCAACAAATCAACAAGACAAGTGCCGGTGAGGATGTGGAGAAAAAGGAACCCTCCTGCACTGCTGGTGGGAATACAGAATGGTGCAGCCACTGTGGAAGACAGTATAGAGTTTCCTCAAAAAATTAAAAATGGAACTCCCATTTGACCCAGTAATCCCACTTCTACTATATCCCAAGAAACCAGAAACACCAATCAGAAAGGATATATGCACCCCAATGTTCATAGCAGCACAATTTCCAATAGCTACGATTTGGAAACAGCCTAAGTGCTCATCAGCAGATGAGTGGATTAAGAAACAGTGGTACATCTACACAATGCAATACTAAGCTGCTGTAAAAAAAAAAAGAAAAAAAAAAAAAAGGAACTACCATTGGAAACTGCCTGGATGGACCTGGAGAGCATCATGGTAAGTGAAATAAGCCAGTCAGAGAAAGATAAATATCACATGATCTCATTCATTTCTGGAATATAATGAACAACATAAACTGATGAAGACAAATAGAGCCAGAGGAAAAAAATATTTGAGAATATAATAGAAGTAATCCTGCTATTTGCAGATTTTTAATATTTCCTACAACTTTTGTGATATCATGCTATGTTAGTACAGTTTTGGTAATATTATACTTAAAATTATTTTTCTTGAAATATTAATGTTTATTGCATGTAATATTATTATATTTAAAATCGGTTTTTTTTGGGGGGAAAAAACACCTAATTAATTAATTAATTAATTATTTTTTTTAAAAAAAGACCATTTAACATTTTATGTAATACTGGTATGGTGGTGATTAACTCCTTTAGCTTTTTCTTGTCTGGGAAGCTCTTTATCTGTCCTTTGATTTTTTTTTTTTTAATATATTTTATTGATATTTTACAGAGAGGAAGGGAGAGGGATAGAGAGCTAGAAACATCGATGAGAGAGAAACATCGATCAGCTGCCTCCTGCACACCTCCCACTGGGGATGTGCCCACAACCAAGATACATGCCCTTGACCGGAATCAAACCCTGGACCCTTCAGTCCGCAGGCAGACGCTCTACCCACTGAGCCAAACCGGTTTCGGCTTTTTTTTTTTTTTTTTTTTAATTTGTATTTATCTGCCCTTTCATTCTAAATGATAGCTTGGCTGGGTAAAGCAATCTTGGTTGTAGGTCCTTGCTTTTCATTACTTTGAATATTTCTTGCCAATTACTTGCAAAATTTCTGTTGGGAAATCAGCTCTCTTATAGGTAACTACCTGCTTTTCTCTTTCTGCTTTTAATATTCTCTCCTTGTCTTTAACCTTTCATGTTTTAATTATGGTGTGTCTTAGTGTGGGCCTCTTTGGATTCATCTTGTTTGACACTCTCTGCATTTCCTGGACTTGAATATCTATTTCATTCACCAGGTCAGGGAAGTTTTCTGTAATTTTTTCAAATAGGTTTTTAATTTCTTCTCCCTCTTCTTCTGGCACCCCCTCCTCCATTTATGGGAACTTTGGTGCATTTGAACTTGTCCCAGAAGCTCCTTATACTATCATCATTATTTTTCTTTATTTTATTTCTTCAATTCTGATTAGGTGTTTTTTACTTCCTTATAAACCAAATCATTGATTTGATTCTCGGTATTATCTACTCTACTACTGATTTCCTCTAAATTATTCTTCAGTTAATGTATCCTTCATTCCTGACTGGTTCATTTTTATGATTTTCATTTCCTTTTTTATGCTATTGAAGTTCTCATTAAGTTAATTTATTATCCTTGTGTCCAGTATTTTGAACTCTGCATCTATTAGATTGCTTGTCTCCATTTTGTTTAGTTCTTTTTCCGGAGTTTTATTCTATTCTTTCATTTGGGACCTTTTCTTTGTCTATGCACTTTGACAAGCCTCTCTGTGTTTGTGTCTATGCATTAGGTAGAGTTTCTATGTCACTGGGGCTTGGTAGAGTGTCCTTATATAATAGGTGTTCTATAGGGTCACAGATCATTCAAGCTAGGCACTCCAGGTGTACCCCACTTTGTGAACTGTGTATACCCTCCTACTGTAGTTGAGTTTTAATTGCTGTTGACACATTAATGGGAAGGGTTTATCCCCAGGCTGATAGACTGCAAGGAATGGCTGTGACCACTAACCACCATAGAGTCTCAGGTGTGCAGGGGCCCATCCCATAAGGCAGGACTTACTTCATCAGGTCACACTGAGGGAAGATGCTGCTTGTTTGAGAGATTTGAGGTAAGTCTGAAGCATGAAACAAGACAGGCCATTTGCATGGAAAAGCCACTGGAAACATCTTTGGTTGAACACACGTTGGGTGAAGCAGGGTCTCAGGAATCACCAGGGTGGGGTAAACAGTGTTAGCCAGGTTTATGAAGACTCAGATATGGTGCCTGCCTGCTGGATCTGTGGAATGGCAGGGGGGTGGGGATGTCTCAGAAAAAGAATAATGGCCTCTGTCAGAACTTTTGTCTGGGAGAAAGGTGCTCCTTCAGCTCTTACCCTGATGCCAGACAATTCAGTTCCTCCCATATGTTCCTGGTGTCTTTGGAGTTGATACTCAGTTCTGGAGCTCAGAGGAAGGGAATGAGTCCCTGCCTGATCCCTTTAACAGGAACCTCCTGGGACTTCAGCAGTCTTCCATCTCCCTCAGCCTTAATCCTCCATGGTTTTTATAGCCAGACATTATGAGAACTTATTTTCCTGGGACCTCTTGCTTCTCAAGGGGGAACCTCTGAAGCTGAGATATCCCTCCCAATTTTTACCTACCACTTGTGGGACCAGGCTGTCTCACCCCTCCTACCAATCTCAATGTGGCTTCCTCTTTAAATCCTTAATTGTAGGACTTTCATTCAGCTAGATTTCAGGTGGTTCTGAATGATGGTGTTCTATAGTTCAGTTATAATATTGATCTGGTCATGGGAGGATGCGAGTATTGTATACACCTATGCTGCCATCTAGACCAGAACAGCAACCTATTCTATTTCTTAAAGAGTTATTCATGAGTTGATACTAGTATGCCATATGGAATAGAATCATAATGGAATAAATGACACAATTAGGACTATTAATTGCAAGTTTTCTTCTACCAAGAGTCTTTTGTTTCCTTAAACATAAAATACTGCCACTGACCATATCTCATCATACCATATGTATATGACAGACCAAAAGGAAAAAGCAGTCTATTCCAGCACAGTAACTAATTATTCATGGAACACAAGCAAGATGGATTATCCTATTAAAAAGTGGTCAACACTCCAAATTTATTTGGTTTTCTAAAGCTTTATTATAACCATTAGCATTAAAGGAAAATTTTATTGTTTTGGCCCCCAGTTTAGGGGTATTGTTTGGTCCTTCATTCAATTCCCTTTTTTAATAGTGAAGTATGAAAAGGTAATACATGATTCATACAGAGGCCTACAAATATTTGGATATGATTATTTTCTATATCTAAAACTGGTTAAAGAGAATTTTAGAAATTTGTCATTCTAACGGAATTCTTCTTGAGATCTATAATGTTCAACAACTTGGTTATCACTATTAAAATATAATTTGTTCAGTTTGAAGTATGGAGAAGGATCATAATATCTTCTCTACACAATTAGTTGGGGCTAGTAAATTATTAACCTATCAATTGAAAACAAAGTAAACCAAATGATAATCTCCTTCACTTGGTAAATACCTTGTTTTAGCCTGAAAATATTAATTATATATTACAGACCTTTAAGAATATTTTAATAGCTCAAACAAAAATGTTAAATTGATAAATTTTAATGATATAATTTTCAAAAATATGATTTAGTGACTAGTCACCCTGTAAGTCAATATAAGCCAGAATATAAACACCTGTCAGAAGTGTGGCACAAAATTTAATATGTGAGTAAATTCCCTGAGTATTCAGTGCAGAAGACATAGACTCTAGGTGTCAGTGGTATATACTCAGAAACTGAGGAATTTCTGTGATATTCCAATTTGAAGAGGAGATCTCAGGATTATCTACATGTGTAGCATTGAAGAGTAGAGTCTCTATAATGTACATAGTTTATATTGCAAAATACAAGTTGGTAAGATATGCATGTTCCGGTCTGTTTAGTAGAAGTTCCATATCTCTTCTCCCACCATATGGGGAAAAAATCATGTTGCTTCCATTTACATGTTGATTTCAATATTCCTGATGTATAAATATGCCCATTATTTTCTTTCGAACTGGTCCTAATATCTGCCTGGTTCTTTCATTTAAGTAAAATCTTTAACATTATTATTATTTTTTTATTGTCTAAAGTTTTAAATGTCTCTTTTTCCCCCAGTTTAACACCCCCCATGCCACTCCCACCCCCCAGGGCAAGCCCCCACTGCCCCAGTGTCTGTGTCCATTTGTTATGCTAATATGAATGCATACAAGTCCTTTGGTTGATCTCTAACCCACCCCTCCCCTACCATTTGTCTCTGGATCTATTTTTATTCATCAGTTTATGTTGATCATTATATCCCACATATGAGTGAGATCATGTGATATTTATCTTTCTCTGACTGGCTTATTTTGCTTAGCATAGTGCTCTCCAGTTCCATCCATGCTGTTGCAAATGGTAAAAGTTCCTTCTTTTTATAGCAGCATAGTATTCCATTGTGTAGATGTACCACAGTTTTTTAATCTACTCATGTGCGGATGGGCACTTGGGCTTTTTCCAAATCTTAGCTATTGTAAATTGTGCTGCTATGAACATTGGAGTGCATATATACTTTCTGATTGGTGTTTCTGGTTCTTGGGATACATCCTAGAAGTGGGATTACTGGGTCAAATGGGAATGCCATTTTTCATTTTCTGAGGAAACCACATACTGTCTTTCACAGTGGCTGTACCATTCTGCATTTCCACCAGTAGTGCACCAGGGTTCCTTTTTCTCCACATCCTCGCCAGCATTTGTCCTTTGTTGATTTGTTGATGATAGCCATTCTGACAGGTGTGATATGGTATCTCCTTGTTTTGATTTGCATCTCCCAGATGATTAGTGACTTTGAGTATGTTTTCATATGTCTCTTGGCTTTCTGTATGTCCTCTTTCGAAAAGTGTCTATTTAGGTCCTTTGCCCATTTTTTGATTGGATTATTTATCTTCCTTTTGTTAAGTTATATGAGTTCTCTGTAAATTTTGGAGATTAAACCCCTGAAATAGCATTGGCAAATACGTTCTGCCATGCAGTGTGCTTTCTTGTTTTTTTTTGTTGATGGTTTCTTTTGCTGTTCAGAAGCTTTTTATTTTGATGTAGTCCCATTTGTTTATTTTCTCCTTAGGTTCCATTGCCCTAGGAGCTGTATCAGTAAAGATATTGCTATGACATATGTCTGATATTTTGCTGCCTATGGAGTCTTGTTAGATTTTTATGGTTTCCTGTCTTACATTTAAGTTCTTTAGCTATTTTATGTTTGTTTTTGTGTATGGTGTAAGTTGGTGATCTAGTTTCTTCTACTTCTTCTTCTTTTTTTTTTTTTTTTTTTGAATGCATTTGACCAAATTTCCCAGCACCATTTATTGAAGAGACTGTCCTGACTCCATTGTATGCTCTTGCCTCCTTTGTCAAATATTAATTGAGCATAATGGCTTGGGTTGATTTCTTGGTTCTCTGTTCTGTTCCATTGGTCTATATGTCTATTCTTGTGCCAGTACCAGGCAGTTTTGAGAACCATGGCTTGGTAATATAGGTTGATATCTGGTATTGTGATGCCTCCAACTTTGTTCTTTTTTCTCAGGATTGCTGTGGCTATTTGGGGTCCTTTTTTATTCCAGATGAATTTTTGGAGAGTGTTTCTAGGTCTTTAAAATATGCCGTTGGTATTTTAATGGGTATTGCATTGAATCTGTAGATTACTTTGGGTAGTATGGACATTTTAATGTTGATTCTACCAATACATGAACATGGTAAGTTCTTCCATTTGTTTATGTCTTCCTCTATCTCTTTTTTCAATATCCTGTAGTTTTTCAGAGTACGGGTCTTTTACCTCCTTAGTTAAGTTTATTCTTAGGTTTCTTAATTTTTTTGTTGTAATGGTAAATTGGATTTTTTGTTTAGTTTCTGTTTCTGTGAGTTCATTATTGGCGTATAAAAAGGCCATAGATTTCTGGGTGTTAATTTTCTATCCTGCTACATTGTGGAGTACATTTATTAAGTCTAGTAGTTTTTTGATGGAGTCTTTGGGGTTTCTATGTACATGTCATCTGCAAATAAGGACAGTTTTAGTTTTTATTTTCTGATTTGGATGCCTTATATTTCTTCTTCTTGTTTGATCACTATGGCTAGCATTTCCAGTACTATATCAAACAGGAGTGGTTAAAGTGGGCATCCCTGTCTTCTTCCTGTCCTTAGGGGAAATAGATTTAATTTTTGCCTGTTGAGTATGATGTTGGCTGTAGGTTTGTCATATATGGCTTTTATTATGTTGAGGTATGATCCCTCTATACCCACTTTGCTGAGAGTTTTTATCAAGAAATGGTGTTGTATTTTGTCAAATGCCTTTTCTGCATCAATTGATATGATTTTGTGATTTTTGTCTCTCTATTTGCTTATGAGGTGTATCACATTTATTGATTTGTGGGTATTGTACCATCCTTATATCCCCGGAATAAATCCCACTTGGTCATGGTATATGATCTTTCTAATGTAATGCTGGATCTGATTTGCTAGAATTTTGTTGAGGATTTTAACATCTATGTTCATGAGGGATATTTGCCTGTAGTTCTCTTTTTTTTGTGGTTTCTTTATCTGGTTTTGTAATTAGGGTAATGCTGACTTCATAGAAAGAGCATGGAAGTGAGCATTCCTCTTGGATTTTTTGGAATAATCTGAGGAGGATAGGCTTTAGTTCTTTGAATGCTTGGTAGAACTCCCATGTAATGCTGTCCAGACCAGGGCTTTTGTTTGCTGGAAGATTTTTGATTACTGCTTCAATTTCTTTGGTAGTTATCTGCCTATTCAGGTTTTTTTATTCTTCCTCATTGAGTTTTTTGAGCTTGTATTTTTTTAAGATTATGCCCATTTTGTCTAGGTTGTCCAGTTTGTTGGAATAGAGATGTTCATAGTATTTTTTCATAATCCTTTGTATTTCTGTGGGATCACTTGTGACTTCACCTCTTTCATTTCTGATTTTGTTTATTTGTGTTCTCTCTCTTTGCTTCTTGGGGAGCCTGACTAGAGGTTCATCAATGTTGTTTATCCTATCAAAGGACCAGCTATTGTTTTTTTTTGTGGGTTTTTTTTTTTTTTTTTTGGTCTTTTATGTTGTTTTTTTGGTCTCTATGTCATTTATTTCCCCTCTGATCTTTATTATTTCCTTCTTTCTGCTTACGCTGGGCTTTTCTTGTTGCTCTCTTTCTAACTATTTGAGTTGTAGGGTTAGATAATTTATTACCATTTTTTCTTGTGTTTTGGGGTAGGTCTGTAGAGGTATGAACTTTCCTCTTAAGACTGCTTTCACTGTGTCCCATAGATTTTGGATTGTTGTGTTGTTATTGTCATATGTTGCCATGATGCTTTTTATTTCTTCTTTGATCTCTTTGGTAACCCAATCATTGTTCAATAGCATGCTATTTAGCCTCCAAGGGTTTGCTTTTTTTCATTGTTTTTATTGTAGTTAATTTCTAATTTTATGCCACTTTGATCTGAGAAGATGCTTAATATCATTTCTATCTTCTTGAATTTAAAAAAACTTTGCCTATGTCCCAACATGTGGTCTATCTTTGAAAATGACCCAAGTGCACTTGAGAGGAATGTATATTCTGTGTCTTTAGTGTGAAATGTTCTGAAGATGTCAATTAATTCCATCTGATCTAGTGAGTCATTTAGTATTGATGTTTCTTTGCTGATATTTTGTTTAGAGGACTTATCCAGTGGTGTTAGTGGGGTAGTAAAGTCCCCTACTATGACTGTATTGCTGTTGATCTCCCCCTTGATATCTTCCAGAAGCTTTTTTATGTATTTGGGTGCTTCTGTATTGGGTGCATATATATTTACCAGAGTTATATCTTCTTGTTGAATTGTTCCCTTTAGTATTATGAAGTGGTCTTTCTTATCCCTTGTTATGGCCTTCACTTTGAGGTCTAATTTTTCGGATATAAGTATTGCTATCCCAACTTTTCTTTCATTTCCATTTGCCTGAAAAGTTTTATTCCATTCCTTCACTATCAGTCTGTGTGAGTCCCTTGTTCTGAGGTGGGCAGTAGATATATAGGTCTTGTTTTCTTATCCATTCAGCTACCTATGTCTTTTGATTGAGGAATTTAATCCATTTACATTTAAAGTTATTATTGATAGGTACTTGTTTGTCACCATTTTTATTCTTTATGCCTGTTTCCTTCTTCCCGTTCTATTTCTTCTTTTTTACAGCAGTCCCTTTAGCATTTCTTGCATTGCTGGTTTGGTTGTAATAAACTCTCTTAGTCCTTTTTTGTCTGTGAAGCTTCTGATTTCACCTTCAATTTTGAGTGATAGCCTTGCTGAGTATAGTATTCTTGGATTCAGACCCTTGCTTTGCATGACTTTGTATGTTTCATTCCATTCCCTTCTGGCTTGATGTATTTCTGTTGAGAAATCAGTTGATAGTCTGATTTAAGATCCCTTGTAGGTAACTTTCTCTCTCTCTCTGAAAGCCTTTAAGATTCTTACTTTGTCATTGATGTTTGCTAATTTCATTATAATGTGTCTTGTGTCAGTCTTTTTGGGTTCATCTTGTTTGAGATTCTGTGAGCTTCTTGGACTTGTGTGAGTTTTTTCTTCCCAATATCAGGTAAGTTTGCTGACAGTATTTCATCAGATAGGTTTTATATTTCTTGCTCAGTTTCCTCTCCCTTTGGCTCCCCTATTATGCAGATGTTGTTTCATTTTGTGTTGTCCAGAAGCTCCCTTAAGCTTTCCTCCTGGTTTTTAAGTTTTTTTGTTTTTTTTTTCCAGTTGCTGCTCTGGTTGGGTGTTTTTTCCTACCTTGTCTTCTAGCTCACTGATGTGGTCCTCAGCCTCTTCTAGTCTACTTTTGGTGCTTTCTATTGTGTTCTTTATTGCAGCTATGTCATTTTTCATTTTGTCTTGGAACTTCTTTATTTCCTTTTGGTTCTTACACATGTTGTTGAATTTGTCTTCCATCCATTTCAGTGTCCTTATGATCATGCTCTGATTTTTTTCTCTGACAAATTCCTTTCCTCAATTTCATTTACTTCCTTTTCCAGTGTCCTGTTTTTCTTTCATATAGGGGCTGTTTGTGTCCCTATTTTTGCTCCTACCTGGGTGTCTGGTTATGTGGCTCAGTCTCTACTGTGTTGACTTAAAGGCACACAATACAATATGACAAGACACAACACAGAGGACACCAAACATGAATGTATTAATGATACCAATAACTCCAAATAATGGGACCACCAGAGAAAAGAGAATTAGGGGAGAGAAAAGAGTGCAAGAATGACATTGAGAAAAGAAAAAAAAGGTAAGAGAGAAAATAAAAAGAAGGGAGAAAAATATATGTACATGTGGAAAAACTCCAAAAACCAAAACTAATCCAAAAAGTGCAAACGTCAAATACCCAGAAAAGAAGGAAGGAAGCTGAATCCAAAGAACCACAGCTTATTTCCAGAAGGTAAGGTCAAGAAATTGAATGAATCAGGACATGGCTACAATTCAGTATAGAGGAGGTAGAAAGAGAATGAATGTATAAGAAGAAAAGTAAAAAACAAAATACAAAAAAAGTAGAAAATAATAATTGGAAAAAATAATTGAAAAAATATATATTAAAAATATATATGTAAAAGAAAATTTATATATATATATGTGTATATATATATATATATATATATATATATATATATATATATATATTCCCTTTATTTAATCTATCTATCTATTATCTATGTATTCATCTATTTTTGGAAAAGGAGAATAGAGAGCTGATAGGCCTGAATTGGTGATTGAAACTATTTAAGCTATTTGTAGAAGAAGAGAACAAGTAAGGAGAGAAAAAAACAGAAGCATAAAAGAAAATAAAAATAAATAAAAACAGGAAAAAACAAACCAACAAACAATCAAACAAACAACAACAAGAGAGCAAGGAAGGAAGGAAGGAAGGAAGAAATGAGAAGAGTAGAAAAGAAAGAAAAAAAATTGAGTAATGAAAAAAGAGAAAAGAGAAGTGTGCATGGACTTGGAGCAGGGAAGAGGAAATTAGATATATGAGTAAGATTAATTTTTAACAGGGAGCAAAAAGAAAGGATATAGAAAAACTAAAGCAGGAACAGAGGAAGAGAAACAGGATGAAAAAAGGAGAAAAGTGAGGAAGGAAGTGTTGGCATAAAGGAAAAATTGAGATAGAGAAAAATAATGAAAAAAAATAAAAATAAAAATAGAATGTAGAATGCTAATTCAAAAAATAATAAAAAAACTAAAAATGGTAAAATAATAGTAATAATAATAATTAATAAATAAAATATAATAATAAAAAATAACATGAGAAAAAAATTTAGTTTCTTAAGTAAAAGATAAAAAATAAAAAAGTGTAGTGAAGTTCGTTCGCTTCAGCAGAGCTTCAATGACCCACAGGGGTGGTTCATGACCCCTCTCTACTGTTCTGCCTGGCAAGTTTCAGTTTCCTGTTAGGTAGTCAGCACAGTGTTGAAGTTCCCAGTGATCCACCACTCCTCTGTGTCGTAAGCCACAATCTTGGTTGCAAGTGGGTGGGATCCTTCTGCCCACTTTGTTTTTCTGCATGCTTTCAGTTCTATTTACACAAGTATCTATTTCTCACATGGGCCTCGGGTGGCGGTGTTTCTGTATTAGTTTCTTGGACCAAATGGCCCCTCAACCCAGTACCCCAGGGCTTCCTGGGGGTATTTAGAATCTTCTTTTCCCTGTTGTGCTCAAGACTTGGTGTGGCTGTGCTGCTAGGAGGAGCCTGGCCTTCAGGAGAAAAATGTCTATTCAGGGATTGGAGGGACGGACTGTCCCAGAATTGGTTTCCTGCTCCTCTCTCCCTATTCTGCTCCCCATTTTCCACAAAAACCACCTTCCCCTGCAGTCTCAGTGATTGTTTTTAATTGAGAGTTTGTATGCAGTGGGTTTATCAAGTAAAAGCAAGGAAATTATAAAGAAAAAGGAACTGTGCTGACTAGCATCTTTTTCGCCTGGCACTGTATAGCCAGTACAGTAGGTCCTTGGGTTATGTCAGAGATCCGTTCCTACGGTGCGACGTAATGTGATTTTCGCCATTGTCGGAACTCACCTACATAAGCACCTATGTCACTCACATGGAGCACATATGCAGCAGTAATGAAGTGAAACAGTAAAAAAAAATTTAAAGAAAGATAACAATTCCTCACCTTTACTTGTGGTAAATAAATAATAAAAATCATAAAACACATATGTACATACATCAAAATGATGGAACTTTTTTTATATATATAAATAAATGGGAGATGGCGATGTAACCACGAAATGACGTATGTCAAGTCCGATGTAACCCAAGGACTGCCTGTATAGAACTTCAGGCTGCCTTTCTGGGCACAGTCTCTCATGGCTGTGGGCTTAGATCTAGTGTCCCCCACTGCCAGCAGCCCTGTGGACTTCCTTCCACATTCAAGGGCTACACTGACCCTGAAGGCCATGGATTTGTTACAGCGTAGGATCCCTCTGAGACTCCAGTCCCCACTGCGTGTGTTTCTCCCTCCAGCCCAGATCCCAGATCCCACCTCTCTCAAGGTGATCTCTGACTTTTTTGTCCATGGATTGTCTCACCAGCTGTGTTTAATTCACCAATTCCAGGTGGATGTTATTTGATTCAGCTGTTTCTTCTATCTGCTCTGTGAGAAGGGGTAGGATCCATCCACGTATTCAACTGCCTTGTCTCCCCATGGACAAACTTTGTAGGTGCCTGCAGCTGGGGAGGCTGGAGTCTTGGTGTTCATGGGTTTGTATCTGAGACAGCTGGTCCCTGGGTGATGTGGCTGTATGGTCCCAGGAGGTATCCTGGGTCTCCCTGGATGAAGGTAAGGCTGGGCTTCTGATCACAGCCACTCTTCCCTTCAAGATGGTGCAGTCTCTGCGTCAGAGCCAGCTGCCCTGGGAGAGATTTCAGCGGTAGTAGAGGCTTCCCAGCCAGGGGAGCCTGGTCTGCCAGCCCTGTGGAATATGACTGTCCCTCACTCACAAATACACATACTCCCTGCACCTCCACACACTCTCCTTTCCCTCTCTCACTCACTCACACTCTCTTGCTGACTGCCATCCTATTGGCTTCCATCTTGGATCCTAACATTATTTTTGTATATTCATGAAAGCCATGGTTATCATTTTTTTCCAGAAAATTATCTTCACAATAGTAATTCTACATGAAATAAGAAGTTGAGACTTTCTCAATGCATTGTGATGCCCATAATGAAAGCTGTTTCTTTCTTCAGTCTCATAAACAAAGAGTTAGTCAAAAAACTTAGCTTCTTCACACTCTCCCCTCTCCAACTGCTGGCAGAAATCAACTTACGCATTTTCACTAACTATAAATATTAAATTAAATAAGAGTGTCGTCTGCATTCATTGAGAATATAAGACAAAAAATTAAAAAGATGGACAGTTCTTTATTAGGCACTTTCTGGGGTATATTGAAGTTGGAATTGGATGTCAAGATCATTAATTCCTCTATCAATAACAGCTGTTTTATAAAAAAAATCCTGGACAGTTTGTGTTTTTTTTTTTTTTTTTTTTGATTTTTGTTTTTCTGTTGCTCCATTTATTGCTTGATGAGACTTTCTAAAATAATGAAAATATCACCAGCTTATCCCACCACCAGTAAACACATTAAATTGAGTACTTCAAAATATCTTTTTAAAATATATATATTTTATTTATTTCAGAAGAGAAGGGTGAGGGAGACAGAGATAGAAACATCAATAATGAGAGACAATCATTGATTGGCTGCATCCTGCAACCCAGGTTCTGACTGGGAATCAAACCGTGACCTCCTGATTCATAGTTGATGCTCAACCTCTGAGCCACGCCGGCTGGGTCAAAATATCTTATTGCTTGCATAAATTAAGTACATTTAAATAAATTAGAGACTTCTCTCTCTATGATACAAATGTTCTAAGTACCACAAACAATAAAGAAAATGAGAAAAGTGTCCCCCCCCCCAAATAAGTATACTGTAACGTAAAATCAAGTAGCATTAAATGTCATAAAGAACATAGCATATAAGTAAATAACTATTCTTGTGTGCAGGACAGATAGTAAAATCAGGTGGTCAAGAACGTCACTGATAGCATGAACTTTGTACATGAATTCAAATAAAAAGATTTGAAGATTAAATACAACTCTTGTTTCCTGTCATTATTAGACCACAAGGGAGAAAACATTGAAAATGACACAAAGGACCAAACTTAGTCATGCTCCATGATGTCACTAAGCTATTCCAACTACCAACCTCTCATTGATTGCAAAGGATCTCTATCCTTAGATCAGCTCTGCAGAGATGCAGAGCAAAATGAGAAATTGACTGAGAAATACTTGACATCCAATATGCTTCAGTTTTTCTAACTCAGATGAACATAGCATTTTCTAGGGTTAAAAAAATGGAGAATTTTCTTTATAGCTCTATTGAACGTAAAGTTATTATTATAAGTATTCCTTTAAATTAATTTTCTTATAAATAACTAATTTTATTATTATTCTAATAAAGTTTTACTGAATCCTTTCATGAAAAATAGAAAAACTCAGCATCACATAACTTAAAAAAATTATTCTACTCAGAAAAGAAAGCACTGACTTATAAGCCTAAAGGATATAATTGGAGGCCTTTCATATTCTTGTGCAGTGTAAGAAAAATCCATGTTGATAGATATAGTTCAGAAATTCTTTATTTATGTGTGTGTTTATGTAAATATACTGATAGTGATAGATATCTGACTAAAGAAATTTTATGAATAAGATTATACAAATATTATATGAAATTTCAACTTTATCATCAAAGACTATAAAAATCTCAGCATATGTTCTTTATTAAAAAAAAATAAGGTTTAAATTAAGTCTCCATCTTTAGGTATTCTTCACATCACTGTAGAGGCCTTTTTTAAAAAGAAATATATATATATATATATATATATATATATTTTTTAAGTATATTTTATTGATTTTTTACAGAGAGGAAGGGAGAGGGATAGAGAGCTAGAAACATCGATGAGAGAGAAACATCGATCAGCTGCCTCCTGCACACCTCCCACTGGAGATGTGCCCACAACCAAGATGTGCCCTTGACCGGAATCGAACCTGGGACCCTTCAGTCCACAGGCCGATGCTCTATCCACTGAGCCAAACCGGTTTCGGCAGAAATATATATATATTTTATTGATTCTACAAAGAGGAAGGGAGAGGGATAGAGAGTTAGAAACATCCATGAGAGAGAAACATCAATCAACTGCCTCCTGCACACTCCCCACTGGGAATGTGCCCGCAACTGAGGTACATGCCCTTGACTGGAATTGAACCTGGGACCCTTCAGTCCACAGGCTGATGCTCTATCCACTGAGCCAAACCGGTTAGGGCTCAGAGGCCTTTCTTAAAGAAATGTTTTTGAGTTAAAGATATATAGACATATATAAATGTAATGTTTCAATATCTTCTGTGAAAGGGGTAGAATCTTCTTAGATGGCAAGTTTCAAAAGATGCTTGACCTGGTGCTTTGTCTTCCCTTCAGCCATAATTATAACCATATTCTATATTTGTTTCCATAAATTCTACCAGTTTTAAATTGCACTTATGCTTCCATATGCTCATTGTCTTATTTGGTTGATAAATGGGCCTTAAGAGAACTTATCACAATAAATACACATATTGTTTGGGACCTGGTATATCAGAAAATTTGCTACCAGAAACCTTTTACTCATCATATAGAGGAATAAAATATAATAAAATATCTAGGAATTCATAGATATGATCTAAATATATAATTGCTAATTCAAATAATAAAAATTGGAATTATCCTATATAATAAAGATGTAATATTCAAATTCACCATCACTCCAACACACAAGATGGCAGCCCCCATGTGGTCAAAAATGGCCACCACAAGATGGCTAGCAGGGGAGGGCAGTTGTGGGCGATCAGGCCTGCAGGAGGGGGCATTAGGGGTGACCAGGCCTGCAGGGGAGGGCAGTTGGGAGGGACCAGGCCTGCAGCGGAGGGAAGTTGGGGGTGACCAGGCCTGTAGGGGAGCAGTTAGGCATCAATCAGGCTGGCAGGGGACTGGTTAGGGTGTGATCAGGCTGGCAGGCAGAAGCAGTTAGGGGCAATCAGGCAGGTGGCAGGCAAGCATTTGGGAGCCAGCAGTCCTGGATTGTGAGAGGGATGTCTGACTGCCCGGTGGCAGGCCTAAACGGGCAGTCAGACATCCCTTGAGGGGTCCCAGATTGGAAATGGTGCAGGCTGGGCTGAGGGACACACCCCCCTCGTGCATGAATTTTGTGCACAGGGCTTCTAGTTTACTTATAATCTTGAATTATAAGTAATACAAATAAGATTTTAATTGACTTAACTATCTATATATATAAAAGCCTAAGCAACCGTTACGAACGAATGACTGGAATGACCATTCGACCATTCACTATGATGCACCCTGACCACCAGGGGCAGACACTCAATGCAGGAGCTGCCCCCTGGTGGTCATGCATTCCCACGGCCAACCTCCCGCGGCCCCTCCCCTTCCCCCACCGGCCAACCTCCCACAGGCCCTCCCCCTCCACCAACTGGCCAATCTCCCGCGGCCTCTCCTCCTGGCTGGCTGGCCCCATGATAGGCCTTGATCACTGGCCAGGCCGAGGGACCCCACCCATGCATGAATTCATGCATCGGGCCTCTAGTAATATTATAGATATATACATACTAGAAGCCCAGTGCATGAAATTTGTGCACAGGTAGGGTCCCTAGGCCTGGCCGGCAATCAGGGCCTATTGGGGCCTTCCTTCCCTGGCTGCTGGCTGCTCGCAGGGGCTTTCTTTGTTCAACACTTTCCCCTGGTGGGCAGCGCATGTCATAGCAAGCGATTGGTCTCCTGGTCGAACTCCCATGGGGACAATTTGCATATTAGGCTTTTATAGAGAGAAATTATATATCTGTATCATCTGTATCTTTCTATCACTTTTTTTTATCTTATCTATCACCTTTTCTTTCCATGTTCAATGTACCTTCCCAAAATAATAGCTTATTTTAAAAAATTGACAGGTTGTTGTTTACCAGAAAAATTTTATTTTTCACAAAATTGAAGGGAATGTTTTCTGACTTGAGCTACCTTTGAACAGAGAAATCCTACTGATTTTATGATGAGCTTCAAGGGGCGCAGAGCAAGATGAAACAAGCCTAGTGCTAGTGAGATCTGCCAAGCTGCAGGCATGATTTGGTTTATCATTGTGGTATTTTAAAAGAGAACAATATTATATAGTGTTTGGATAATAAATACTATGCATTTCCCTCAACTTATTCTCACAGTGATATTTTTCATGAGTGACTTTTTTGTTCCTGATACAAACTTCATTATGGCTTGTACATTTTTAAAGTAATGTAACCCACTTTTTAAAACTAATATAAGAAAGTAATGTAGAAAACAGAACAACAGTTATAGCTCTTGAGTAAACAATTTGATGCTTTATTTATATAAATCCCATATTGGTCCCAAAGTGTGTTTTTAATCATTCACTTAGAAATCACTTCATTCAACAAACCTTCCTCTAAAATTCACTGGGCTTTTTATATTGGAATAGACACGGAAGATATAAAGGTGATTTAGACACAGTTTATTTTCTGTGTCAAATTCTCACATGTAGGGAAAAATAATACACCTGGTAAATACATAAAGTAGGGCTGATCAATAGAGCTTCCTGCAATGATGTAATTATTCAATATCCTTTCTGTGCATTGTAGTAGCTAATAGGCACATGTAACTATTGACTTTGAAATGCGACTAGTATAACTGATAAACTGATATTTAAAATTAATTTTATTTTAACTAATTAAAAGTAAATATCCACATATGTCTACCAGTATCATATTGGACAGTTCAAATATATATGACATTTTACATGTTATTATCTATTGCAGAGTAAGCATACATTATACATTTTTATTTTTTAAAAAAACTCTTGATTTTTCAACATCATCCTTTTTAGAACTTTACACTTTTTCAGAAGATTGCAGATATATCTGAAAATAAAATATAGAGAATAAGAAAGTCTATATCTAAAAGAGTGAAACAAAATAAATACATTCTATGTCTGGTGGCTATAACTGCTATAAACAAAACGGCTAAAGCAAGGTAGAGTAATAAAAACTGTCTACAGAGTACTCTTTAATATATGGGACAAGTAAGGCTTTTATGATAAATTGACATTTGAATGCAAAATTCAGCAAGAGAAGAGGAAACCAGGTTGATATTTAAAGAAAAATCTTTCAGGGAAGAGACAGCATTGATACATGTGGAGACCCTGTAACAGACACACTTTAAGGAAGGTCCAATGACCCCCAATCCCTAATATTTACACCTTTACATAATCTTGAGTATGGGCAGAAAAGTTGATTTGCTTTTAATCAATTTCGTAACACAAAAGTGATTGGATGTCACTTGTTCAATTATGTTGCAGAATTTTGTAATATCTATCTTGCTAGAAGACAATTCTCTCGCTGGCTTTGATGAAACAAGCTGCCATTTGAAGAGGCTCAAGTGGCAGAAACTGAGGACTGCCTCCAGCTAACAACCAGCTAGGAAATGAGGGCAGCCTCTGGCTGACAGGAGGCAAGAAAATGAACCCCTCAGGCCAATAGGCTGAGAGGAACCGATATCTGCCAACAGCATTTAACTTTTTGAAACAGATCCATCAAGTCAAGCCTCACATGAGACTGTCCCCACACCTGACATACTGATTGCAACCCTGTGGCTCCCCGAAAAAGATGACCCAGTTAGGTCATCCCTGGACTCCTCTGACCTACAGAGACTGAGAGTTTAAATGAATATTATATGAAATGGCTGTATCTATGGTGATACTGTTATGCTGCAGTAGATAACTAATACAGATCTTAAGGGAGGCACATATTTTGCATGTTCTAAAGTAAAATGGTAGTAAATGGGGTCAAAGAGGAAAGTAAAATTCATTTAGAGTTGGGAATTATTTTTTTTAATTGATTAAGAGTAAGGTTATAGCCTTTTGGAGTTTCTTATTTAGAAGCTTATCATGCTGTGCATTTAGAAATATCTGTGTAGATACTAGGTAAAGAAAAATCCATAAGAAGTCAGACACAGTAAACAAGGAGGCCTGTTAGCTACTGGATTGATCTAGATGGGAAATGTAGAAAGCTTGGTTCAGAGTGGTAGCAGTGAAAGTGCTTGGAAATGGAACAATTCTACCTATGTTTGGAGAGTGTGAAACAAAGGATTTGCCACTACTAATGAAAAAAAAGGTAAAGATTACAATAGCCCTAAGATTTTTGGCTTTCCAGCTGTTTATATCCATTTTCCTTGAACAAATCTATTTGTGACTTTTTATCATACAATTATCCAAAATATATATTTTGATTATTTTAATTCATCTGAACCAATATTTAACTGCCATATTATGTGTCAGAATAAGATTAATAAGTGGTTCACTACAAATACAAATAAATACAAACTGGGCAAGTCTACTAAAAGCTGTCATTAACCTCTTATATTTTTTGCTTTTCATTGTTTTAATGATGTTTGCTAATATTGAGAGGATTTTAGAGATAGCAGAGGCAGTTTTAGGGAAGAGTCCATGGGAGAGGAATGCATGCCTGATGGGCAGAGACAGCTCCTAGCTGCTAGAATGATTATCTTACAAGAGGAGGGGTTGGGGGTGTACTGGGTGAGCTTTGAAACTGATACTAAGTAGGGAAGGGGAAAATAGCCCATTTCGGAAAAAACACAGGGGGACCTAAAATGGGAAAGTGTCCAATTAGATAGTGGCATAAACAGACAAAGAAGCTGCCAGGATTTATAAAGCCTTAGACAAAGAGACTTAATTAGACTAGGTTTTTACCATTTTGGAGGAGAAAGTTGTTGTTTTTTTTTCCATTTTGGGGACTCCTCCTAATAGGATTCCCCATTTGGGGACCCCTTCCCAGGGGAGAGTTTGTATATGCTTGCAATAAACATTTACTCTTTTGCTTAAAATTCTTTAGTCCACGAAATTTATTCTTCAAACTTCTTGAGACAAGAACCTACAATGAGAATTCCAGCTTGCCATTCAGGGTATCAATATGAACTTAATGCATTTAAGCCATACATACAAGGAATGTGAATATATAATGAAAACTTATCACTGAGGAAGAAAACAAGTGTAACAAAACTAATTTTTATTTGCTTATTAATGTTAAAATGTCCAAAAAATGCTTAGAATGTATTCTACACCTACTAAAATACCCAAATAGCTATTTTAGCTTTATATTTCAAAGTAAAATAAACACAAAATCTGAAATGAAGTGATAACTAGCCTCATGATTCGCTTTTAGTAAAAACAACCAAATAAGGATTATTTAAATACACTCATATTTACATATATGAACACCAAAAAAGTATTTTTAAAGTGTATAAGCCCCAAAAAATATCATAGATTTATATTCTGGAGTTTATTTGTATAATCTTGTATTATTTTTTTCTATTTTCTTCCAAATACAGAACATGTACAAACTTGTTCCCTAATGAAAAATTAATTAAAACAGTTACTTAATTCAAACATTAGATAAAGTCTTTAAAAAATAAATAAAATTATACCCTTCTAAGCAGGCATAGTTTAACCCACTCTTCCTAGGCTCATTTCAGCTTCACTGCCTTAAAAAAAGAGATAAACTATAGCACAAATGTTATGATAACTTATAAATAACATGCATAGGACTAGTTCTTTCATCATCCAAAAGTAGTCTCTTCCTTTATGAATTCTGACCTGAAATACTTGGGTTTAGTATTTCTTCATCAAAAATCCTCGGCACAATACAATAGAAAACATTTACTATTATTTATACAACAATTATATATGGAACAAGATTTCATGAATTTATTTCTTTAACTAAGACATAATGTTTTAATTTTTTATTTATATAGCACAAAAACAGTCTTAAATAATTCACAGGTTATTTTTGCAGAATTGTTTTTAGTTATTTAATGAAGGTTAAGTACACTTGAAACCAAGCATAAAATTGTTTGTAGTACAGATTATTGAAGATTAGTAGCTCATATCTTGAGAAAATCAGAGGAAGAATTTTACCCATAATATCTCAGCAACAAATGTATTCATTGACTTAAGAAACATTATGATGGTAGATCCCTAAATCACTTGACAATGGATATAAACGTATTACTAATTAGTATAATCTATTGAATGAGGTTGCAATGGGAGAAATGAATTAGGCAAAATCAGAAATGTGCCAGTGCCCTTTATGGATAAAAAAGAAAGTAATAGGTGAAATTACTTGTAGAGCATATTTCAAGTTATTTTAAAAAGCATTATAGCCCTAACCGGTTTGGCTCAGTGGCTAGAGCGTCGGCCTGCGGACTCAAGGGTCCCAGGTTCAATTCTGGTCAAGGGCATGTACCTTGGTTGCGGGCACATACCCGGTGGGGAGTGTGCAGGAGGCAGCTGATCGATGTTTCTCTCTCATCGATGTTTCTAACTCTCTATCCCTCTCCCTTCATCTCTGTAAAAAATCAATAAAATATATTAAAAAAAATTAAAAAAAAGCATTATAAATCTTCACAGAAATTCAAATAACATCCTTCTAAAAATAATTTTTAAAAGAGTAGTGAACTGTGTCCCTTTTTACATTTCAGGATCTCCTAAATATAATGTTCCAATGAAAATTACCTATCATATTTCATTCCTCTAGCAATATATGGAGTATTTCCAAGCCATTATTTGTATTTGGTATTTTTTTAAATCTATTTCCTTTTTATTTTTAAAGGTGATTGTACATGATGGTAATGGAAATCAAGATTTATAGATGGTCAATCTGGAACATTAGCACCATTTCCATTTCTCCTTCAACCATAAACTTTCAGGGAGAGAATACAAGTATAGCCACTTACATGTACTTACATGTTTGGCAGTAAACTAAATACTTTCATATGTGATCTATCTTACGGGTTATTAAAAAAGTGAAAGTTTGAATTGGAATAAAAGAAGTGATTGAAAGCATGGCAATAAAGAAGTAATAACTTCAGTTTTCCTTTCTCCAAATATATTCTACGAAATTTCTGAGGCATACCTTCTAAATTATCTCTGGGCATTAGATTTGGTCATCTGCATTTAAAGAAAACACCCTTGTTATACACAACTAGAGGCCTGGTGCATGAAATTAGTGCAAGGGCGGGGGGGGAGGGGTTCCCCTTAGCCCAGCCTGCACACTCTCCAATCCAGGACCTCTCGGGAGATGTCCCTAAACCAGCAGTTGGACATCCCTCTCACAATTCGGGACCACTGGCTCCTAACTGCTCACCTGACTGCCTGCCTGATTGCCCCTCACTGCCCCACTCTGCTGGCCTGGTCGCCCCTCACTGCCCCCCTTGCCGACCTGGTCACCTCCAAATGCCCCCCCTGTGGGCTTGGTTGCCCCACACAGTCTGCTGTTCGGTCATTTGGTCGCCTCTCTCTGTGCCCCCCCCCCCCCCCGCCAACCTGGTTGCCCCCAACTGCCCCCCCGTGGGATTGATTGCCCCATGCAGCTTGCTATTCGGTCGTTTGGTCACCCCTCACTAACCCCCCTGCCAGCCTAGTCGCCCCACGCAGCCTGTTTGGTCGTCCGTTCAGTTGCGATGGTCGTTTAGTCTTTTATTATTATAGATAACATTTAAAATGTTGAGTGAGCTATGTCACCTAGAAATATAAACTACTTGTAAATTAAATTTTATGGTTTTGTAATATTACCTACCTAGACTTCCTTGTTGCCTTTGGTTTCATGATTAGCTTGACATAAAAAGTTTTATAAACGGAAATGAGGAATTCATGAGGAGTTAGGAAATATCCTAGCTTTTAAAAAATTTCCATGAATCTGAACTACTTAAAAATGCATCATGTTCAGTTACATAAAAATATCATGTAATTATAGATAACATGAAAATGATTTTTTTTCTCTGTAAAATTAAAAACAAGAAAAAAATGTGTGTGATTCAAAGCATCTGACTTCCTTTGGGGGAGTACGGAGGGAGTTCATTCTGACTGTGCTTATATTTGAGTAAGATTTGCCTATATCAGGAAAAAAAATTCTTATTTACTTTTTACAGAGAAGGGTTATTTAGAAATTAAAAATAATTCTTTGAGTCAGTGCTTATTTTTATATTTAAAAAAAGTTTATTATAAAATACAGATAAAAGCAGAGTGCCATCTTCCAACATTTCATCACCCTCCCCCAAATCACTCTGTGGAGCTCTTCATGGCTTTATGGAACACAACTTGAAAACCATCCCTCTAGTCATGTAAGCAAACTAAAAATCCCTTCAGTAAACATGCAATTATGAAAATATGTGATAAGGAACTGGTGTAAGCCAATCAGTATGATGCTGTTTATCTATAATAATAAAAGGGTAATATGCTAATTAGACCAGATGTCTTTTGGACTTCATTCTGGACGTCCTTCCTGATGAAGCTGGGGCTGGAAGGAAGCCAGCCCGGGTCCCAAGTGCCTGCAGGCTGCTGGAGGAGGGAAGCAGCCCTGGTCCTAGGTGCCAGAGGGAAGCCAGTGCTGGCAGCTGGGGAAAGGAAGGCCTACTCTTGCATGAATTCTCATGCATCGGACCTCTAGTAATACAATAAAGCATTAAAATGCCTAGATACATTGGAATTTATTTTTCTTTTTTGTTAATCCTCCCTCAAGGATTTTTTTTTTCCATTGATTTTTAGAGAGAGTGGAAAGGAGGGGAGAGACAGAGAGAAACATTGATGTGAGAGGCACATGGATTGGTTGTCTCTCACTTGTGCCACAACCAGGGCCGAGGCCTGCAACCGAGGTATGTGCCCTTGATCAGAATTGAACCCCTGACCCTTCAGTCCACTGGCTGACACTCTAACCACTGAGACAAATCAGCTAGGGCTAGATACATTGCTTTTAGAACTTTGTATCAAAAGCCGAAAAAATGCACTTCTAGGGGCAATTAATGGCTTTTGTTACCAGGTTTTTTCCTACGGCCTAGAGAATGTGTCATGTTTGAACTTTTAACAAACTCAACTATTATATAATAACCATTAATATTATTAAGTTTCTCACAAATGTTTTATCTGAAAATTATATTAATTTTGCTTCTCCAGAATAGCATAACTATTATTAATTTATTCACACTCAATGACAAATAACTTGATTTACTTTAGAATCTATATAAAAATTATCTTCCAGGGTGAAACTAAATATAAAAATCAGCTAAGTAGGTAATTTCAAAATTAATTGCTGATCTTTCTGTTACGTTACTATTGTTACTATTGTTTAGTGATTGAATTATCATTATTGCATCTTTCCCATTTACTGGTACTGAAGATATCTTGCAATCCTTTTGGCTATTTATTCCCTAATGAGTGGAGATACCAACAACAGTTTGATATATTTTCTTAGAAACTTTTTCAGAAAATTATATTCCCTCACATAGACTAAGTAAAATTACATTTCTCCATGAGCAAAATGTGCCCTCTTGATCAGCTATACAGGTTCATGGAAAGGAAAGAAGCAGACATTATTTTGATAAATCTACCTGAGAAGAGTGTTCATTGAATATACAGACACCAGAGCCTGATTACTCTCCTATCCTAATTAAGTATTTTTAAAGTCAAAGTTAAAATAAACATAGTCAAAAACTTCAACATCTGTTTCTCAATCTTTCATATTTTTGCAAGCAAAATTATGATCTAAGTTTTTAGGTGCATGTATATTACATATGGATATTTTATGTAGTTATGTAAGGATATCAAAAATAATTTTATTTTTCTAATATATATGTGATGACAAGTTTTCAGATTTTCACTTTTCTTTAAGAAAAGTGAAGGTATATATAACATAAAGGTATACTATAACATAGACAATGTTCAAATGTACTCTCTCAGAGCAAGTAATTACTATAGATGGCAGCATCCTTAAAAGGCAGAAGTATTATTTAATAACAACAAGTGTGCCTCATCTGATAGCATAAGTAAAAAAGTAATTATATGCTCAGTAAGAAGCCAGAAGGCAGGGTATGCATTTGCCACATAGTGCTATAATGGACTGAAATTATACTTACAATAGCCATCCAAAGAAGAGAGCATATGATTGCCAACTAACACTGAGATTCTGAAAAAAATGCTGACACTGTGATTAACAGCTGTCTATGTACCTCCTAGTGAAGGGTGCTTAAGAAAATCATGACTCATGGGACAATAGAGCTGACATTTTTGTAATGTCTGTGATGGCCAGTTATTAAAAATATATAAAGAAAGAAGTAAGACTATTAAAACAGCACAATCTCTTCAGTCCACTTATGCCAATTTGCAGTCTTTGTAGAAAGCATCTCTTTAGCCAAATCAAACCAGGACAGTAACTTTCCAGCTGGTGTATTAGAGATTCAGCTATAAGATACTTTTACCAAATGTAACTGTAAGGTCTCCTGTATGAGTAAAAGAGAGCAAATCTTGCCATTTCTCTTGTTTTATTGTTTAAGTCCATTTTCAAGCCCCACAAATGAGATAAAACCCAAGGCTTATTGGATAGTTCTGGTTGCAGTTATACGAAGGAAATAACTTAGAATTTGGTCACCAATACAAGGAACAACAGGGTGTCTCCAAAGTTACAGAAAACTGAGAGACACATTTTAATGCAAAAATGGAACAACCATTTTGAACAAATGCATTAGAATGAATTAATCTAGGGGATTCTGATCATGAGGGTAGCATAGGTAAAAGTGATACTTGCATCTTCCCACATCAAAATTTCAACTAAACTACAGAATATCTATTATTTAGAATCACTTGAAATCTAGTTGAGTGGAAGTATGAAAACTAATCATTTAAAGAAGAGTCACATTGAGACTGGTAGGAGGAGTGGAGACATGGAACAGGCTGGGTGCTGGATAAAAATCAGGAGGGATATCTCACCTGCAGGGGTACCCCCTGAAAAGTGAAGAGTCCCAGCCCCACATCAGGCCCTGAGCCCAGGGTTTTAAGGCCAGAAAGAGAAGTCTCCATAACTTCTGGCTTTAAAAAACAGCAAGGATTGTAGCTGAGAGAGATGCAGAACTGCTGGAAGCCCAGACAGTTCTAGTTAAAGAGCCTATGAATGGACTTAGATTCACTGGCTCTAAGCTCAAATGCTGGGGCAGCAGCTCCAAAGATACTAGGGGAGGAACTGAATTGTCTGTCATCAGCAGGGGGAGGGAGGAGCTGGAGGGTAGCTTTCTGCCAGACAGAAGTACTGGTAGAGGCCATTGTCCTTTGCAGAGTCCTCCCCGCACAGAGCTGGCAGGTGGGTGCCATATCTGAGTCTCAATATAACTAGCTCACTGTTTGCCCTGCTCTGGTGATTCCCTGAGACTCAGACCCACCCAACCTGCAGGCTCAACCAAGCTATTTCCAGTGTCTTTTTCATACAAATGGCCTGTATTGGCTCATGCTTCAGACTCTCCTAAAATCTCTCAAACAAGCAGCCTCTGGCCTCAGTGTGCCTGGTACCTTTCAATAAGTGGCCCCTGGCCTGGCACTAGTGGTAGTCTACCTTTGGTCACAGCTTGGCCTTGCCCAGGCACCTCCAAACCCAGCACAAGTAGCAGCCATTTACATACTGCTTTGGAGCTCATGCTGGGTGGCCCCGGGCAGAACACAGGTAGCTTCTGACCTTGGCCTGCACCTCAAGGTAGGCTCCAGAGCCAACACATACAGTAGAAAGCTTCAGACCAAGCTGAAGCATCACCCAACCACCTCCACAAGTGACACACTCAAAGGATGGACTCAATGGGCACCAGAGCCATGCTGAAGAATGTCCTCCTCTGTGGGGCAGGCCCCTGCACAGCTGATCCTCCACAGTGGCAGAGGGTATCAGCCAGTCATTGCAGCTGATCAACTGGCCTAGGGGTAAAACCCTCCCGTTAATGTGTCAACAACAATCAAGGCTCAACTACAACAGGAGAGTGTACAAAACCCACACAGGGTAGGGAAGGAGCACCTGGAGTGCCCAACTAGGGTAATCAGGGAAGCTGTGCCCCTAGATCCTACAAAACACCTACTACATAAGACCACTGACATGAAAAATAAATTACAGGGAATCAATAGTAGAGTAGATGTCCTGGCTAGTTTTGCTAAGTGGCTAGAGCATAGGCCTGAGCACTAAAGAGTTATGGGTTCAATTTCCCATCAAGGGCACATACCTCAGCTGCGGACTGGATCCCCCACCCCTGTTAGGGCAGGTGTGGCATCCAGTTGATGTGTATCACATTGATGTTTTTCTCTCTCTCTTTCCATCTCTTTCTCCCCCTCCCTTTCACTCTATCTAAAAGCAATGGAAAAAATAGCCTCTGGTGAGGATTAAAAATAAAAATAGTAGAATAGATGAAGCTGAGAATCAAATCAGCAATTTGGAACATAAGAATGCAAAATAAATAAATAAACATCAGAACAGCAAAAAATTAGGATAGTGTAAGGAGCCTCTGACAAATTCAAGCGTCTTCAAGAAGAAGAAGAAGAAGAAGAAGAAGAAGAAGAAGAAGAAGAAGAAGAAGAAGAAATTAAATAATAATAAATATATATCTATCAAGAATTGAATCTAAAAATCAAAATAATGGAACAAGCAGAACAGAAAAAATGAATCTAAAAGTTAGAATGACACAGTGCTGGATAAGAAACTTTGTAATTATAATCACAAAAGAAAAGATGATTTTTTCACTGTGTGATGAAAATAAAAGTTGTTCTAATTTTGCAGTTAGTTATAAACAACCTCTTTAGTTTATAGAATGAAATAAAGGTGCTTCCTTTAACGTATCACAGAACATGGTTTTGAAAAGTAAATTATAGTACAAAAACCATATATCTGTAAGGAAAAAAACCTACATTAGCCTTAATTTTTTCATATGTTAGAATAGTTCATGTTTTAAAGCTGTTTTTTAAAAAATCTGTTCATGAAATAAGGCTAAAATTGCTGTTTTTTTCTTTTTCCACACAATATTTAATAATCAAAAAATGTTTTTATTTCATATATTAACATATTTTATATAATTATAAGTCAAAGCAATATTTTAATAAGTTGTATACTTTTTCTATAAAAAGGATAAACAACACATTTATGTTGCTTAATTGGTTTTTGTTTTGTTTCATTTTAAGACACTCTGATGGCTTGCTTGTATTTGCTGAATTTCCATCTTTGCAATGAAGTTCACCATCTTCATTTTCTCCATTAATATGAATTACTATCATTCCAGTTAAGAGTAAATTAGTGATAAAATGAAAAAAAATCCAGCATAATATTTTATTTAAAGTATTCTGCATGATTTAATTATTTATAAACCACGTTTTGATTTTCCTGAAGATGTCAGCAGATTAGGAGCAAAAGATACTTACCTCCTTCCTGGTCTAAACTGGCATTACAACTAAATTATAGAAAAATCATCCTGAATAACCAACTGAAAACTAGCTGGAGAGAAGCCATATAACCAAGGACTTACTGAGGAGGTCACTAAAACTCTTTGGAGGTGTGCAGGCACAACAGGTCTGGCTGGGCACTCTTGGGCAGCAGCTGAAGTTCCAGAGGGATATCAGCTATGGGGCAGGGAGCAGGGGGCGGGAGGGGGGCGGATTCTCCATGAGAAGTGTGGGTTCTGAAGCATAGTAACCTCAATCTTGTATAAAACTGCTGTTTGAAATTCTCTGCTATTGCTAGATAGTCCCTAGTCCTGTAAACTCTGTCATTGTAAACTCTGTCACTTTAAGACAGTCTCTTATTCTGTAACTAGAGGCACGGTGCATGAAATTTGTGCACGGGGGGTGGGGGTGGGAGTGTGTCCCTCAGCCCAGCCTGCACCTTCTCCAATCTGAGACCCCTCAAGGGATTTCCTACTGGGATCAGGCCTAAATGGGCAGTTGGACATCCCTCTCACAATCCAGGGCTGCTGGCTCCCAAATGCTCGCCTGCCTGCCTTCCTGATTGCCCCTAACCACTTCTGCCTGCCAGCCTGATCACCACCTAACCATTCTCCTGCCAGCCTGATTGATGCCTAACTGCTCCCCTGCCAGCTTGTTTGCCCCTAACTGCCCTCCCCTGCAGGCCTGGTCACCCCCAACTGCCCTCCCCTGCAGGCCTGGTCACCCCCAACTGCCCTCCCCTGCAGGCCTGGTCACCCATAACTGCTCTCCCCTGCTAGCCTGATCTCCCACAACTGCTCTCCCTTGCAGACCTGGTCCCTCCCCTGCTGGCCATCCTGTGGTGGCCATCTCGTGTCCACATAGGGGCAGCCATCTTGTGTGTTGGAGTGATGGTCATTTTGCATATTACTCTTTTATTAGATAGAATAGAGGCCTGGTGCACGCATGGGGGTCTGCTGGTTTGCCCTAAAGGGTGTCCCAGATCAGGGTGGGGGTTCCCTTGGGGAATGTGGCGGCCTGGGCAAGGGGCCTGTGGTGGTTTGAAGGCTGGCCATGCCCCCCACCAACCCAAGCAGAGGCCCTGGTATCTGGGATTTATTTATCTTATATAATTAAAACTTGTAGCCTTGAGCGGAGTCTAAGGCAAGCCAGGGCGGGCAAAAAGCTTGGCTTCCTCCATCGCCGGGGAAACACAAGCCTCCTGCTGACTCCGTGGTCACAGCCATTTTTGTTGAGATTTATTTATCTTCTGTAATTGAAACTTTGTAGCCTTGAGTGGAGTCCACAGCTGGCCAGGGTGTGTAGGAAGCTTGGCTTCCTCCATTGCCAGGGAAACCCAAGCATCTTGTTCTCTCCGTGGCAATAGCCATCTTGGTTGGGTTAATTTGCATACTCACTCCTGATTGGCTGGTGGGCGTGGCTTGTGGGTGTAGCAGAGGTATGGTGAATTTGCATATTACTCTTTTATTAGATAGGATATGACTGTGTTTTTAGTTCAAATAATAGAAAAAGATAAACTTAACTGTATGACCTTGCAAGCTAGCCATCCAATGTAATAGACTAAAATGGACTAATACTGATAACAATTCCCATATTCTTATGCCAAGTACAAATCCATTATGTATTCAAGGTTACAACTGTCTGCAATAATAACTCACACAGAGCCTTTTGTGATATCTGCAAACAAAGAGGCTCGAAAAGTATAATTACGGGAGACTTCCTGTATGTGGTGCTCAGAGATTTGGAAGAGACACTTCCCTCTGGGCTGCATGCAATAAATGACTCCTAATTAATTGGCTCATTAAGGCATCTTGTATCTCATTTGCTGATTTACGATACAACTGGTTCTACACACCAAGCTAGGCCCTTAACCCAGAGCACCAGAACCGGGAAAGGTGCCCACATAACATCTGGCTATGAACAGCAGCAAGCTTTCTGTCTGCCTGGGAGAAGATGGCTAGAAACACAGGCATCCTCTTAAAGGGCCAACACACAAAATTTTGTTTGCAGCCACTCACCCTGGGGGTCCCACAGAGGGAGAGCAGAGTGTACTAGAGCTTCAAGAGGAGAGTCTGAGGTAGATGGGTCTGGGGAGAAAGCTGAGAGGCCAGCTGCCAGGTTTCCTGTTCTGAGTCATTCCCAATACTGCAGACCATCTTTTTCAGGCAAGCATTCCCTTCCATTGCAGCATCAGTCTGAGGGGAAGCAATAGCCTCACCCATTGGAATTCCTCTAGTACTACCCTGGTGCTTATGCCCTGCTAAGGAGTGCAGCCCAAGGTTCTTTAAATGACTGAGCCTAAAAGACAGCCTGCAGCAGAGGCGGGTCTCTGAGTGCTTTGAGACTTTTGCTGATCTGACTTAGGCCTAGAGCTAGTAAAAGCAGATCTTGGTGAGCAGCTTGGTCCTTTCCACTTGCACCCATGCCCTGCTGAGGAGCCACAAACCTGGATCACTGATAGCTCCAAACAGACTGTCCAGAGCCAGTCACAGGAAGCATGTGTCTTTGGCTTGCACAAGAATTTATTTGCAAAGGATCCAGATCTACCAAAGTTATGTCACGTCTTTGATCTAAACTCAGTGGCTTTCCAATTACTTTCCTAGTGAAAGATGAAATATTTATATTGATCCCTACTACTGATCTCATCTCTTATATCTGACTTTCTAGCTTACTGTCCTCAAGGCACTCTGACTTTCCTCTTAGTGTTTTTTGATCATGCTTTGCACCTATTATTTCTTCTACCCAGCAAATTCTCTCTCTCCACCTTTCTCCCTCCCTTTCTACTAGTATATCTTGGCTCTCAAATTCTCGCATGGCACTCTTTCTGGACTCTCTGACCACTTTATATAAAATATACAACCCCCTCCATTCTCTGTTACTTTCTATCTCCTTTTATTATTCTTAGTTTTTCTCCATAGCACTTATCACCAAGTGACATATAATCCTATCTAATAAAAGAGAAACATGCAAATTGACTGTACCTCCGCTAGGCCTATAAGCCACGCCCACCAGCCAATCAGGAGTGAATTAACCCAACCAAGATGGTGGTTAATTTGCATATCCAGGCACAGAGCGAAGACTAAAGACTGCATAGAAGAAAGCCAAGCGCTGCAGAAGGGATCGAAGCTACAGAGAAGCAAGCAGGCGGGGTGGGGGGGGGAAGGGAGGGAAGCAGGCGGGGGGGGGGGGGGGGGGAGGGGAAGGGAGGGAAGCAGGCAGGGAGGCAGAGACCGCTGCAGGAAGCCCTATTGCAGGAATCTTTCTGCAACGGGCCTCGAGTAAATATATATTTGTCTATATACTGTTGCCTATCAATCCCCACAAAAATATAAGCTCTAAGAGTTAAGGGGCTTTAGTTGATACATCCTCAAGATCTAAAATAGCACTTGACACGTAGTAGGCACTCATTATATATTTATTGGATGAATGAATTACTTTCTTCTCTACAATATAGAGCTAAGAATTCTAAATTACAGGATGTCAATGAAGTTTAAATTATACCCTTCATACATGATGGATGATCAGCGGATATTAGTTTCTTTCACTCTCTGAATTACTTTACATTCATATTTTATGGATAATGTTTATCAAATATGTACCCATAATGGTTTTTACTACTATTGCAAAGTTGTTAGCACAGGATTTCAGACAAAGTTTAATTACAGAGAAATTCTCTCCTACAACATATTCTGAAAAATGTCTGCTGTGATTACGTATCTGCTTGGGTTAGCTTCTTTCTGTCTCTTCTGTGCACTGGCCATGGAGAGATTTTACTCTGATTGACTTGGTTTTACCAGAAGAGAAAAATTAAAAGTCTTATAATTATTATTATTTTTAAATTTCCTGTGATTTGTTTTGTGGTTGTTTTTGTTGTTGTTGTTGTGTGTGTGTGTATGTGTGTGTGTTTAATGATCAATGGTCAAAATTTTTTATGGCCTTTGAGGAATGGGTTCTGTAATGCATGTGTATTTATAGCAGTTCTCACCCCAGAAAAAAAAAAAACAAAAAACATTTGAACATAAACTGAGATTACATGTCTGAATAGAGAAATGTGTCACTTAAAATATCTATATGCCTACTCTTCCTTTTGATATACAAGGTGAACCTAGTCTTTCTCTTCTATTTCTGGATCTTACGAGTAGTTTAACTATTTGAAATGAAAACAAAATGTGTTCTTAAATTTACAATCATTAAAATTAAGAATATATATTTATTTAACAGTGAGAACTTACTTTTCATGTAAAAGGGCCAGTCTATTGAGTTTTAATAAGAAAACATTGTAAATTCAATTTTATTTACTTTCATATAGTCCTCAATAATTTCTATCTTCAAGGTAACACATGAATAACACTTTCACAAAATAATACGTATGTGTCTTGTATCTGCCATAATAATTTGAACATATTATTTAGCCATGTATTTATGTCACTACTAAAACTGCAAGATGCATATACTTTGAAGACCACTACTCTAAATGATCTTTCGGAGTGCCTGACACACAGTAAACATTCACAAATGTTTGTTATATCAGATTTGAATAAAATTCTCTTGGTCTTTTTTCTTTCCGCACTCTAAAACACTGTGGTTACACCTCTAACAAAAAACTTACAGTGATAGCCTCTATTATAAAGAAAAGGAAATGATTCTCATAGCAAAATAAGATGAGATGAAAAAATAAAACATACAAAATAAAAAGGCAACTTAGGAAATAAAAGAAAATATTTGCAAACCACATATTTGACAAGAAGATAATATTTAAAATACATAAAGAACTAATATAACTTAAAAACAAAAATAGCAAATAATCTCATTTTAAAATGGGCAGAGAAACTGGCATTTTTCCAAAGAAGACAGAAAAATGGCCAACATACAAAAAGACATCCAAGATCACTAATCTTCAGGGAAATGCAAATCAAAAACCACAATAAGATAGTATCTCATCCTGTTAAAATGGCTATCATAAAAAGACAAGAGATAGTAAGTATTGGTGAGGATGTGGAGAAAAAAGAAACCTTTTTGCACTGTTGGTGTGAATGTAATTGGTGTAACCACTATGGAAAATAGTATGCAGGCTCCTCAAAAATATTAAAAATAGCTAACCGGTTTGGCTCAGTGGATAGCGCGTCGGCCTCCAGACTGAAAGGTCCTAGGTTCGATTCCGGACAAGAGCATGTACCTTGGTTGCGGGCACATCCCCAGTAGGAGGTGTGCAGGAGGCAGCTGATCGATGTTTCTCTCTTATCAATGTTTCTAACTCTCTATCCCTCTCCCTTCCTCTCTGTAAAAAATCAATAAAATATATTTAAAAAATGTATTAAAAATAGGTCAACCATATGATACTTCTCCCTATATGTCCTAAAGAAATGAAAACAGGATCTTGAAGCAATTTCTTCACTCCCAGGGTTACTGCAGCATTATACACAAGAGACAAATATGAAAATTAACTATGTGACCACCAACAGACAAATAAATAAAGAAGATATTGCACATGTATGCAGCGAATTATTATTTAGCCATACAAAGAAGGAAATCCTGATATTTGCAATGACATGGATGTAACTTGAAGGTATTATACTAAGTGAAATAATTCAGACAGAGAAAAACAAATATTCTATTATATTACTCATATGTGGAATAATAATAATAATAATAATAATAATAATAATAAAAAGCTGAACTCCTAAGCTGTTACAGAGAATCGGAATAATCAAACAATGGTTGGAGAGTTTGGAGTCACACTTTATTCACCGGTGGGCTTAGAAAAAATGAATTCAAATTCTAAGCAAGGCTACAAGCAGAACTTCCCTTTTTATTAAAAAGCCAGCCCCATGTGTGCTTAGTGGTTATCTCACTGCTGGCCTTGAAAACAACACAGTTCTATCCAATTGAAAAATGCTTCTGGCATGGCATTGAAATTATGGGCATATCTAGTCTCTGGCCTACAAGGTCAGACAGCTAAGTTTATCTTCCTCATTATTCAAGCAGGCTAAAGCAGGCTAGAAAGCAAAGTTATTTTTTTTTTTTAGAATAAGAGTCCGTCTAAAAAAAACAGCAGAGAATTCCAAACAGTAGTTTTACAAAATAGGGTTAGCCTCCTCAAAGCCACAGAATAGAATAGTGATTACCAGGGGCTGGGGTGTTGGAAATGGGAGATGTTGATCAAAGAGTACAAACTTCCAATTAGACAATGATTAAGTTCTGGGAAACTAATGCGTAGCTTTGTGATCATAGTTAACAATACTATCTTAGCTGAAAGTTGCTAAGAAAGTACATCTTAAATGTTCTCACCACACAAAAAGAAATTATAATTATATAACATGATAGAGGTGTTAGCTAATGCCTTGGTGGTCATTTTATTGCAATATGTAAGCATCAAACTGACAAATTTGCACCTTAAACTTACACAATGTTATATATCTCTACAAAGCTGCTGGTGGGGAGAGCAAAAAGGGAAAAATAAATCAATTATTACAAAACAAAAGAATTACCTATAAAAACTTGCAAAAGGCTTTATTCATAAGGAAATATGGGTAAGAAATTAGAACGTTTTAATAAAATGAGAGAGGTATTTTTTTCCCTTTCATTCAATGATGTTGAATGAAGTGGCACTTGTGTTCAGCAGCAGATTTAAATATTAAAAGCATCCACAATAATTAATGAAGAAACATGTTTGGGGAAAGGACATTCCATACAAGGGAACCATCATATGCAAAAAGGTGGACATCTTTTCACAGGTTCAGACTAAGGTTATTTTATTATGGCTGGTGTATATAGCAGGAATAACTATAGTCACAGTAACAACTATCTGTGGTCTTCCTAAATTATTTTATTCCCAGCTTTGCTCCACCCCGGTCAGACTGCCAATTCTTTTTTTCTTTTTAGTTTTTTCAATTACAGTTGACATACATTATTATGTTACTTTCAGGTGTACACCCCAGTGATTAGACATTATATAACTTACTAAGTGATCATCCCAATAAATCTCGTACCCAATAAATCTCACACCATACATAGTTATCAGAATATTGTTGACTATATAATCTATGCTTTATTTTACATCCCCATGACTATTCTGCAACAACCAATTTGTACTTCTCAATCCCTTCACTTTTTTCTGTTTGTTTAAAGTAATTTACATCGGAAATGATAACTACATTGATTACAATATTTTTCTTAATTATTGTTATTACTAGAGGTCCGATGCACGAAGATTCGTGCAAGAATGGGCCTTCCTTCCCCTGGCTGCCGGCACCACCTTCACTCTGGCCAGAGCCGCCTTTCCGCCTTCCCATGCTGCCCAAAGGCCCGGAGCGGCTGGGGTGGTGCAGAAGCCCTGCATCATCGCCATGGTGACAACGCTAGCATCCTGCCCCACCCCCGGCTGCTCTGTGCCTGTGTATGCAAATTGACCTGCCATTTTGTTAGGTTAATTTGCATACTCACTCCTGATTGGCTGATGGATGTGGGAAAGGTACGGTCAATTAGCATGTTACTCTTTTATTAGTGTAGATTTTATGAATAAAGGTCATTTTTATTACCTTTCCACTCCATAGAGAAAAAAAATTTAATATTGAATGAGATTTTAAAACGAAGTTAATAATAAAACTATAACACGCTCTGATCACTTCCTTTTAAATTTATCTTTATGTTGAAAGTATTGCAGATATCCCCTTTTTCCCCAACCATTGTCCCTAACCCCACCCCAGGCCTTCACCACACTATTGTCTGTTTCCAGGGTTATGTATATACACATATAAGGTTTTTGGTTAATCTCTTCCTGCCCCACCCACCTCCTTCTCTCTGAGATTCCTTAGTCTGTTCCATGCTTCCATGTCTCTGTATCTATTTTGTTCATCAGTTTATTTTATTCAATAGATTCCACATGTAAGTGAGATCATGTAATACTTGTCTTTCTCTGACTGGCTTATTTTAATTAACATAATACTTACCAGGTCCCTCCATGCTGTCTCAATGTGTAAGAGATCCTTCTGTTTACAGCTGCATGCGTTCTATTGTGGAAATATACCACATCTTTTTTACCCACTCATCTACTAATGAGCACTTAGGCTGTTTCTACATTTAGCTGTTATAAATAGCACAGCTATGGACAGAGAGGTTCACATAGTCTTTCTGATTGGTCTTGCATGGTTGGCATACAATGGAATAATGGCAGTCTCTTCAATAAATGGTGTTGGGAAAATTGGACAGCTACATGCAAAAAAAAATCAAACTGACCACCAATGTACACCATATAAAAGAATTAACTCAAAATAGATAAAAGAAAAATGTGAAACCATTAAAATCCTAGAAGAAACCATAGGCAGCAAAATCTCAGACCTCTATCATAGCAATATTTTGCAAACAATATATCTTCTAGGCAGGACAAAGGAAACAAAGGAAAAAATAAACAAATGGGACTACATCAAAATAAAAAGTTTCAGCACAGCAAAAGAAACCATCAACAAAATGAAAAGGGATTCCGCTGTATGGGAGAATACCTGATAAGGGGTTAATTTTTGGTAACTTTTTAAATGTTTAGTTTTATAGGCAGAAATAGGGATTCAAGTGTATGTAAATTACAATTCCATCACTTGTGTTTGAAAAGGAAGAAAGAAAGAAGGAAGGAAAGAAGGAAGGATGAAAGGAAGAAATGAAGGGAAGTGGGAAAGACAATGCCTGTTACTGAAATCAGAATAATGAGCATATTCTCCTCATAAAGTTATTTGAGGACTAAATGACTACAACAGTGCTTCTACAGAATAAACTAAGAAGTAAAAAAGGAAAGAAAATAGCCTACTTTACAAGGTAATTTTTCAAAATTAATTATTTCAGTTCATTTAATCTGATGATTAGTTTTGTTTGACTGAGCTGATGTAAAATATTTTTTAAAAATATTTTTATTGATTTCCGAGAGGAAGGGAGAAGGAGAGAGAGAAACATCAATGATGAGAGAAAATCATTGATTGACTGCCTCTTACATTTCCCGTATTGGGACTGGGCCCGCGACCCAGGCATGTGCCCAGACCGGAATCAAATCATGACCCCCTGGTTCATAGGTCAACACTCAACCACTGAGCAACACTGGCCAGGCATGACTAAGCTAACATCTTGGAAGACTCTTGGCAACTATATAAAGTAAGTTCAGTGTGGTTTCTCTCAATTCCTGCTATTTTTACTTCTGACTTCCATTACCAGAGAAGTGTTCTCTTAAATAAAGCATAACTTGATAATATTTATCCATTTTGTTAACAAACATTTCTTTTTTTTACAATGTGTGCACATACATATATGTGTTTGTTTATTGCAAAAAAAACCAAAGCACTTCTTAAGCATTGACAATGTGCCAGACAATTTTATTGTAAATAGTGGTGAACAAAACACACTGCATTTGAAAATATTAATTTTAAAGTTAAACATTTCTAAGACTCAAAAGAGGCATCTAAAATGGGTAATCTGTAGCTCCTGGGAGAAGTGATGGGAAACTATCTGAGGGTGTTTTTTCCCCACTTTTCTCTTCCCATAATGTCATCACCCTATTGGCAGTTCCCACTACCTATTAGAAATGATTGACAGTCCAGTTCAGCAGCAGCTTAGCTAACTGCAGGTGACATGGCTCAGAACTTGTTTTCAGAGATTTTACACTTATTTTATTAACACAGTGTTTACCTGTGTAAAGGAAAAAAAATGCATAGATTGTTTTAAGAACAAATAAAATTAGTATAATTCACAAAAATGGTTGAAGTGGTCAATGAGCCAATAAAACTAGTCCTAATGTTACAATTTGCTTATTTATTATTTATTATATTTTTGTTAATCCTAACAAATCCTCATTTGTTAATCTATTTTTCCATTGATTTTTTCGAGATAGTGGAAGGGAGAGGGAGAGACAGAAAGAGAGAAACATCGATTGGTTGCCTCCCACACACACCCCAACCAGGGCCAGGGATTGAGCCTGCAACTGAGGTATGTGCCCTTGACCGGAATCGAACCTGGGACCCTTCAGTCTGCAGGGCAATACTCTGTCCACTGAGCCAAACCGGCTAGGGTGCAACAATTTATTTATTTCAATAAATAAAATACATCTCTGCTCATCATAGCAAATAAAATGACTATAGCTAACTAAATTTTTAATTATTTTTAATGGGAAATTTGTGAAAACTGAAACTAGTCCCCTTTATTCACTATTGCTATTTGTAAGATGACTGTATCTCACACACAAGTCTCTTATTTGACAAAAATTATACCTCTTGCAATCTTTTTCTAGGCAGTCAGAAATCTTGAATACCAGGTTAATTATTTTAAAATTATAAAACAACTGTGTTGAAATGCTTGTTAGATAAATATTGCTGAATCCTCAAATATATTATTGGGCTAGTGTTTAATGACTTTAGAAGCAGTATTGGGTTTTCCCTAAATTACAATTTAGGATTGCAGAAGTTGTAAAAACAAACTGCTTTTTCCAGATCCCCAAAACAGTCAAACACAAGGAAGAAAAAAAAAAAAGGTATGAGATGTTAAAATCCCCTGCTCACTAGAATCTGATAGTCAGATGTGCCCCTTAAATGACCATTATAAAATTAGTAAAGTATCACCATATTCAGTCAGATTTTCTTAAGTTGAGGGAAAGATATTAAAAATACATTCAAATTAAAGTAGTTAAAATTATGAGAGTCAATAACAGATATATAACTTCGCTAGATTTCTTAAAACAGCCTACAATTTTATGCTAGGTTTTGACAACCAAAAATTATGAAAATACACCAACCAAAAGTTGTAGATGTATGACCACTAAATGTAACAGCTTTCTGTGGCTCACAACATTGTAACTTCATTTTCTCTTAGCAAAGTGGAAATCGTGGTGTTCCAGTATCATAAACTTGTTACAAGAATCTCCAAGGAAAGAGATTACTTATGCTTAAGGTACAAGATATATGTAAGCTATAGCATTCTTTGAAACTGTTATGCAAAAGATTTATAAGTAGTCAATCGTTTTCCATGATAATTTTTTATTTATCTAGCTGGTTATACCAATATGCCAATTTTATCATTATTGAGGCTTTAGAGACACTTATGTATGTCATCATTTTCCATTTTATTGCAGGTCCTTATTTAAACACATCTTGCTATCTGGCATCAGTACCCTAATCTGGATAGTGATTTATTGGCATATCAAAATTCAACTTACAGAATTGATGAAATAAAATTTATAATTTAAGAAAAAAATTGAAAACATATTTCTGTAAATATATAGAAATGAGAGGTTTTCTTGAAACTTTGAATGACTTACAGAAGCATGGAACCTGTTAGGGCATCTACTATTTTCCAGTTCAGTTTCTTGGTCTCTATGTATATTTAGGAGAAGATTTATTTCAAAGTTTCATTATTTCAATAAATATTCATTTAGCATCTTTATCCTCAAAAAGCCCATAATTTTATAACAAAAGAGAAATGTAATTTTATACTTACAATGTAGCTGAAAGAAAATGTTAGAGAAGATTGCACAGGGTGTCCCCAAGAAGGCAGATTCATTTGCTGGTCCTCTGATTTGGAATTGGGACAAAGGGAGGTTTCACAAGGAGGAAGTGGAATGTGAAGTAATGATGCAAAAATGCCATTTGCCTTATCAGAAAAGAAGGACTAATTTGGGAGGATGGAGGACATTGGCTCAGAAATATCCTTAACAGTGTATGCTGCCTCTCATATTTCTAGTTTATTTCTGAACTGATAGGGGGAAGTGAAAAAATAATCACATTAAAGTAGTCAGATAAAGCATGTCTCCTGGAACTATTATGCTTTCTTAAGAACTTGAAGTAAGGAGAATTCTTATAGGCTAACCTTAATTCTCTCACTTTCTACATTTCAATATGCCATGACCTCACAAAGCAGAATTGTCATGGTTCCTGGTATTTTCAGCATCCTCCCACATTTGTTGCTCCATCCCTACTCCCTATAAAGCATGATTATGAAGGATTAATTGTTTTATTTGTGAAGATTTTGCTTTTTGTTTTCCCACAGTGAAGAATAGCATTTGGCCAAGATCTAATGTGTGAAATGAAAGTTACACAGACATTAACATGGACATCACCATCACTATCCCACCCAGATTACCCCTTTGATTAAAAAAACACAAGAATATATGAAAAGTTAAATATAATGTATCAGAACAAATAAAAATTAGAAAAATTCATACTTGGAAGCTGTGACTTTCATTGGGATTGTAGGAAGCTAATATGCAATAATGCTTTAGTTGTCTAACATGTGAAAGGCCAGTGTGGAAGGGACTCAAATAAGGGTTGTAGAAAATTGGCCTTCTAAAATAAACTGGGAGGAAAGATTTCCACTTAAGCACTCAAATTGACATACTCAACCAAGAGAGTAGGTATAAAATAAAGGCTATGAAGAGAAAATATTCACTTATCTCAAGTTATTGAAAAACAGATTAGGATATTAAAAAATAAGAGTTAAAATATTAGGCAAATTGACAGAATGAAGTTGGGAAGACTCAGTCAAGGAAAAAGGAAGCTTTGGAAAAGAAAGTAAAAGAGATTAATCTCCTTTAATGATGTAGTTGTTACTTGACATTTAGTTAATTAGAAAACAGTATACAATGTGAAAGGGGTTAGAACACTCCATCCCTAATGTGATACTCTGACATATTGACTATCTTGAATTAAAGGCACTTGAAAAACAACAGATGAAAGAAAAACACTGACCTTTCTTTTTCTTCTTAAAAGAAGGAAATGAAATCACCATGTGAAAGATGCCTTCCCTAAAGCAGAAGGAAGGTAAGAGTCTTACCAAGAATAAGAAGTTGAGACCAAGAGGATTCTGTTCAAATCTAGTTAAAATATTTTTTACCTTTATTCATCTCCCCACATAGGTTAGTTGCTTTTCCACAATTGCCTTTGTTCATCTTGTTTAGGATTTAGGTTTTGCCACTTTCTTAGGTCTTCATTTCCTTATAAAGGCTTCTGGGACACATAAAACTTGTATTAATAACTTTGTATGATTTCTCCTATTAATATAATTCTCAGGCCTAGCCAAAAACTTAACCCTATGGTAGAGGTTAAAATTTGCTTCTCCTACAAATATAGAGTATGAATATAGATTTAGAGTCAAGTTATCTCTGGCTCTCATAGTTAATATTTTTGTAAACTTAAGTAAATTACTTAACAGTGTAACCCCCAGTTAATCAATGAAGCATACGTAATCACACTGGGCTATTGTTGAAATGGAATTTTTGGACTGGAACAGGATTCTTTGCCCACCGGGAATTGAAGAATGAATCCAACGACAGAAAGTGGTATAGCAAAGGTGGAAATTTATTGAAGAGCAAGTACAGACTCCCACATGGGGAGAGGGAAAGAGTCCCACAGAATGGACTCCCACGTGGAGAAGGGGAAAGGGTTCCACTGAGTTCCTTTTCCCTGTGGCTTATAAAGGCTCCAGTGCCTGGTGCCTTGATATCCCCTGTGATTGGTCACTATTCCCTTAGACTGGTTACTATAGTAACTCCTGGGCTCAAAGGTTGAGTTTCACATGGGACATGTGAGGTTCTTCCCCCTCCTTCCTTATTGTTTTCCTAATCCCTCTGGGCTTTCTTCTTCCCCTTCTGCATGAAGGGCTTCCTTCTCTTCATTTTGTAAATATAGTCCTTATGCTGTTCCCAGCTCCTTCATTCTAAGGAAATGTACCTGTTGCAGCTTTTCAGCTTCCCCTATTCTATGGAAATATACCTTCTGCTGCTCTACAGCCCTGTGCTTCCTCCATGGTCCCCTTAATTTCTAAAATTTCCTAAACCTGTCCTATTTTACCCCTAAAATTCCTGTTTCATTGTGAGTATTAAAAGGGATAATGAATACATCTGTTATCATAATGCAGAGTCCTGCTCCTGATTAAAAACCTGTGTGTGACTTTTGAGGTCTGGCCTAGGCAATTATAAAGGTTTTATCTGGCAGGCCTCATGGGGGAAGGCTGCCCTCCTCATACCAAACTTGGCACACGACTACTACATTACAATTGTTAAGAGGAAGTGCAGTCAAGGACTCAAAGGCCTGAGCTGGTCCTGCTCTTATATATATTTGCATTGCTAGCCCTTAGCCCCAGAACCTATATTCCTAGGTCTCTTTATCTGAGGCCACGGGCCTAGGTCCTCTTCACATGCCTCTGCAGTAGCCTTCTTGTGAGGGCAGAGGGCTTGAACACATTTTTCCCCTACCCCAAGCACTGAGTATTTTTCCAATCAGTCATCAGCCCTCACACTGCTTCTTACCCCTGGATCCATGAAACTGCTGGAGCCTTTTGTTCTGGCCTCCTCAGCAGTGAGGGAACCTCAGGTCTGTTCTGGTCCACCTGACCCTCTACCTGTGTGCCATTCCATTTGCTCTGGTTTTAGCCTTGCTTAGACCATCAAAGTAAGTGAATAAAGACTTAATGCTTTTGAGGAGGCTAAAAGGCTAATTCCAATGTAACCCTGATATATTTTTTTGGGGGGGAAGGGGGGAGGCTAGCAATCTGAATCTGTGCTAGCAAGCCCAGTGTACATTCTTGATAACCTATAATTAAGTCACTACCTCTTTCCCAGAAACTGGTTTTGCAGAACCTGTTATCGAAATACAGAGGCCATAAAACTGTGAACAGTGCACTGCCCCAGAGGCGGGGAGGGGGGTTTATTAACGCTGGCACCAGGCCAGACCATCAGATATGGTCTCAAGACCCCCAACACCTGGAACTTTTTTGCAAAACCCGCGAAAAGACCCAAAGCATAATCCATATCTGTGGGACAAAGACCCCAGAAAGATATAAGAGAGAAGCCCTCTGCATGTTACTTTACTCAGATTTGGGAAGTCCACCAGCATATGAAAGAGTGTAACTCCTTTTCTCTAAAAGCATTGCTTCGTTTTTCTTTGGTCTTCTGCAACACTTTTATTTTTGGGTTTTTCCTAATAGGTTGCTCAAACACCTGATAACTCAGAGCTCAGCTCTCTCCCTCTCTCTCTCTTTTTCTCTCTCTCTTCCTCCCTCCCTCTCTCTCTCAACTCCCAGCTCAACTAAGCTCCTGCCTGGCACACCTTAAACATTCCTCCAGGATTAACCTTAAACATACAGAGGGTTAGACACACATGCATAAATTAGAGATATAAGGAATATAAAGGGAAGCATTACTATTACCTGGCCATTATATCCTCTGTGGAAATACGTTGGAATGAATTGCCTACCTCAGACTGGAAACTCAGTGGGAGATGCAAGTAAAAAACAGAATTTGAGATTCCTTCCTTGAGGTCAAGCATTCCTGCACAGTTACTTTTAGAGCCTTTTGTAATCTTTATTGTCAACTTTTCTATTTGCAATGATCTAATTGGAAGAGCCTGTATCAGGCATTCTGGTATTTAATCAAATGTCAGTTTATTCCTTTAAATCAATGATTAATGCTAAAGTGGATATTGAATGTTACATTAGTATTAGAATTCAGCTAACTCACAGATTAATTAGAATTTTGTGTTTCTCCTGGGAATACACACTTCTATCCAGAATTAGATGTCTATAATTAGAATGTTTTTTTTAATCCAAGTAACATTTGCCCCTTAAATTAATCAGAAACAGTGCTGCATCATTTATGTATACAAATAAAATTAGCAGCAAAATAATATGTGTTTGTGAATTATAATATACATTGCATATAGACAGAGACGTGAGTGCTTGTGTGTGTGTGTGTATGTGTAAAGTAATCCACTCTCACATACACACCTACGATGGTTTCATAGTAAGACATGCATCTTGGTAATGTGAAATATTTCAAATTGTAAAACATTTATTTTTTTTGGTTGTATTTTAACAACTTGTTCTTCCATATTTATGCAAAAAACAAACTGTACCACAATTTGCAAGTAACAAGTGTAATTAAATTAAACAAAACATGTAGAACACACAATGGAGCTAAGAAGTGAAAATTCAAGTTTAGAAGAGAACACTATTCTTGGAGTACTTCAAGTCAAATCTTTGGGAAGCAAAAGCAATCAGAGGGAAGCCAACTATTTTGCCGCATTAGAAATATACATAGACTACAGAGAGAAATATACAGATGGCAAAGATGCACACCACCTTAAACTAATGAATACTAAATATTATTCACATACTAGAGACCTGATGCATAAAATTCGTGCACTCGGGGGGTCCCTCAGCCTGGACTGTGCCCTCTTGCAGTCTGGGAGCCCTTGGGTAATGTCCAAGTGTCAGCTTAGGGAAGCAGGCCTAAGCTGGCAGTCGGCCATCCTTACCGCTGCTTCTGAGGCAGGAGAGGCTCCCACCACCGCCACTGCACTTGCCAGCGGTGAGCCCTGCTCTGGCTGTGGAAGTGCACTGACCACCAGGGGGCAGCTCTTGTGTTGAGTGTCTGCCCCTTGGTGGTTAGTGTGCATCATAGCAACCAGTCGTTCCTCTGTTCAGTTGATTTGCATATTAGCCTTTTCTATATAGGACTATAAATGTCACACTGTATTTATCTTAAATCAAAAACCACTATGGACATTGCTGTATTATAAAATCTTCCTACTACATATAACCTATTGGGATAGAATTCCCAAATTTCACAATTTGTATATGCTATTAACATAAAAAACATGTACAATTATGTAAATCAACTGAGAAAAGTGACCGACTATCTGAAACTCAGTCATTCTGGTTATTTACAGCCACAGGCACTTCAGCTAAAGACTTTTATGCCCAGAAAAAAGAAGGACATGAAGTTTTCAGGTTAATTTGTACCCAAGGAAATATGATCATATGATCCTATATAATAAAAGGCTAATATACAAATTGTCCCCTTGACCAGGAGTTGGACCTGGAGTTTGACCAGGTGGTGAGGCCAGCTGGCCAACTGCCCACGGCCCTTCCCCCTGGCCAGCCTGGCCTGATCGATCCCAATTGGGGCAGGCTGGTCACACCCCACTCATGCACGAATTCGTGCACCAGTCCTCTAGTATTGTACATAATTACCTAAAGTGCTATTACAAACAGAAAAAAAAAGTGTCTCTCAATTTAAACTGAGTAATTAAGTAAAAAAAAAAAAAGATAGTGAATCCAACATTGAAAGTTCAAGTACAAAGAAGTCTTCAACAATCAGCAAATTTTAATAAAGCTAGCATTTTCTTTCATTATAAGAGCTATTGGTATTTAAATGAACCCAATAAAAATTAAAAGCATGACATAATTCTGTTTTAGACAAGACCTATACGGATTTACACTCAAGAATGGACTTATTAGTTTTTAGTACCTTCAAGGAAGACTAAAATCTGAAATAAGAGAGGTGCTCTTTTTATAGTATAAATTGACAATGTCTCAAGGCATGGCATAGAAAAGAATTACAACTGTTATAAACTTGCTCTCTAGGGCAGCTTATGTCATGAGATTGAAGCCATTGAGTCTTTAAAGGAACTTTTAAAGATCACATAGTATTTTATTCATTAAAATGATGCTAAACTCTATAGTAAAGACAGTTTTTTCAGTCCATATATATATTTTTAAATTAAAAAATATGTAATGCTTCACCAATTTGAGTGCCATCCTTGCACAGGGGCCATGCTAATCTTCTCTGTATTATCCCAATTTTAGTACATGTGCTGCTGAAGTGAGCACCAGTTCACATATTTTTTATCAAACTTAAATTGGTATTGTATACAGGCTAGGCAGAGAATGTAAACTGTAAAAATTGTACATTCTCTTCTAACATGAAAGTAACAAGGATAACTTCTCAATATCTCAATGCACACACACATACACATATACACACATTTATTAAACAGGAACAATTAAATATAATATTAAAATAACATATATATTTACATATATAATATTTCAATTCTTTAGCAAAAGCTTCCTTTTCCTTCCAATGACATAAAGTAACATAAAATGTTTTTTTTTGTCTCTAGCTATATATTTCTCTGGCTATAGCTTTACTACCTTAAAAAGTAAAAATCTGACAAATAAGGTATGGAAGTATAACATATGGCCAGGCAACCAATTAATAAGAGCTTATGGATTGACTTTTATTTAATTTTTAAACATATTCTGTACTGGAAGCAGCAAGATAAAACAAAAATAAAATATTGATTATTCCTTTGGAAATTTCAAACTATTTGAAAAGAAAATTTTAACTTATCAAATATTAAAATTGTATAATCATGTGTTAAAATATAGAATTAAAGAATAGGAGCTTAGACAGAAATTACTTTGTATTCAGTAGTCAAGGAAGTACCAACAGCTCCTTAATTAAAAATGCTGTTGAATACAAGAATAAAAAATTATAAGCAAAGGAAGATGGAAGGTAAGGGAGATAAGAAGAAAGAGGGTGAAAAACACAAACTATTTTAGTTGTGTTTTAAAGGAGGGATCACTTAAAAATATAAATTCCATTATAAAAGTGGTATTTTGGAACATTTAACTAAAACACTGTAGAAAACAGGAGTCAGTACAATATGCTTCTGATATATGTGGAGATAGATCTTTCTGAAGACCTGGGTAAAGAGTAGTAAAAATCAAAATTGGATATACAAAACTGTGGCCAGATCATATTAATAATAATTGTTTTATACCAACAGAGATCTAGAAGATCAAAATGGGCTATCTTTCAGAGGAGGTAAATTATAATTTTATTAGAGTAGTATCTAATAAACACTAAAAGATTATAATTCTATTTTAATATGAAGATTATTTCCATATCAATTGTATTGACATTCTTAACCATAATTGAAAAATAATACAGTAAGTATAATGGGAAAAATTTGAACTAAATTCAGAAAAGTTGGCTATGCTCTTCCTTTGATTTCTTACTTAATAACTCTTTACATTCAATGTTTTCTACTCAAAAGTTATTTACCTTAGTTAGTTAACATCTCTGTGTTTCTGAGCCTCCATCTGCAAATTATAATTTATAACACTACCTGTCTCCTAAGGTTGTTTTGTAAATTAAATTTGATAATTAATGCAAAGTGTTTGGAATTTAGAACATGACACATATCTGGCACATAAAAGAACTTAAGTGTTAAAGCTAAAATTATTGTTATTCCCATGCAGTCCACCACCATATTTCCTTCAATTTGAGTATATTTTAAACATTGGCTAAGAACTATTGTTCCATTCACTTGTGTTTTTTTTTTGTGTGTGTGTGTGTGTGTTTTTTTTCAGAGGAATCCTTCCTCCACATCCCTATGAGTAACACTCAAAGAAAAACAAACTTGCACTTGTTGACAAATTTGTGGGGAAATCAGTAGCTGTGATAATTAGTACAAATATTAGAGAGAAAATCAGCAACAGCATGTATCACATGCCAAAGGATAGTTCATATATCTTGACCTGGTATCACTACATAGGAATTCTTATAAAAATGTGTGGGAGTTTTATACACAAAGACACATAAGCATTACTTAAAATTTAGTACCATTGGAAAAATTCAAATGTTCATGTAGAAGAATGGTTAATTAAATTGTAAATTATGGTACATCTTCCTAATAAAAGCTATATGCATATTAGAAATTATAATTAGGAAAAAATATGAAGCATTATTGAGAAAAATGAATATATTAACTGAAAAGAGATGTTATAATAGGATATTAATGTGTATTATGATGGTAATTTTGCAAAAATATATATGCATAATAAAAAATACTGAAATGGCATGCATACAAAAGAAAATATTTGCTTTGTTAGCCTAGTGAAACTTATGATTTTTCTTATTCTTTAACACTCTGTAACACCCTAAATTTTTTAAATAAAAATTATAACTGCATTGTCCCATCATTGCTTAAAGACCCAACATTAATTCCATATTACTTTATAAGAAAAATACCAAGTTTCTTATCATGCCAGTCAACATACATCACCAGTTTGTCACAATCTACTTTCTAGGCTCATAGTTTATCATTCTAGTTCATGTGTATGATTTTTCTGTTGTACTAAATTTCTCATTGTTTTCCCAAATGTCATGCATCGGTAGTTCTGCTTTTGAAGGCAGTGAAGTTATGGATTAACACAATTATTATAATAATGTGAATGACAATTGGAATTCCAAACATGACATTATTTAATATCTATGCTTTATTTTCCTCTGGTATAAAGTGGGGATGAGGGAATGATGAAAGTATGTACAACATAGGATTAAGAGTTAGGATTATGAATTAATACAAACAAGGCACTTGGATCTATGACTGGCATTTAATCAGTACAATATGGGTTTAAGTTTCATAAAAAAAGTGAAATTCATCAAGCACTTACTCTACTGAAAACTTTCTGTTTCATTTTTTAAGCAATTTCATGTATGCTTTTATTTAACTCTTTCAAGAATTTTATGATAGAGATAATATTATTATATTGATATACATATGAGGAAATCAAGGTCCAAGCAAACTGAATAACTTATGTGTAGTAAAAGAGTTAAGGACTAGGCAAGGAAGTGATTCTTATTTAACACTGAACATATGTTGTCTTTATTTCTGCTGTTATTATATTAAGGACAAAAGGAAGAACATAGCCAATTTTCTGATTTTCAAACCATTTTTTCCCCATTCCATCCTACTCTATTATTTAGTATTCTTGGCAAAGAAAAAGTCACAATATATTTGGAAATATTCATACTAAAGATACTTTTAATCTGTTAATATTTATGAAATTATTCTCTAATAAAAGTATAGTTGATACTGTTTTCAGATTTTTTAAGTTAATAGAAGCTTTAAGTGTCCTGGGCATGCATTAATATCTGTTTCTCAAAATGAGAAATTATTTCTGCAAATATAGACAAGATGAAGTATGGTGCATTGCCATTGTAACCATTTGTAAATATAAAGTTCAGTGGTATTAAGTGCATTCATATTGTTGTGCAACCATCACCACCACCCATCTGCAGAACTCTTCTTGTCTTGCAAAACAAACTCAATATCCATCAAACGATAACTCCTGCTACCCACTGCCTCCAGAGGAGGCAGCCACTGTTCTACTTTCAGTCTATATGCATTTGACTACTCTCGCTACATTATGCAAGTGAATTCATACAGTATTTGGCTTTTTGTGACTGGCTTATTTCACTTAGTATAATGTCCTCAAGTTTCAACCATGCTATAGCATGTGTCAGAATCACCTTATTTTTTAAGGCTAAATATTATGTCATTATGTGTATATACCACATTTTATTTATCCATTCATCCACCAATGGATACTTGGGTTGCTTCCACCTTTTGCTATTGGAAATATGTTGCTATAAACATATGGATGTGTATAAATATAGAAATAGAAATAAATATAAATAATGTACTAGTAGAGGGAAAGAGAGACCTTGCTTTCGATTCTTTTGGGTATATACCCAGAATTAAAATTGCTGAATCATATGGTAACTCTGCTCTTAATTTATTGAGGAAACACCATACTACTTTCCGCAGTGGCTGCACCAATTTATATTTTCACTAACAGTGCACCAGGGATTGTTTCTTCATATTCTTGCTTATTTATAACAGTAAACCTTATTTTCTGTGTTCTTTGTTTTTTATAGTAAATGTAAAGTAAAATATTGTAGTTTTCATTTGCCTTTCTATAATGATTAGTGGTGTTCAGCGTCTTTTTATATACCACTAGAGGCCTGGTGCATGGATTCGTGCACTGATGGGGTCCCTCGGCCTGCAGGGATCAGGCCAAAACTGGCAGTCCAACGCTGCCTGCTGCTTCTGCTCATCCCAGGCCTGCTGTACCTGCCGCCACCACCACCCAGTAGGCTTGCTGCCGCTCTGCTGCGGTCTCCAGGCTGCAGTGGCCAGCCGTGAGCCCTGTGTCTGGGGCCTGTTGGTCAGCTGAGTGGTGCTCCCACTGTGGGAGCACACTGACTACCAGGGGGCAACTCCTGCATTGAGCGTCTGCCCCCTGGTGGTCAGTGTGCATCATAGTGACCAGTTGTTCGGTTATTCCAGAGGGGGGAATCAAAATGGCACAGGAGAATCAGAGGGGGGATTACCATTTTAGTAACCCCTTTTGATCCTCCTGTGTCATTTTGATTGCCCCCTCTGATCCTCCTGTGTCATTTTAAGTGATCCCCCTCCCCCCACCCCTGTGCCACTGAACACCTTCACCAGACATCCCCCCTACCCCTTTATCAGACATTTACCCCCTGGGGCCTGCCTGGGGACTGTCACTGGGCTTGCTGGGGCCTGGATCTGGGCTGGAGCAGGGTCTGCCACTGACTGAGAACCTTCAGTCATCATGAAGGCGGCCGCGAGCATCAGGTAGTGTCACCAGAGACAGACCAGCACTCACCACCTTCGCTGCGTCCCGTCCGCTCTAATCCTCCTGTTCTTCTACAGGCATCTGCGAAAGTCTCCTCCTCTCTCCCGCCCTGCGCTCACCGCTCACTCCGACCTCCACTCCGCCTCCACACAGCAGTGACTTCAGGACTCTGCATAACGTCACTGGTTGCTAGACGCCAGTCGGGGCGGCCCTAGCGACCAGTTTACGGTAAATTAATTTTCATTCTGAGACAGAGCCTTGGGGCCTTATTTTCGGGGGATGCCTTATATTTCACTCAGAAGGAAACCTGTAAGTAGGTCTTATTTTCAGAGGATGTCATATTTTTGGGGAAACATGGTAGAAGAATGTTTACAAAATGTTTTCTTCTAAAAATGCATATCTGGCCCTGGACTAGATCATTTGGTTAGAGCCCAGTCCCACTAGGCAAAGGTTGCAGGTTTGATCCCCAGTGAGAACACATATAAGAATTAACCAAGAAATGCAGAAATAAGTGGAACAACAAATCAATCTCTCTCTCTCTCAAATCAATCAATAAAAATTAAAAATAAAAACAAAATAAACAAATTAAAGTACATATTGAGAGTTATCAGAGTCAAGATTACTGATTCAGAAAACAAAACAAATGCAAATATACTAATAAATAAAAGAAAAATGTTAATGTTTCCAATGATAGGTATAACTTTCCAAAGAGTCTTCAGCCTGACCTTTCTACTCTATTCCCAATAATAAGCTACATGGAAAGCCAAATCCTCAAGATTTGGTTTGGTGAGGATAGAATTTGAGAGAAAAAAAATCATTAGTAATGCAATTCAAAGATATAATGTCAGACACTTTAACCCTAAGGTACATGTCTCTAGCATAGATTATACTTGGCAGGCAAGCTAGATGATGCCATCTATCTGGCAAGCTGTTCTTTCTCCTACACAGAGCTTAGATGGATAAAGTCTTCTGACTAATTTAGTATATCTGCATAGACTCTGTCCTTAATCATTACATTAATTTAAAATTTTATTTGCACTGTTCTTGATTTAGTTGACAGATTTGTGTTCTTGAAAGACAGTCCTTAATACAATACTTCATACTCAGAAAATGAACTTAAAATATTCAACCTACTTGAGTATTTTTATACTCTAATGTGATATGATGATTTGTGTCATTTAGCCTGTCTGTACTTTTATAATATACTAGATGCCCGGTGCATGAATTCATGCACAGGTCGGGTCCCTCGGCCTGGCCAGCAATTGGGGCCGATCAGGGGGTTGGCCAGTCATAGGAGGTTGGCTGTGGGAGAGCACTGACCACCAGGGGGCAGCTTCTGTGTTAAGCATCTGCCCCCTTGTGGTCAGTGCATTGTCATAGGCACCTATTGACTGATTGTTCGGTCAACCGGTCATACAGTTGCTTAGGCTCATATATATATTTCTAAAACAGTATGCATCCCGGGATACTGTCATAAGTTACACATGTCATTTTCTTTACTTACACAAGGAGACAGCAGCTGTATTGATCATCACTCAATTTAAATACCTGTCTTAAATGTAACCCTTTCCCTGTGTGACAATATGCAATATAAGTCCTATAAAGGTGGGACAGAAAGTGCAATTGTTCAACTAATGAAAAGATAATTACTGAAATATAGAAGGAGTCAACTGGAAGATCACAGCAACACCCACATCTTGGCTGCTGAGGGCGCTTGACGCTTACTATCACTGCTCTACATAGTAGAAAATAATGCATTATTCAGGTCACTCAGTCTAATATGATAGATCAAATTGAGTACTTTCAATTTCAGACTTATTTACACTGACAAGAAGTTCTAAAATAGGGGATTACTAGTGTTTGAAGCAATGAAAATTGGTCCCCATTTTAAACTACATAGCTTATCCCAGCTGTTTCAAGCCTCCTAGTCAAGTTGATTTTATTTAAGCAGTTTAACATTAACAGACTTATTTGAGCAAAGGGCATATTTAAGGTTGATGTTAGCTCAAAAAAGCCAGTTTAGTATCACATGTTCATGTCTACTTTGAGCATTTGTTTTAAATGGCTAAGAAAAGAAAGAGCTACAAAATCTATGGCTAACCAAAAGCTATTGAGGAATTATAGATTAATGCTCAGCCATCCATATCTAGCTTATTAAAAAAAAGAGAGCTGGAAGCAAGAAAGCTAGCTAGCTGACTAACTGGAAGACAGAATGATAGACAGATGATAGATAGATATATATAGATAGATAGATGATAGATAGATAGATAGATAGATAGATAGATATAGATGATAGATAGATAGACAAATAGATGTTGCATACATATATACATAGACCCTGAGATTTGTTTTATGTACCTGATTTGTTAGATAGTATAATTTTATGACCCTATGTTAGATAATATTTTTGCACTGCTTCTTTATTCTTGAAATAATTTATACTTATACTGTAATAGTAAGTTTGATAATTGGTTGTTGTCAAAAATGTTGATTGACAGGTGTGGCCCTATGATCTGGCTAGCAATTCAGGTCCCTACAGGAAGAACACAGCTTCTAAAATCAGTACCAAAAAGAAAAGAAAGTAAAAGAAGTGGAAATGAAATGAAAATAAAGCAGTGAAAAGAAGAGAAAAGGAAAAATAAAATTTATGAATATATAAGTAGCCTATCATTTTACTGATATAATTTTTGGAGTTAATCAGATTTACTATATTAAGAATATGTTTTTGTTTTTCCTTTCAGCATTTTTTAAGGCCTTATTTCATTTCATTATACATTCTCCATTATATTTCAGTCATTCCTGAGCTTTTATTTTACAGATATCTTTGTCCACAGTACTGTACTAATTTGCTTTTATGGGTTTTAAAAATATAAATATAAATCACAGGGAATTCTCACCTAAGCCTTCACACAATTCAATTTATTTATAATTTGAATATACAAGCATTTGAAAATTATTCTAGAACTATAAAGCACTATAAACATAATATTATGAGTTACTCCCTCTTTGCTAAATCTTCAGAAATGTGTTCAATCATTAACAAATCATTATAATACATGCTATACATTTTTGAACATTCATTATTTCCCAAAAACCTTAAATAAATTTTGCTTTATATTTCTCTTATAAACCTGATGAACAGGATACCATTATGTTCACTTTACAGATTTGGAAACTGAGATTCAAATCAGCTTTCCTAAAATCACACTTTGAGGAAAGAATACCAAGACTTGAACGCTGACTTTGATTCAGAAGTCTAAGTTCTCATCTACTGGATTCTCCTGTTTTCCAGTTCTGTAGCCTGAGTATAAATTACACAATTTAAATGATTGGAAATGCCAACTACAGAATAAAGTCCATAGAATACACAACTACACACATTTGTGCTGCTGACACATAGCATATATTTGGTCCATATATGCCTATGCCTCGTTCCTTATAGATGGTGTGTCAATGTTCTCCCCTACCCACACCCCTGGAACAAGTTGTCTCTGATTGTCAGCAAACTTTGGTTAGGAGATCATGTAGTGTACTCATTACAAACCTATTTTTTGGAGTCACATAAAAGTACACAGGTGATTCTCAGATGGGACAACTCTATGCCCCACAGGACTTTAGACAACGTCCTAAGACATTTTTGGTTGTTACAGCTTGGAGTTGGAGGTATATGGTTGTTTCTTGCCTCTGGTGAATAGAGGTCAGGGATGCTGCTGAACATCTACATTTCTCAAGACAGTCGCCCTACAACAAAAATCTATCAGGTCTAACAATTTTAATTGTTTTTCAAAATATTAAATGAGTCTTTTAATTTTTAAAAATATTCTGAAAATAATTCCTAAATATGTAGAAGCTCCATTTGATGATCTGGCCCAAAAATACATTTATAATGCTTACATTACAATGTTTTATACAATATACACAAGGACTAAATTGCATTTCTCGATTCATTCATCTTTACATCTGAATGGTCTATCCTGTCAGTTAATATAAAAATATATTTGATATGATCTCTAAAATTGTATGTTCCTCTTACCTTATTCCTGGAAGATATGAACATGTTCTTTTAAAATCTTAAGTTGAAAATATCTATTGTTTCCCTATATGGGGGTGTGTATGATTGCATATATTTATGCATATGTGCAACAAATATATGTATGTTTGTGCTTATATATGTATATAAGTGAAGAATACTTTAATATGGACAAAAGCAAAAATAATTTAGCAAATATACTATTTTTCTGTGTTTACATTTTTAAATATTTTTTAGGGCTGATGGTTTAATTCTACATATATTATAGACTTTGAATTTTTATATTTCCCTTCTTTCCTACCTTTATATTGATTCACAAATGTGTATTGATTGCCTAAACAATGGGCTAGGCCTTTGAGTTAGGCCTCTGATGGCACAATGACACAGAATTTAGCAATGTATATAGTCCCTGCTCTCAAAGAATGTACAATCTAGTAAGTACTCTGGTTTACAATTCAGCACATTAACTGGCAAATGACCATGATGAGATGTGATAAACGATGCAAAAATTCTACCAAAGCTCAAAGAAATAATCAATTCTATATGTAAAGTTAGGAAAATTTTCTTCCAGACAGTTTGAAGCTGAAGAGTGAAAACTGGAAGTATTAGTTAGTTTAATCTTAGTAACTGATTTGCTAAAAGAGAGAGAGAGAGAGAGAGAGAGAGAGAGAGAGAGAGAGAGAGAGAGAGAGAGAGAGAGAAATTGATTTTATTGTTTTATAAAATATAAATCTGACTTCCTCAGAAACATGTTTTGGTTTGTTAAAAAATATCTGTAGATGTCATTTAAAAATTAAGCCAATTGGTTGATTACCTCCCACCCACCAACCCTCCCCCACCTTCCCTCTGAGATTCACCACACACAGACAATAGGGTGCTAGAGGCCTGGGGTGAGGGGGTGGAAGCAGGCTGGAGAGAGTCAGTGGGGGAAAATGGGGACATATGTAATACTTTCAACAATAAAGAATTAAAAAAATAAAGAAGAAGGAAGGGTGCTTTGTTAAATGACTTTTGTTTTATCCTTAAAAAGTAAAAGAACAAAACATTGATTAAAAAAAATTAAGCCAATTTGTCAAGCATATAGATTCTCCCAATATTAAAAACAATCACTTAAACAAGAATCCAAGACTACAGAAAGTGAATTCATTCCTGCTTTAGATTTACTATCCAATAATTGAAACCAGTAGGGGCAAAAAGGATAGTGATGAACTTGTGTATTCAGACAGTTAAGAATGCAGTAAGAGAGAAATGCCATGTCAGAAAGCATTTTATAGCAGTGTCTGCTTCAGAAACTCAGCCGAGGTGAGGGCCTTAAGGTTATCATGAGGCTTCTAAGGCAGTCTGAGCAAGTTGATTAGGCTCGCCTATATAGCTACAAAGAAAAGTAAGTAAAAAGAAAATTAAAAAGTCAGGAAACACTATTGTTATAGCATTCTTTTTCTGTAACTCATATTTTCCCTAATTTGTTGTAGGTCCTGGCTCTTAAAGGTTCTAAACTATGCTTTTTGCCTTGGCATTGCTTTCCAATGAAATCATCTGATTTAATTTCCTCTTAGGGAATTCTGACAAGGCTGGGGTCTATTATGAGAGACATAAAGTAGAAATATTTGTTATGTGACTTGGACTCTTCCTGTTAAACCTGCTCTAATGGGCTAACTGAAACCAGTGCCTGTAGAAGCATCCCCTGGGCTCAACCGCACCTTTTCTTTCTTCAAACTGACTCTTCTTTTGTGAGCTTCATGCATTTCTTTGTCTGGGTTCTCTTTTCATTGTCCTGTAACTTACTCATTTTTATGATATTTTTTGGCCTTCTCTCTATTTTTTTGTATGTCTATTTTGGTTTGCCCTTCATATCTATTGTTTTTTCCACTTTTATAAAAATAACTTCCTTTATTTATATTTAACTCAAGCCTATATTTATACTTGCTCCTCTTCTTCTAATCTATTTTTGTCTTTTTCTTTTTCTATAACTCTCCTTCTCCTCTGCTGCCTCCTTGCCCTCTTTTCTCATTGTGCAGTTTAATTTTTATTTCCCCTACTTTCCTTTTTAAAGATACCTTCAAATGCCCATCTTTGATACTTTCATTACTAATTTATCATTGTTCTTATATTGCTTTACCCACACTGTTCTTGATTCCTCTTACTTAGCTTTGTCTATAACACATTGCTACCAGCAAGGAAGAACAGAAAATGACCTATAAATGTTTTCTTGCCTTATATGTATTGAATTACACCATCCTATCATCTTGGTCATTAGTACTCATTATTTTGAACAGAATAGTCATGAGCTGGTTAGGTTTTTTGAACTCAGATAAAAGGGGTGATAGTTTCATCCAGCAATCATAAATAGAAAATATAATCATTGCTTTGGTAACCAAAAAATGAAATTGCTCCATAAGAATAGGTAAGTGATAAACTTAATCATGTTAACACTAAAAAATTTATCAGAACATGCTATTTACAGTATAGATACAAAGTAAATTTAGATTGTATCTATGAAAAATCCGTGCAAGTGTCTATTATACTTAGGACTTTGTATAAAGGTCTAGAATTATGATTACTCATTTCTATTTTAAACAACTGAACGTGTTAAAATTTCATTCTGTCTCAGGTTAGTGAGATGTTGTTATGCCCAGATTTCGTGATCCCCAAAGACCACCAGGGAGCTGAGTCCGATGCAAAAGCAAAGAGCCTTTAATCGAGCTAGCTCGAGCTCAGTCCCACACACACACACACTGGTGCAGCGGCGAGGTGGAGAGAGAGAGAGCCCTAGACCCCAAACACACTGATTTATATGGGGCCTGGGAGAGGTAGGAGGGGTGAGGTAGTGTGACCTCTGCTGATTGGTCGGGGTCAGGTTGCACATGGGGGCAGGGCTCGGCTTACTTTCCTTTTGCATTTCTATTGGCTAATTCAAAAGTGTGGGTTGGGCTCTTGGAGAGGTTCTAGGGCGGGAACCTGACTCCACGAGGTGGAGGACATGGAACAAAGGGAACATGGAGTCGGTCTCTCCCCGCCCTTTCAATGTCAGATTTGCAAGTACATATAAAAATGTATGTTTAAAAAAAATTGAGTAGTTTTAAATATATTATGACATAGTACCTTATTCAGCAACAAGTGAGTAAGTGCTAATATGTGGGAAAAAATACAATGTGTTTGATACACAGAATCAAACTATTCATTAACTACTGGGCTATATTTTCAAAGTCAAAGTTTATAAAAATTGCATGATATTTGAAAAGATTAAGTAGAAGCATATAATGTAAATCAGTATACCTTGTAAAATGTAACACATGAATTAAATGTTTATTAGGACAAGTGTGAAAAGGAAAATAGAAACATTTGAAAGTATTTGCTAAAAATCCAATTAGACATTATAACTGCCAATATTAGAGACCTATCATCATTCTGTGGGTTTTCACACTCTACACTAATAAAAGAGAAACATGCAAATTGACCATCACTCCACTACACCCACCAGCCACGCCCACCAGCCAATCAGGAGTGAGTAAGCAAATTAGCCCAACCAAGATGGCGGCAGCCACAGAGCTGGAGCAAGCAGGAGGCTTGGATTGCCCCTGGCAATGGAGGAAGCTAAGCTTTCTGCCCGCCCTGGCCAGCCCTGGCCTCTGCTCAAGGCTACAAAGTTTCAATTTATAGAAGATAAATAAACCCCAGATACCTGCTTCCAGCCATCCCTGGCCTCTGCTCAAGGAGGCGCTGAAAAAAAAGAAAGAAAAGAAAAAAAAGGAGGGGCTGGGTGCCTAGATCGCCGGGGGTCATGGCCAGTCTAAAAACAGCCCTCAGCTCCTCACCCAGGCTGGCCACACTCCCATGGGGTGAGGGTCCCCGCTGGAGGGCTTGGCCAGCCTGCAAACAGCCATCAGCCCCTCAACTAGATTGGCCAGGCACCCCAGTAGGGACCCCCACCCTGAAGGGGGTGTGGCCAGCCTGAAAACAGTCCTCAGTCCCTCATCCTGTCAGTGGGGGTCATTTGGAGGTAATCAGGACAGTGGGGGAGGAGCAGTTTGGAGTGAGCAGGCCAGCAGGGGGGCAGTTGGGGGTGATCAGGCTGGCAGGGGGACAATTGGGGGTGAGCAGGCTGGCAGCGGGGGGCAGTTGTGGGTGAGGCCAGCAGTGGGGGGCAGTTGGGGGCAAGCAAGTTAGCAGGCAGAGTGGTTAGTGGCAATCAGGCAGGCAGGCAGGTGAGTGGTTAGGAGCCAGCAGTCCCAGATTGCGAGAGGGATGTCCGACTGCCAGTTTAGGCCCAATACCTGTAAACCAGCAGTAGGACATCCCTCAAGGGGTCCCAGATTGGAGAGGGTGCAGGCCTGACTGAGGGACACCCCCCACCCCGTGCACGAATTTTGTGCACCGGACCTCAAGTGGAATGATAAAGGGGATTGTTATAAGGCTATATATACTTTGGAAATATATATAGATATATATATATATTTGTATTACATCAATAGTATCCA